>NC_143445.1:8705000-9028125 GCF_987193195.1 Phasianus colchicus | reverse complement strand
CCAGAAAGAGAAAACCCATGACTTTGGATGAAAATGCACTGGCGGTGGAGTGCTGTCTTTTCCACCCAGTTACAGATACCTCTGGGTGCCCGTAAGGACTGCAGCCAGCATGGTGACTTGACAGACTGCTGCTGTGCTCTCCCAGTAGCACAAAGCAGAGCAGAGCCCGGAGTCCCATCTTAATTTCACTTAAGAAATAGCAAATGGTCACTGTGTCTGTAAATCTCCATCAACTTTTTTATTTTCAGTGACTGGTTAAAGGTGTTGCTGCATTCTGTGCTATAGAGAAGAACCGACTTTCTGTCCAGGGTCTTCCTGCAGGCTGTCAAGTGCTAGCAGAGACCAAAGAAAGGCAACTCTTTGGCAACTCAGTTTCTTTCTGCTGGCATAGAGATTGCAGTGAAGGGGTAGTCAGGTAGTCATAGATGTTTAAGACTGTTGGCCCTTGCACTCCTTAATTTCTTCAAAGTCTCCATGTGAGGCCCTTGACTAGAAGATGAGTGAGTGTTAATTAAGAACAACTCAGATTTTTGTCTTAATAATTAAAGAGCATGTGCTGTTTCTTCACAGAGGTATTTCAAGGTCCCTGTAAACTTAAATAGTATTGCAATATAGAGCCTGGAGACAGTGTTTTGCAATCATTACTCAGAAAATTAGGTAACTTTTTATGGATACTGAAGCCAGCTCCATTAACAAGGCTTACCTATCTGGTTCTGAGAAATTTCTGGTGGTGGTAGTAGAGGCAATAGTTGATAGTTATGATTCTGTCTAAAAACTAATTTTTATTCTATCAAGAGGTAGAAAATACTATGGGATGATGTTATAGTATTTCCTAGAACATAATTCCAAGAAAGTACATATGTAACAAATGCTAAATAATGAGAAGGGGATTCTATTGGCAGATTGAATATATTATATATATATGTTATTGAGAAAGATCAGAGTCCCAGGGAATACATGACTGAATTTGATAGTTGACAAAGATGGTCATTGAAACCAAAAGTCTCCCAGTTACATATTTTCTGTGCTCTTATTGTGATCTGGACTACCTAACTCAGTCTGATGTATGTTACCACTAGTTTTGAAGTGCTTTTTGACTCTGATCCATGTGAGCATTTTTATTTTCCTGATCCATTTTCAGAAGCATGTAATAGTAAAGTGTATATCTTAAGCTGTTGCAGAGGGTTTTATGTCCCGGGATCCTGGCTATAACTCACAGCTTGGAGCACAGATAATACCCAGTAATGAGGCAGTGCAATGTCAGATACAATGCGGTGGGTTATTTGTAGCGAACAACTGATTTAGCATCTTTCCTTCAGTCCCTGAATGATATACTGTGAGGTTTTGACTGCCAGAGATCTGCGTGTGTGAAATGACAATGATTGTTTTATGCAAATGGGTTTCATGCTCTGGATTGCCTATAAGCAATTCAGGGAAATTATTTCTCGTTATTTGCCATTTCAGCTGAGTGACAGGCCTTGCAAGCCACAGAGCGTTGAGTCTGATTCCTGAACGAATAGTTTCCAGATTCACATGGAGCACACAAGATGGTCTTTTAGCAGGGCTGTATGCGTGTTCTCCACACAAGCCCAGATGAAATCGTGTTTGTCGTGCTTCCTGCTTCTGTGTTCTTGTTGGCGTTTGTTCATCACTTGCAAGGAAAGGGAATGTTGCCTAGTCTGTGGGCAGCTGTTTGTCTGCAGACAGAGCACTGTGGGCGCTTCTTGGCAGCGTGCCCCTGCCTGCGGGTTTGGGACCCGCCGGTACAGAACCGGGCGGTTGGTGCTGCGCTGTCCGTGGTGCTGCAGAGCCGGGGGAGCGACCAACTTCGTTCTGAGGGCGCTGCTTCAGCGGGGGGAGTGCGAGAGGGTAATTCATTTGTGGCAGTCGTAGCTCTAAATAGGAAATGATTAATATTTCATGATTATTTTTCCGTAAGGCACGAGTCTTTGGAGAATGCATCAGTCTGACTTGCTTAGAGAATTATTAGAGAATGATCCTGCCTTACTAAGCTTCAAATCAAAATGTAGTCAGGCAGTGCATGCAAATATCCTTATATTAAATAAGAACTCTCTGGCTGTCTGACTAATGCTCTGCTGCCAATACGTCAGTACAAAAGTGAGCACAACTTTTAGAAATTTCTGTTTCATTCTCCAGTCTTACAGTCAGCTGTCTTTCTCTCCACTTGTGGTGTGGACCTTTGACCTAGGTTTTACAAAAGGAATAACAAAAAGCTCTTCTATGAGATCATGAATGTTAACCAATCACATAAATTGCAGCATCTTTGATTCTGATGGAAGCTGTTGTCTTTTTTTCTTATTTATTTTTTTACTTTTCTTGAGTCATGAGCAAATCTTCTTAAAATACGAGGGCTGCATGGAAAGCAATACCTCCTATTTTAATATGTGAGCCCATGACATCAGAGGCAGATGTTGGTGGTACGGCAGTAGAGGCTGAACCTTTCTGCCAGTATTCCATTACATTTTGTTGCCATGTGACAGGTGGCAGCAGAGGGGCAGTTTGACAAAATGGTGTCTGACATGGAAGTGCATATGAAGCAAAGGGGTGTCACTGAGGCAGTGGGTGGTAAGTTTCAGCAGTGACGACAGCAGATCACTTCCACTAATTTTGATGAGCATGAGATGCAGGCTCTTGTTCATTGCTGGTGAAAATGCTGAGCTAATGCTCGTGACTATGTTGAAAAAAAAGCAGATGAGAATTTTCTCTATCAAATAATGTTATTGTGCTCTTTGTATCCATTGTCATTTCCATGGAAATGAATAGGTGGCAGTACTTACAGAGTGACCTATGTATTTCAGAACGGTTTTTAAGAAAGACTTATGCCATTGTAGCAAGAAGTTGTTATGCACCATCAATCAGCATGGAAGAAAAGAAGACAGGCTGAGGGAGCTGGGCTTATTCAGCCTGGAGAAAAGAAGGCTGCGGGGTGAGCTCATTGCAGCCTTTCAGTACCTAAAGGGAGCCTACAAGCAGGAGGGGAACTCTTTGAAAGGGTTGATAACTGCAGGACAAGAGGAAATGGTTTTAAGTTGAGGGAGGGAAGATTTAGGTTGGATGTCAGGGGGAAGTTCTTTACAGTGAGAGTGGTGAGGTACTGGAATAGGCTGCTCAGAGAGGTTGTGGATGCCCCGTCCCTAGAGGTGTACAAGGCCAGACTGGATGGGGCCCTGGGCAGCCTGGTCTAGTATTAAATGTGAAGGTTGGTGGCTCTACATGTAGCAGGGGGGGGTTGGAAATTCATGATCCTTGAGGTTCCTTCCAACCCTGGCCATTTTGTGATTCTGTGAAAAAGTGGGACGGATTCCTACTTAGGTGTATAGGTTCTATTCATTAATCTGAATTAAGTCAGACCAGAAGAAATGACACAAAAGATGATGTGTATTCCCTCAGACTATTGTAATGGCTTAATCCTTGTGCAAACAGCGATACTGAAATATAAATAATTCACAGCAGATTCTTCTGGTCCTAATCAGTGTTTCATTTTCTTGGACACAGTAGAGAAAACTACAAAAACGTGATGAAGGAGAATTAAGGTTGCAGAGAAATTAGGTGTTAGGAAGTGTCATCATTAAGGTGGTCTGTGAAATGTGGATTTTACTGTCCCCACCCCGCATCCACGCATGCACTATGCTTGTCCTTAATTACATTCACATCTACCAATTCCATTTATACAATGAAGAGGATATACATAAATAAGCGCAAAAAAGAACTTCAGATTCTTTCTAGGATGCTATTTTATGATTAGAATTTGGTTTATACCATAACTGCCTCAGGTTTTTAAGAGCTGTCTATAGTCTCTAAGGTAGAAAGGTGTATGTGGGAATGCAAGACAGTTCTACACTCATCCAACACTTGTAAATAAATTTTGGAAAGAAATGGTTTGCCATTCTTGAAATTCCTTGAGAGCTCACTGAGACATAGGGTCATCCCAGAAATTTCATCTTCATTACCAAAGGATTCAAAAACTTAAAAAAATAAATAAAAAAAAAATAATTAATACTTTTCTGTCTAAAATACCCCAAGCACCTAATAAAATAATTCCTTTGAGGTATTTTTCTGTAGGTTCAAGTAAACATTGTTATCTGATGATCCATCTTTTTTAGGCTAGTGCAGCTGATATGTCAAGCAAGACTTGCTCAGCATTATTAAAATTCATATCGCTTTATGAATTTAAGACTTACATCAGCACAATGCAAAGTATGAAATCAAAAGCTACTCTGTAGGTCACAGTAGTCTTCAGATAATAAGCAATATTACCATGAGAAGATACCACATTTATCAGTGAACTGTAGATACCAGCAGAGATGTTGCTTTCAATGATCCACATGGCAATCAAATTTGCATGTTTGTTTTATGAATTGAGTGCCTGAAAGATATTATCTGTTGGTGTTTTTTTGTTTTGTTGTTGAGATTCTTTCTCTTAAAGTGTCAGTTTTGGCAAGAACACTGATTGAACTGTTTTAATAATTATGAGTGAGGTTTTGTTTTGTTTTGTCTGGTGCCACTGGCACAGAAAAGCCTCTGCAGTTCTTTTTTGTTTCCAAGTTGATGCTGTCTTGATGCTGCTGTCGGTACAGTCTCTGAACCATGGCTGTCAAAAGTAGCAACATAAAACCAGAACTAAGAATCTTCAATTGTATTTTAAAGTCTTAGCTAAAGGCCATCCATCGTTCTCCAAACCCTGACTTCTCAAAACACATAAGCATGTTTTATTTTTATTAAGACAAATGAGTTTGGTTTTATGCATCTGAACCATGTACTGCCAACCCTCCTGTTTTAACACTTTTTAAAAACAAATACATGGCTATAATTTGGCTGTTTGCTTCGTGGTTAAAAATCAGGGAAAACTGATGTTTTGTATGTGTGTGGTGTGTGGATTATTGTGTATGGATTCATTCCTAGGAGCAGGATCTGCATTTCTGGTTCCTTACAGGTTAATTATGCTGGGATTTACTCTGTTACGCTTCTCGCATCAATTTATTTTTGCTAAGATATCTCTTATATTGTAAGCCTCATTTCATACATTTAATATCACTGTTCATCAGCTTAATTACCACCCCACCCCTTTGGCACAGATCCTGAAAGTGAGACTCAAGATTCCTGCCTCAGCCCCTGGACCATCTGCTTTTTCCAGTTCAGATTCGCTAGATGTAGTCTCCAGAGGAGCATTCGTCTTCTCAGCTGCACTGGCTGGTGTACTGCAGCTGTATCCAGGAGAACCGAGACCTTTCTTTCTCTTCCCAGTGTCTACCACGTCTCCTCGGGCTGCAGTTCTTCCTTCACATTTCTTCTGTGTAACAGATAACAAAAACCTCCCTGGATGGTCAATAATCCATTTAGTTCATCAGGCAAGATCTCCAGTGCCAGATGGTATCTGGTCTTTTGATTCAGCTCTGAGATGTACTAGTGGAAAACCACAGGCAGACAAAAAGCTCCCTGTTGACTACATATCTACGCAGGAGCACACGCAAACCACGCTCTAGGTAATCCTGACAGTAATTCATTGCAGTGCTTTGTGACCTGATTTTAAATAGCTGCAACAAATTGTTTTTTTGCCTTGAATTACAAATAATTTATTTTGAGCAAACCAGGCCAAATGTGATAGGTAGAGATGACAGGATGCCTGTCCTTTTCTGGAAGGTAGCTGCTAAGTCCTGGGGGATGCAGGTCATGTTTGTGAGATGCTCCTGGCTCTGGTCTCCTCTGTGCATGCAGACCTGCTGCTGGTGGGATGGCTGTGGGTGCTGGCTGTAGCACAGGGTTGCAAGACTGCTCCAAAAATCTGGTGCTACAAGTCTGGTGGGAAAGACTGACCCAGACCTTCCCACCTCAAGAGATCATCCCTGAAAACTGGGTTAGTTTTAGGAAGGGACACGCTAAGCAATTTCCTAGGATGGTGAAATAGAAGAGGTAGAAAAATTACAGCAGTGTGTGTAGAAAGGGAGGGGGCCTGGCTCCCATGAGCAGTTCTGGCTCTGTCCCTGCATGCTGTCCCTCACTTGGGAAACCTGCTTGGTCTTGAAACTGCAGGATGTGGAACAAGGATAGAACTGGGGAAGATACTGGCAGCATCATGTAATTTAATGTCACTAGCATCAGGCAAGGTCAAAATAGTATTACCTGAGTTCTTATGCTCACTGATGCCTGTGGCAGCAAAAGTCAGTTTTTCCTACTCAGTTCATAATGCCCTGTGTGAATGTGAAGGCTTTTTCCAAGTGAAAGATTCTCAGCCAGGGCTCTTTCAGATGGAAGCCAATAAATCCTGCTGGAGAAGTGCATTTCTTGCAGCCAGAGCATTATTGGCAGATTCTGACTGGCCAAACACAAGTATACAGCATCTATAGAGTTTATGCTTGATTTTTAAGTGTATCCAGGAGAAAATTTCCAGAATAAAGATGCTGCAGATTTGGGTTGAGATTGTGCAAATTTGGCATTGTCTCTTTCATTTCACTTCTGAATCTGCATTGCTATCCCAGCATCAAAGCAGCTGTTTTCATGACAAGCCTTCTGTCACACGGACACAAATGATTCATTTTGAGTACATTTCATTCAATTGGAAAAATTGCTTAGGTTTAATATTTTTATAGAAGAAGCTGTGCTAATCTCTGCTAATACAGCGAATATGCTGTCCCTATTTCCTTCTACATATTTCATTTTTAAATGCTACTCCTCCATTATGAGGCAAGAAAAAAATGCCTTCGATCACAGAGTCTTATTTTGGTCTCAATCTGGGAGTGCACAGCTATGCCTGTAGCCATAAGCTGTCTGCACTCTTATTTAGATGAGGTGGTGGAAGGGCTGCATTCTCACTGGGCATTTGTCTCTCCCTTAATTTATTTGTTTTTGTAGCCTTTTTCTCCCTGAATTACAGGAGGCATCGATGCTGGGAGAGCATTGCAGTCCCACTGCCATTCTTCAAGATCCTACAAGGAAAACCTGATCCATGCTTCGCCCTTCTTGGGATTCTCCATGCACCTTACAAGCACAGAAAGGTAAGGATGGCTCATTTGCCCAGCACAGAGCTCTCCCAGTCCAATGCTGGTCTCCCAGCCTAGGAGCAGGCAGTGGCCCAGGGCTTGGCAGAAGAGCAAGGCAGCAACCTGGGACTGGGAGGGCACTTAGCAGCCATGTGTAGCACACAGGCAGGATTTCTCTAGGAGGAAATTACAGCATTTTCTCCTAATTATATGGATTTTACTTGCCAGTCAAGTCTCTGATAGCTGAGAGAAATGCAAGACTGCTATCTAAAACAGCACAGAGGTCCAAGGCAAATGTTCTTCCCAGCTTGCAGAAGTGTTACAAGCTGTCATTTAGCTCTCAGCCTGCTTGGAGAATTGATGGCAATGCTAGTGTTTTGATTTCTGCTGGGGAAGAGCAGCCTGCCTAGCATTATCCCTAACCCAAGAGAGCGTTTCAGGACCAAGTGATAGCAAGAAGCGCTTACCAAATGTTCACAGTGCTGTGTCGGGGGGGGAGAAGTCCCAGAAAAAATATTTCTGGTTTACCACCAAGGATAAATGCTATATTTTCCTGATGATGATTATTAAGCATAGTCATTTCTGAGGCATTATGGGGCGCTTTGTGCCCAGGTTTCCAGCTGTACCCGTCCCTGGGGTCCCATCCCACGTTGGGCGCAGTAGCTTGCCCACGTGCGCTTTTGTGACATGCCTGTGGTGAGTTGTCTGCTCCTCTCTGCTGCTCAGAACGTGCTTCCTGCACACCTGGTAACAGCATTAAACCCTCACAGACCAGGGAATTTCTGTGAGGTGACAAATTTGCTGTGCTGACGTCCTGCCTGCCAGGACACACCTGCTGTGATGCTGGCCGGCTCTCCCTGGCTGTAGATCCTGAAATGCAAAGTCAGTATGGCCCAGCCCCAAAATTTAAGCCTTCAGCATTAATGCTGATGGTACTAGCTTGCCAGCACATGAGACAGTGTGAATTTATGTCCTCTCTTTGCTGTGAGCACTCCAGTTTGTTTTGAATTAACCTTTAAGTTAATATACGGATAACTGGACACGTCATGAAGTGTCCCCGTTTTATCCATGTGAGATAATTTGGTGGTTTGGGATCTATTTGCCCTCTCCTGGCTAAAAGTTTTCCTTGGGGAGAAATTCTATACCATTGGCTCTGTACTGTGCTTTGCAGTCAGTTTTTTTTTTCTATTTTTGTCACATTCGTGACCAAATGCTATATTTGATTTTGACCCAGCTCTATATAAATTTTTGTAGCGGTAGAGCTGGAACCTACATAGGCACACACTAGGCAAAGAAGGACAGACTTATGGCCACAAAAAATTCTGTAGTGGCACCATGAAAACTAACAATGCTTGCAAAGACAGTGCAAGAGAAAATGGTGATAACCTTTTATGACAAGGAAGCAGAGTGTGGCTTATTGCTCTCATAGCTTTAGCAAATAGATTCTTGCTTCTGCTGTTGCCAAAGCATCCGTTGCCCTAATGGCTCGGGGGGAGGATGTTTGCCTCTATTAGGTGTGCAGGTGTGTGACTTCATGCTCTGAGGATGGATGGAGTCTCAAAAAAATGAGTAAGAAAAAGGAGGGTTAATGGGTGGTAATTTTGCTACTCGTTTCTATCCTGCATTGTCAGATAAGTGAACAGGTAACAAAGAAGAGGTGTTCTGCCAGAGGCAGGGAGATCCAAAATCACAGAACTTTTCCATGTTTGTGAGTGATTAACACAAAAATTAATGAGGCTTTGATGTAATTAAGGGATAGAAATGGCTTAGCCCCAAGATTGTGAAGATTCTATAGAGCAGAATTGCTGAGATGATTTAGCAAAGGATTAAATAATGTAACTAATCCCTGTGCACAGCTGTGAAATTGCTTCTATCCATTTATTTAAAATGAAAAGTCACAAAAACAGGTGAGCATACTGCTGTGGCTGTAACTTAGTTCACTCCCCCATATTCCCTTTGTGTTTCCTCGTGCCAGATTCCATGGCCAACCAAAGGCCATTCTGGCCAGCAGACACCAAGGCTGCACTGCGTCCCTCCGCAGCAGCAGCACCCTGTGAGCTGGATGTGTGATGCTGTGGCCTCTGCTGCCTGGATGCTGCGAGTGGGAGCTGTGCTGCCTTCTCTTCCTTCTCCCACTTACAATATGTGGGCCCTACTCTCCCATTTTCTTACGCCAGGCCTGGCTCCTTGCAGCAGCTCTGAAGCACCAGGAGGTGCTGGGTAAGTGATCTGCACGGTAAGCCCGTAGGTGACACATAGCTGGGGCACTGCTGCACCCTGAGCACCCCGCTGTGCCTGCGCCCAGCTGCCAAGGAAAGCAGAGCCTGGGCCACGCTAATTAAAACTCTTAGTGCTCTTTGGCAAAGTGCAAAGAAAACCTTTTTTCATCCTCAGTGACTAAAAATAAATCCTATTTCGGGTTTAAGAAGGAGCCGCATGACTAAAACGAGCCGTTTGGTTTCATTCATGTTTGCTGTCTATTAATCTGTTCTCTTCACCCTCAGCAGAGTATGACTCAGACTTTCTCATTGTCTTCCTCCCTCACTATGTGTGTTTTGACTTTAAATCCTGCCGGCTGACGCACGCAGAGCTGACACCACGACAGCTCGATCCAGCCGGCTCCCAGCAGACTCCTGATCTTCACCGGCTGCTGAACGTAACACCCTGCCTGCTCTGCTGGTATTTTTACAGCTAATGTTGGTAAGCAGATGACACAGGCTGGTGAAGATCCTTGAAACTCCACGGGAGGAAACGCATGAGTATGTGTGTGTGGGAGAGGCCTGCAGATAAAAATACTGTGGCGCCTATGGGAGAAGACACACGCCTCAATCTGTTGGTGGGTTGCTATTCTTGTTCATGGTAATAGAAGTGGAGGCTGCACTGGAACAAGTACAGCAGTAGGATCTTGCCCTGTTGATTCACTTGCTGTCTTCCACTCTCCCTTCGGTGGCTTCTTGACTCCTCTCCCACCACAAGCGATGGCCAACCTCACCTCCAAGTCTTCCCACCACCCGCCAGGCACTCAGCAGCCCCAGCACCCACGGGATGGGGTCACTGCAGAGCCCCCACTTTCCTTACGCCGTTATCTCTTTCCCTTCCAGCTTTGCTTATGAAATTTGAGCTGCTTAGCATGGACTAAATTTAGGGAGGCATAAAGTATTTGCGTACAAATATGCTTGATTTCCCAAGTGTGAAAAATAAGCACGAAATAACAAGTCTAATGTTGGTCCCGAGAGGAGGTCAAGTATTTTAAAATTAAAATCCTTTGAAAGAATCTGTATCTGTGATGATAGATGAACTTTTTTTCTGACGGAAGAAAACCTCCCCCTTCTCATTACAGTCAGAATACATGCAGATAATCAAGTCAGATGAAAGATGAATTCTAAATATGACGATAGCCCTTCTTTTGTAAGAAATGCTACGTAAATGAGTTGTAAATTATTTTTAGTTGCTACTGGAAACAGAGGAAGGGGAAAAGTCAATATTGACAAAACCCTGCTTTATTTTTAAGCAGTTACTGATTGTTCGGTGGCAGCAATAAGGTGAGAAGAGAGCTGAAGCTGAAGCAAGTGGTGCAAGCTGGTTTGGGCTTAGAGAACAGAGACCTAACAGCCCAATAGCATTATTCCTGCATGGTTATAGCCATCCTCATTGCTGCTTCCCTTCACATGGGCCGGACAGAGCCAGGGTTCTTGTGACCACCCCTCTGCTGGGACTGAGCATGAGGACACTGAGCCCACCTCACCTTGTCACCAGCCAGCAGCATTCCTGACACAGCTCCTCCAAGCTGCCTGGCTTCTCTTTCTGCATTGGCCGTAGTGGTGATGGACATCAAGATGAGTATGGCAAAGTAGAAGGGCTGGATTCCCCCTGCCTCTACTGACTGCAGTGATGATCCTTCCTGCAACAATGCCTTGGTTCTTGCATATAATGGAATGAAATCGTGAACATGTAGAATTCAGGTTTAATTAACTTCTAGCTTCTCATGACATGCAGCTGTGCAAGGCAGAGCATGTGACAGGGCAAGCCACTCAAAGCAAATGCCACATTTATTACTGCTCTGTTCCCAGGACACACAGGAGGATGCAATATGGTCAGAATGAATTCAGAAAAAAAAAGATTGCCAAGCTCCTATGGCTTAGAGGTTGATACTGAGCTGGTTCTAATGCAATTACCTAAATTTCAGAGATGCTGTAATGTGATCTTACTCTTCCTTAAAATGCCATGGAACTTCTAATGACAACTCAGATCAAATTTTCTGTTTCATGACTCATTCCAAGGAAAAGGAAGCAATGCATTCAATATGAAAAAAAAAGAAAAAAAAAAAAAGAAAAAAGGTACCTTCATTAAGGCCCTCGTTTTAGGCCTATGTGAATCCGATCAACAGCACAATGTCCGTGTGAAGTTCAGGTTTTTATGTGGAATGAAACTGACAGCCCAGTTATGGATACCCTTCTGTAAATTCTACCCACTGAAACCAAAATCGCCGTGCAGAGCAGAGCAGAGCCAAGCATCTGCCTGCCTTCACACACTGCAAATCTCAAGTGAGCGGTTAAGGAACAGAGGAAGGAATTGTACTGATGTGCCAATTAATCAGTGTGGTCTGAGATGCGTGCCGACGCAGGAGGTCGGGGTGGATGGATGGATGGGGGCAGCACGATGATTTCATGCAAAAGAACTTGCTAGATAAATTTCAGGCTTTTCGTTGTAGAATGCATGAAAAAGAGTCCACTGGAAGCACAAGCAGAGGTACAGCAGAATTCTTGACATTCTGAACTGAACATTTTCTTCTTTCTTTTGTTTCTATTCTCTTCTCGATGACTGTTTTCTCAGCAGACCAAGAAATGCCAGCATCAGCCGTGTCCACCTGCAGGTGCTGAGGGTTTTGCACAGACAGAAGATGGCCCTTTACCTTCCTGGTAGCTCCACGTGTGCTGAGGAGAGGCTGCCTGACCTCCAGTTCTGCCACAGCACACGCAGCCAGGGCAGTCCTGTTGGCCGTGCACACAGCTGCTATGAATTCTACCTTGCTGTTCTTCTGTCAGTTTAATTTCCTAACATTTACTGCTTTAGAAGGTACATTCATCCTAGGGTGTAGGGGGGGGGGGTTGTTTTTTTGTTTTGTTTTGTTTTTTCCATTTCGTGCTGCAAAAGGTCAAAATTGTCAGAAAAGATTTATTTGAGGGAAAAGGAGACCCATTAAAAAACAAGGTAAAACGCTTTCTGGAACAGAAAGGAATGAGCCTAAGCTGAAGAAATATGTTTCACGCCATGCCTCCTGATTTATGGCAGAGGTATTTGCTCGCCATACCGATCTCACATGCAACTGCTGCCCTTTGCACAGGCAGTGCTGAGAACACACTGTGACCCACAGGCAGTGCCTGGGGACTGCAGAGCTGAGAGTCCCCATGGGGTCACTGCTGGCCTCGCCTGCACCCGCTGTCCCATGCCGTGCCTCTGTGCTGTCGCATAACCGTGCTACAGCTCGATGGCTCTTAAAAAATCGCCACCGAGGTAGCTGCGTGCCAAACTTCACCCTAGGCTGCCTTGCACGCACCCGTCCTTGCAGCGTGGCTCACGCCCACCTTCGCATTCATCTCACTATTTATTCTCCATCCCTTTTTTTCCTGTTTTTTCCCCCCTTTTCTTTAATTTTTCACGTTGTTATTTTTCGATTTTTTTCCTTTTTTTTTTTCTTTTTATTCTTTTTCCTCCTCCTCCTTTTCCTAACCCCCATATTTTTCTTTTCCCACATTTTTATCCTTCCTTTCTTTTCCCTTTTCCCCCACGTTTCTTACCCTTCTTTTCCTTTCCCCTATTCGCCACTCTCCCCCCGCCCGCTCCCTTTTTTCTTTTTTCTTCCTTTCCTTCTTGTTTTTATCCCCCCCGCAGCCCCACCCCGCCCGGGACAGCCCCGTTCCTCCCCGTGCTGCTGGGCGGTGCGCTGCCACTCGGGCGGGGCGCGGAGCGGAGCGCGGTGACGTCAGGCGCGCCGAGGGCGGTATAAGCGGGCGCTGTCCGGGTGCTGAAGGCGGCGGCGGCGGCGCGGCGCTGGCAGGTAAGGGGCTGCGGACGGGCAGGGGCCGGGGCCGACGGGGCTGGGGAACTGGGTGCCCCAATCTTGGCAGAGACGGGCTCAGTGAAGCTTAGGGAGGAATCGGAAAAAAAAAGGGACGAAAAACAGATTAAGTTAAACACGAGTGACAGCAGAAAGTTGATGGGGTTGTAGCTGGTGTTTGCAGCGATAACTGAGTGTATGTATATATTGTAGACCTATAAATCTGTTTATTCTGTTATCAAAGACTGAAGCGATGAAGCGTAACGTCTCTGTGATTGCATTGAGTTGCGCCGGCTCATCAGTATGGCACTTTGGCCATGTCAAAATACAGGATGCACGGTTACCTTGGATGCAGAGACGATCTGATTAGCTCTCCATGTGCATTCAGTCATTATCTTTGCTCAGAACTGCTTGTAGTTTGTTTGTTTTTATTCCCCTCCTCCTCACCCCCTTTCTTTTTATCTTGTTCATGCTTTGAGTCCCTTGCACAGGATAAAGGCTTAGATAGGCTTTAAAAAAACAACTTTATTGCAGTTGTGCTATTTATTGCCAAAGTAAATGGGAGAAGAAGTGCTGGCTGTATTTCCTTATTTTCTTTATGGAAAACTGCAGCTGGATTCCCTCTCATAGTCTTAAGGACTCATCTTCAGGAAAGGTTTCGAGTTTTCATAGCAAATTTTCACTGGAAACATTGCATCTGAATCAGAGAAAGAGAAAATTGCTGCTGCCATGGAAACATCCCAGAAAAGATTTATTGTTTTGTCTGTTTTCCGGGGAACTTATGTCAGTCTGCATTGCCTTTGTTCATGTTAAATAGCGAAGTAAATCTTTTTATTTTGTAATGAGAAACTTGTATATTTGCTGGACAGAGATTGATTTTACTGCTTCTTGGGTTCTAATAGAGAAGAAATAATACACTCCCCATCTATGCAAGCTTCACAATTACACATCTGTAGACCAAACATTTCAGCATATTTTCCTTTGAGAGACGTAAGAATGTTTTATTCTGTATTCTAAAGGTACTCTAAAACATCTTCTGTTTTCTCAAAAATTTGAAACTGAAACCTGAAAGACTGGGGAGGAGTCCCTAACTGCCAGATAAAGCAGTATATTTAATGACATTTTATGACCTGAACTTAAAGCTTTTAGAAGAATGATTTCCAGCTCCATTTGACAAAGGCTTCAGAATATAATCTACCAATAAATTAGAATTGAGGATTGATCTAAAGACAAATGTACTCCAACTATCTACATTAGTACCAATGTCTTGTTATTCCTGCAAAGGAAATATTCCTCTGAACAACATCTTCATGGAACGGTAAACAGAACTTCACTGGGTTACATGCCTTTGAGATTTAATTGGGTGCTGCTGACTCTAACAACGGATGGAGCAATACATAACTGTGTGCAGTAAAGGAGGTTGCTCTCCTGGGCTCTCCTAATGGGATGTGCCTGGTAGATAATTACAGAACAACTCTACCTTCTTCCTTTCCTCAAAAAATACAGAGTTTCTCCTGTTTTTATCAAACTCGCTCTTACAGGAAAAAAAAAAACAAAAAAAACAAACAACATTTATTTGCTACAGTATGCAATATGTAGATAACGTTTTCCTTGTTATTTTTCTATTTCTGCTCTCTCCCTCTTGCCCTGAGTCATATTTGTTTAAATACAGAATAGTGCCTTGTCTATGACACAATATGTGTTGTCTTTGATTCAGGGCAAACACATACCTAGAGGGCACACCTTTCCACTCAGCTGTTCTGAATTAATTCTTTATGAAATCAATTCTCAAACGTATACAGACTTGAGTATTCATAAACGTTTGGGGAAACGGCTTGCTCTTGTGGCTGTTAGCTCGCTCAGGCATACAAAGGAAAATAAGTGGCTCTCAACTGATGTTATTTTAATTACTCAGTTAAGTCACATTATGTTAGGCACAAAAGCAGTGGAAAAACGTACAACTGAGCTGAAATGAGCATATTCATATTCACTTTCTACTTACAGTAGTGGATAAACAATTGTATACGTAGCTCTCTATCAGTCTGACATGAATCACCAAGTTCTTGACAGGATGGTTTTACCAAGCCAAAAACATAGGAGCCCAAACAGGCCCATTAAGCAAAGTGGTTTCTATGTTTACCATTTATTTCTCATTATTGTACTTAGTTTATTAATGTAACTGCATCAGGAAAGAGTCTCATTTGTCTCATGGCTCCAGTGTATGAGCTCCTGAGCATCTCCTAGGAAATAAGTGACTGCAATTTTTCACTTCACAGTGCAGAGTGTGCTCACCTCCCTGCAGACTGGGCTTGTGCAGCTCTATCCTCATATGCAGCAATGACGTAACTTTGTTAATCTAATCTGATGCATATTTTTCCCAAGTATGTTCTTTTAAACAGTTTATTATTGGCTGTCACAAACTGGACATGCTGATTAGATGTGGGTTTCTACTGCTATATTCTATATTTACGCCAACGGGAAGCTTCTGTTTGTCCTGGGACCTGTTTCAACAAATGAATGAACAAAATCAACACTCAGAACCTAACTTGAGTCAATTTCCAAAACAGTTTTGGAAAATTTCAGTAACATTATATTGTACTTGTAGGGTAAATTATAGCTTCTCCTTCATATAGGGGGGATTTTTCATGCATCACTCAGAGAGCCTCTTAAGTAAATACAATTGCAATACAAATAATATATTTTTTAAATGAAATAGCACAAAAGGAGGTAATAACACTAAGAATAATGACAGAAATAAACCTGCAAGTCATTTCATATGCCATGTTCTCCACTTTATTACATTAATTTTATTGCAGTATAGCACCATTAAGAGACATTACTCATTCAGAAAATGAGATGCCCTATGGAACAATCACTGAAAATAATACTATATGCAGTCTTAATATTAATATCTTGAGCTGTATTTTGATGTGCACATACTGACTTTACTGTTTGAAGCTTTTATTTTAATGATCAAAATGATATCTAGAATCTTCTATGAGCATTCATTGAGCTGTATGCGATTCTGATGTTGTATTTCGGCTTTGCCATCACAAAAACTGGTGTTTGTAAAGAAAACTGCACATACAGATGTTTCTAGCACTGCAAATCAGTAGCTTACACTTAACTGAGGGATCATAGGAAAGAGTCAGAAAACCTCAAAATAAATTTCCATCAAAATACATGTCCTCCATTTATACTGATTTTCTTCGTAATGCATTTCAGTTTAAAATAGCAGTCTCTATTTTGCTTCTCGGATTGCTAAGTTTGTCTCCATATATTAACCATCTATTTTTTTCTTCTTCTTTATTTCAAGGAAGTATGCTAAATATGGCAGAAACTAAAACCATCCAGCTTGGAGCAGCCTGTGCTGTCACCTTTTTCTTTGTCCTAATCTGTTGGGCTGATGCAGCTTCATTCCAGCAGTATCAGCTGCTTCAAAAAGACCCAGACTATGTAATGAAAAACTTACAGAGGCTCCCAAATCCTGATATGATCAAAGCTTTGGAATACATAGAAGATCTTCGCAAGCAAGCTAACAAGGGAGAAAGCATCCCTGATTACAACTCCTTTCAAAATGTCCCATATGTCCTGCAACAGAAAGAAAACAAAGATCAGGTTCACCTACCAGAAAATGTAAGGGATTCTTTGACTGAAGATGAGTCTCAGTGGGTCAAGGTTATGTTGGAAGCCTTGCGGCAAGCTGAGAAGGAGTCAAAAGCTGGCACAAAGGAAAATAAACTTTATGGTCTGAGCTCGGATAACAGCTTTCCAGCTGGAGTAACTGATGATTATGAGGCTTACAAGTGGCCTGAGAGGTGGCAAAAATATCTCAAAATGCCTCTTGGCCACTATGAAGACAGTTCAAGAGACAGTCCTTTCAAGCGTACCAATGAGATAGTGGAGGAGCAATACACACCCCAAAGTCTTGCTACACTGGAATCAGTGTTTCAGGAGTTGGGGAAGATGGCAGGACCTAGTAATCACAAGAAGGAGAGGCTGGATGAAGACCAGAAATTGTATGCAGATGATGAAGATGATGTGTATAAAGTAAATAACATTGCCTACGAAGATGTGGTTGGAGGAGAAGACTGGAATCCCATAGAAGAAAAAGTGGAAAGCCAAACCCAGGAAGAGATAAAAGATAGCAAAGAGGAAATTGACAAACATGAAGAGGAAGTTGACGATGAAATGAAGAGGTCAGGGAAACTCAGCTTCCTTGAGGATGAAATGAGAAGAGAGAATAAAGATCAAATGTCAGAGAATGTTTCAAAGTTAATGAATTACTACCTGAAGAGGCTGATGGGCAGTACTGGAAACAGGAAACTAAGGACTGGAGGAGAGCTTGAGGAGAAAAGAGCAGCCACAGTTTTGGACAAGCAACTTAACCCTCAGTCTATAGCTCAGTTAATAGAAATGTCAAGGAATTTACAAATTCCTCCAGAGGATTTAATAGATATATTCAAAGCTGGGGAGAAAAAACAGCTTCAGAGTGAAAGGTTGGAAGCTGAGCAGGAAGCAGAATTCCCAGAAGACCTCGATGAGATCACTGAAACTAATCTAGGACAGAGTGACATATTTAAAAATACTGTAAACTCTAAAAATGGGTACATGAAGCAGCCTCTTAATGCAATTCCAGAAAGTCTACCTGAAGACCTCAATATTGAAGACATTGTCAGCCTTCTGGGAACTGGCAATTTAGGTAATCAGAATCCCTCCTACTTACTAAATCGTCTTAATCAAGAAAATGATTTGCCAAGACTGCCTTACATTCCCAGAAGACTGAAAGGACGCCCAGTTCCCAAATCTGCGTGGATTAACGACTTGGAAAGGCGACAAATGGAGTATGAGAAACTGGATGAGAAGGATGAAGAGCTGGCTGATTACTTGGCAAAGATGCTGGCAAAATATCCCGAAGTTATCAACGCAAACCAGATGAAAAGAGTTCCCGTTCCAGCTTCTGAAAGTGACTTGCAGGAAGACGAGAGGCTGGAGCAGGCCATCAGAGAGCACCTGAGCCAGCTGGGACCACAGGAGGCTGCGAGGCTGGCTTCGCTCAGCAAAAGGCTCTCCATGGCTGGGGACACCGATGACACGCAAAACAGGCAGTATCTGGACGAGGATATGCTGGCAAAGGTGCTGGAGTATCTAAAACAGGAGAAATCAGAGCTTGAAAGAGATCACATTACTAAACGGGCAATGGAAAATATGTAATTGTTCTCCAAATATGATTTCTCTCCCACGTGTTGACTTCTATCCCAATTCAGTTGTGATTTACTCCCGCTCTCCCACTACACAACTTCTGGTAGACTACTTACCATTGAACAGTCTGCATATCTTTCTCAGAGCTGTTATCTTGTTTATTGATATACTTATGTATGTTATAAATTATGGGGCAAATAACAAATTGCTTCAAGTGTTTTAAGAAACAATTTAATGAAATCAAGTAAAACTATAATATGTAAACAAATGACCTTTGCGTTGTTAATAAAACATGATAAATGAAGAGTGACAATTATCATTTGAAATTTTTAAGATTAATTGGATTATTTTGTTACTGTCTGTAGTGTTTTTTGTGGAGTATCGAATAAAAAAATAAAGCATTATATATATAGTTTTATTTACAAGGCTTTTTCTATTCAGTGTTTTACTGTTAATGAATAAATTATTTCTGGACAACAGACTGTGTTTCTTTCTAGGAGTTGATGAAGTCATAGAAATTAGAAGCTGAAACATATTTTTACTTCTACAAAATTTTTTCCAAGGTCTGCTATTTTACCATGTATTAATTAAGTGGCATAATTCTTCTTTTCTGGGTTGTAATACCACTGACTGGCATTATCTTCCAGGTATCGAGTACCTGAAGATCTTGCGGAAGTCAGAAGTGAACTCAACCAGTAACTGCACTACACTGTTTGAAAACTGAGCCCCAAGTAACTAATGACTTTGTATCTCTTGGCAGTGGGGGGAAGAGAAATGATCTTTCTAGCTAAGACAAACTATAGAAAGTTCTAAATAATACCAAACTGCATCTTCTTATCTGAGCAGAGGGGAATTTCTACAGATAGATTCCCTACCACCTTTCACAATGGCTACAATGCAGAAAGAAACAAGCCCCAAGGCAAAGCAAGCAGAGAACTAACACTGATGATAATATCCCTTTCTTGTCTAATAAAAGTATTTTTTGTTAAATGATGGTTAAATATACACATAAGCATACAGATCTTTATCATTCACTACATTACTTGACATCCTGGACGTGTGAAAGGTCTCTCAAGCTCTTGCCAAGAACTGTAGGGGATGTTCTGGAAAAGCTACAGCTACTTTCCAGAACTAAATGTGCTTGTGTAACTCCATGAGTCATACATGTTTTTCACTAGGACAACTCAGGCATCAGCATTTCCAGGATTATGGTTAAAAGTAGTTCTCCCTGCGGTATTCTTCAGCATCTCATCTCTGCTAAGTGGGGTGGGGATGATTTTTGGCGAGGTAATGTCTAATGAAGCAAAGTACAAAGGCTGCAGAAATAAGAGTTCATTTCCAGTGTCACAAATACCTGGAGCAATTGCAGATTGTAATTCATCCAGAGCTCTTGCTTTGGACCACATTAAAATTCTTCATTTCTCTGTTACATGGATGAGTCAAAACCTTAAGGAGAGAACTGAAAAAAATTACTGGAGTGAGTTTTGCTTTTATACTCGAAGGAAAGACAAACCTGTTGCTTTTCAAGGAGTACTTGCTTGTTGGTGAAGTGAAATCACTGCATTTCATTTTCACTTTGATTCCTAATGCTGTCATCCTCCTTGATCGCAACACTGCCCTGTGCAGGGCTGGGTGAGCCCGTGGTGGGAACAGAGGCTGTGCTGGGTCAGGTCCTGCAGCTGGCTGCTATGCATTAGGAGCCTACATAGGGCCCTGGGTACTCACAGCCTACATGGAGGCCAACAGGCATGCAGATGTGCTGTTCAACACAAATGCTGAGCACCAGCAGGATACCAGGCTAAATAAATGCAAACCAATTAGCAGGAAAAGGTTCAGAAAATACAGCAATAATTTTGTCATTGGCTCTTTCCCTTTCCCTTCCTTTCCTTTCCTCTTTTTTCCTCCTTTTCCTTCCCTTTTTTTCTTCTCCTTTCCTTCTTTCAATGATGACATACGAGGGTGGATTTAATAAGGAGCATCCTCACCACATTCTCCACGGAAGTGAGCCCTGAGGAGCATCACATGAGGTGCCCAGCTTGCTATGGCAGTTGGGAGGAGAGTGGCAGGCAACAGCCATGGTGGCCCAGCAGCATTGAAGAGATGGTAATGAAAACTGCTCTGCAGAAACGACCTTAGTTTCTCCTTTGTGCCAAGGTAGAGCTTTAGATGGCATCTACCACAACCCTTGGGTCTTGGTGCTGTGCTGCATGTGGGCTTGGCACTTTCTTTCCCTGGTGCCGATGCCTGCAGCACTGCAGCTTTCCCAGTGCTACCAATGGTCCCCAGAGCACAGGGTATCCTTAGGAACCTGACTCAGAGAACCTGATGTTTCCCTCAAGCAGAAAACAAAGCCAGCAGTCTGTAGGGCTCATGTTTTAAGGTTGGCTTTTTTTTTCATCATGTTGTTTATTAAGTCAGTGTATGAGTTTGCATCCAAACTACAATGTTTTACACCAGTTATTAACAGTGTGCTATTGTTATGCCTACTGTTAATCAATCTCCTTGGTTTTGAAAGATTTGTAAGGCTCAAACAGCGCTCCTGAAACACCCCAGCAATACCATACCTCCATCTATAAGGTGTGCAGGGACACAACTGAGATGGCACACAGAGGAAACAAAGTCAAGCATGGCCAATAGCAGTTTTAAGTCCATCAGTCTCCTTTTCCTTCTACCACAGTCGTTAGCACTCCCTGCCCCAGGCTCCCCAAAGCCCCAGGCAGCTGTGGGCTCACATCCAAGGCAAGCACAGGGAAAAATCAGGGTACGAGAACAAGCTGAGGGTCTGAGGAATTGGAGCATCCTTAAGTCTTGTACAAATCCATTCATAAGGGAACAGGTTATTTCAGAGACTGTACGGAAAAAAAATAAAGCCACATCTCAAAGCAGAAGGGATATCAACACCCACCTTGCCATATTCTGCCTTCCTCATTGCATGCAGGAGTCCTATAGCCCCTCATGCAATGTATGAGCTGCTTGAAGTCTAGGGGACCCGGTCAGAAGCAACACTCCTGGTCTCCCACACAGCCAGCTGGGCCAGCAGAGTCTGACAAAAGGAGAAGAGGAAGGGCAAGTCATTCATTTCAGCTGTGGAAGTAACAAAATTCAGAAGAGAAGCTTCTGCACAAGAAACTGCACCAGTTTGTAAGAACCTAGCACAGGGTGTGAGACCATTGGGACTTTGTTGTGGTGGTTTGTCTTCATAAAAAGGAAAGGGTTGTTAAGCTTCAAATAACAGTTACACGTTGTGCAACAGAACTACACAGAGGTTTCAAGCTGCTTTGAAGCTAAAAAGCAACATTTATATCCTTTCCTCTTCCAGACTCAGAAAATAGATAGCTAATCTCATCATAAAGTGCTTTATTCATTTTTTTTTAAATGAAATGAGCAAATATTATACAAGCAGCACTCTCTTGGTATCTATAGCTGCCTCTGGACACGTAACCCAAGCTCCTGCAGAAGAGCAGATAGTTACACCTGACTGCAGGACGCTGCTATCCGCGAGCTGCTCTGCCCATGCAGAGACACCGCAGTGCTTTACTGCTCCCACGTCCACGGCCACTGCACTTGGATTGCCTGAGCTTTATGCTTTGCTTACGAGCACAGTAGGATGAAGCCACGCTGTTAATTAAGGAATATGTAATCCATAACAAACACACTACCAAGCTTGTTGTTATAATAAGGCACAAAATAGTGACCACCTTGCAAGCTTTCCTCAGGCAAAGGAAGAGGCAGACTTTTAATTCCTTTTTTTGTGCCACAATTTCACAGCATCCTGGATGCAGCTGGTCTGCACGCTGTTTGTTAGGGGCTTTCTTTCTGTCGCATCTTACCCCTAAAGGCTGCAGTCAGCTTCACAGTATTCTCATACTTCAGCAAGCAGATCAAACAGATACGTTGTACTTGGTTGCAACCTATCAAGCTGCCAAACACCTTTCTGAAGATCTGAGGGATTCTCTATACATCCACCAGAATTCACTGTATTAGCATCCAGGAGAGTTAATACCTTTTTGGTTTTCTTTTTTCCTCACTAAGTCACATGCTACCTCAAGTGTTTTGTTTACATCTGGATCTTGATGGCTCCATTATTTTGTCAGCTGGGGCTATGAAATGAGAACATTTGCTGATTCAAAAATTAATGTAACCACATTATCTCATTTGAAGAAATTGGATTGTTGCAATTATTTTTTTAAAGAGTATTTCTACATTGAAGTGAAAGGAGTTTGACTCACATACATATGACAGTCACCAGCATTTCTCAAAGCATCTACAAGATCACTTGTTTTGCAGGCAAAGTGACAGGAGGCAGCTGTGACTTTCTGAACATGCCAACGGTTGAGCTGTGGCTGGAAGGCAGGCATCCTGAGCAGTGCTCTAATTCCTAGTATTATTCTGCCATTTCTACTGTTACTAGCTAACAGGAAGCCTAATGCCTCAAACTCTGCTCCTCCGGGCTAATCCTGCCCACACCAATCTTCCACTTCCTCAGTGGAAATCATGCATTTTGGAGAGTAGACATTATGAGTTCCGTGTGGGAACTGCATTTCCTGGAACATCCCTTATCTCCCCCCAAGGTGCACAACACTGATCTGGGGCTTTTTGCTAAATGAGGTTCAAATCCACGCAGACACAGCCGGTGCCAGCCACACTCTGCATTTACTTGGCTCCCCACGTGCCTCTGGAGCAGCAAGAGCTCAGGCTGGGAGCAGCAGGAAGGTGCAGAACTTCCAATGCACAACGTGGAAAGGAGAAGCCCTGAATCAGAGCTGATGATCCGAACAGCATGACTTTTGGATCATTCAAAAAGGTTTGAAAGCATTAATAATTCATTTGCAGATATTGCAGAGCTCTAAATGTGCCTGATTAAATGCACTTGACATTTCTCTTGAGAGAGGCTGTTATTCCAGGAAACCACTTGCTATCTGCAAATGTCTTGGAAGCAGCACACTCAAAATTGCGGCCTCACTTACAATGTTTTCCCCTAGTAAAGGAAGAAAAGTAACCCCTGCCTCCAAATGTAACATACCCTGGTGAATACCTCCATTACAGCAGTTTGAAACTCATAATTCTATGATTCTACATAACAGACACTCAGTGTGCACTGACCAGCAGGTTGGTGCAGCACTCCACCTGTCTCTACTGAGACACACTGCAGGCACCAAGCTCTGCCTCACGGGGGGAGAGCACAGAAATTGTTGTTTGGCAACTCCCCAGCTCATACAATTGCAGCTCCGTGATGTGCTTCCCAAACACATTCCTGGCATCCATCTAAAAATAGAGCCCCTTCTGCATCCCAGCAGGAAAGGCAGCCCCGGCACAGTGGGTGCCCACAGCACGGTGCTGTGGTCAGAGCAGGAGCAGGGCAGCAGCAGCCAAAAGAGAAAATGAGCTTTATGCCACCTCCGTCACCAAATCTGGGTCTCGCAGGTTTGTATTGCCTTGGGCTTAAGGTGTAATACATCTCTTCAGGCATAGTTATGAGGCTTTGCATTTAAATTTGGCCATAGATTATTGAAGTGGGTGGCTCATGTGGGCAGCTATCACCACTGCAGTATGCCATCCTCTGGGCATGGCAGGACACATCCCTGCCAGAGCCTTGGCTGAGGGCACGTGGGCAAAGCCTTCTTGGCTTGTTTTCCTCCTGCCCTAGGCATGTGCCAGCACCATGCTGGGTACTGCAACATGCAGCAGAGGAGGCATACTGTGTTCCTATCGCCAGGTGCAGCACATTACTGCTACCCTCACCACGGTTGTGACTTCTTGTCTATTAAATCTCTTTCATTTCCTTTAAATTGATTTTTTTTTTTTTCCCAGCTCAGATTTGAGATTCCACTTAGGTTCAATGGTGTAAATCCATTGCCCCTAAATTCAAAAGGATGCCTGTCGTTCACTCTCTTCTCTTTGACGTAAGAGAAGGCATCAAACTGTTTGGAGACACAATGTTCTCACTTCTGCAAGGAACACATTTTCTACCCTGGTACCTATGTGTTTTGCAACCTGCTGGTAAGTTTCACAGCAGAGAAGCAAACCACTTTACATGCTACCACTACTGGAGCTCCCACATCAGGAATGTGAGAGCCAGGCCAGGAACACCACGTACAGACACAGCAAAGACAAATCATTAAAAGGCACAAAGTCAATGTGCCTCACTTACCACTTACATGGCATGACAAGGGGGGGATGTGTTAAGTCCCTGTAGGCAGGTTTGGGGATGCAAGTGTAGTCTGTTTTCCTCCAAGTTAAATTTACTGAGAGCCAACATTCAGTCAATTTATTTTCTTCTTGCAAACACAAGTGCAAGAAGACAGGAGCTTCACAGCAATGACCAGTCACTAGTACAGGACGAATAAGGAACAAAAATCAGAAAACTATTCTGTATGCAAGTCTGCAAATACCATCAGATTAATTTAGGCAACAGAAACGCTGGTACCATACAAACTCTTGACTCCTTAATCTTACAGATGGCACTGGTCTTCCCTCTAGAAGCAGGGTCAGGTTGAGGGCTGCCACCACTTCTCTCTGCTTGCTGGAGGGCCCAGGCTGAAGCTGAACAAAAGCATTGTTCTATCCTAAGGTGCTCTTCAGTGACCAGAAAGAAAGCTGGGCAGGAATGAGAACACAACTGGCAGTCACCCCACCGTGCAGTGGCCATAACATCCTTGAAGGTGGGCTCATATACCCTCTGAGAAGCTGACCTATGCTTCATGCATAGGTGGCTATGTCAGACCCCAGCTCCCTCTGCTCCAAACTCAGACACTGTTTATAGCACTCCCATCAGCCCTCCTGGCCTCCTTTCCAAACAGCCTGCAGTAAGAACCTCAAAGCCACACAGCTGTGGAAGGACTGGAATATATCTTCTAGCACAGTTTTTTTTGTGGGTATCATCCTTGACATAAGAACGAAGGGGATAATAACTTGTGCAAACATTAAAGATACACCAAGCTGAATTGTAGCAGGTGGATCAAGTCCCTGAGGAACAACGTTTTGACAGCAGCCTTCCAAGAAAATTCTAAAGTGCAATCAATATAATCAATACTATTCTCAAACACCTTCACCCATTCATCCAATGTAGAAGCAGCCTGCTAGAAAATCATATTATCTTTATTTCATTAACCCCACTAAAAGCAACATTTACATTTTTAACTTAATACAGTGCTCACTGAAATGCTCTCCAAAGACGGATGATGAATGATGCTGTGGAGGCCTCCCATCCCTATCACCTGCCTACCACCACCTGCCACAGGGAAAATAAATGGGAATTGGCAGCCTGGCTGTGTGACAGATTGATGGAGTTGTTTGGGGGAAACCAGAGAGGTGACTGCTGCCAGGTCTGTGGCCTCCTGCACAGTGATGGGCACTGGGGAGTCTTCCATCTCTGAGCTGACACCTTTGTGGTGACTTTCTTGGCTAACTCATTTGTTAATCAGGTTGGATAATTTCCTTTTCTTCCATTTTCCTGCCTTCTGGCTCAGCTCAGTGCATGACTCAGTAAGGCTCGCTTAATCATCTCCATGATAAATTTTGAGTATATTTTACTGCTGGGAAAGTTCTTGCTGATCAGCTAAACTATCTAGAGTGCAAAAAAAGTCTTTAGATTGTAGGTATATTTTAGAATTAATTCCTGTGCTGTAGCACTTCTCCAAGAAGCAGCCACAAGCAGCAGAGGATTGTTTTATAAATATACAAAAGAGGTGGCCTTATAGAAAGACATCCTTCACCCATTATATTGCAGATATAGAGCAGAATTCAGGTATCATACACCAAGACTGTTGGCACATTTGAGTTATTCCTAAGGAAATGACATTGCCTTGTAGCTCACGAGTGCACACTTTTCCGCCTGTGCAATTCATTATTCAGTAGCCTATCTCCTAAATAGTCCAAGGCTGATGTCCTTAGGAAATGAATTTTTTAATATTCTTCTTGATGAACATGTGTTTCGCGCCACCTGAAAATAGATGCTCTATTTTTCTAGGCCAGTTGCATATTTTTACCGAGTCGTACATTTTCGTGTCTGTAGCTTCCTATGTATTAAGATGGAAAACCAATTTAAACAGTCATTTGACTGACAAGATATGATTATTTGTCCTCCTACATAGCTTCTGAGTACAAAGTTTGATTTATAGCTTACTACTCTACATCTTTCAAAAGCCAAGGAGCAGGGAATGCATCGCTTTCTGAATTCTTAGTAGGTAAGCACAGGAATTACAGTACCTTCTAACAAAGGCTGTTGGGATGTGCAGAGCATCTGGTACCAACAGACTAATCACAGGGCCTGAGTTTGACCTTCATGGATTGCAAATGAGATGCAAAGGGACCTGTTCTGCCATCAGCACTGACATGAGCAGTGGGAGCATGGTGGGGCTTCCGCTGGGCTTTCTCATGAGGATATGACAGGCAGAGTAAGAGCTGGGGCTGTGCAATGTACCTGTGGGCAGAAATAGGCAGGTTGGCTCTTCACTGAGGCACTTCATGGAAAAAAAGTGTATAGGAGAATACAAACACAGTCAACAACAACACAAAAGAAAAAAAAAGAAAAAAAAAAAAAGAGGTCACAGTGATCCCTGAAGGTTGCCTCTGAAGTTCAGTTTCTACAACTGGAGATATAGAAAATACCTACAAGGACTTTTAGTTGCCAGAAAGTTCTGTGATACTCTGAGTGACTTCAGGAACCCATGAGATAAATTGGAAGCCATTTCCCACGTGGAATACAGAATACTGACTCCCATTAGAAAAATATTTTGATTTTATTATATTCTGATTTCCCTTTTCACAGAGCTGTGGCAGAGCCTGTATCACTTGTCTATCTGTGCTCTAATAAATACCTAGAAACAAATTCACGGTGAAAATCTGATTGCATTGAACTCAATGGGAGTGCACCACCACCATCCCTTAGACTTTGACTTGGTCTTAGAGCCTATAACTTTGAAATAGGTCCTGTCCTTAAGAAAGGGTAAGTTCCCTTCTGTTTCTAATGCATCTTTTTTAGCTTGTGTTAAAATACATTTTCTACAAATTCTAGAAATATTTCAGCCTGTTCCTATGCTTGAAGTAGAGAACATGCTTAAGATTTTGGTGAAAACAGTGCAGCTGCACCAGGATGTTTATAGCTATGATGTAGGAGTCTGACTGATGACACAACCACAGGACCTTCATATGTAGGTCAGGAGATGAGCTAATAGAAAACTACAGAACCCCGACCACCCAGCAGATACAAGAGCTGCAGTCATCTCCAAAGGCTGCAGGCAGCTGCCTCCATCTCACAATGCTTCCCAGGACACACACAGATACAGGCCAGTGCCTCAGCAGCTCCGACAAGATGCTGGCTCCCATTGACAGCAGCAGCTGCCTCTGCTCCATTACTCATTCATATGGGCACACGCAGAGCAAGTGAGCAACTTAGGAGAGATGGCAGCGTAAACTGTTATTCAATTTCCATCTCTGTTATCACTATTCATCTGTTTTGCTGCCTGCCTGCTGCCTCCAAGCCCTGATCTCCAGAGAGATCTTTCTGCTGGGGTGATTTCTTTCTGCAGGACTATCTGCTTTTTTGGGTTGACTGCAAGTAGAAATGAAATTCTTTTGAAACGGATTCATTAAAAGAAGATTAGTGAGATTAGCAGAGCCATAACTGCGTTGTGCTTTCCTTGTATGCCTGAGTGCAAAGAACTGCACTACAAATGACAGAACAAAGGGCTCGCGGGTCTCCAGGAGCTCAGTCTGCTGTGGCCCTGTCAGACAGCTATTTACCAGAGAACAGATGAGATGCCAGCTCCCGCAGATTTCTGTTACAGTATGCTCACAAACACACACACAAACAGAGATTTGTGTGGGAAGCAGCAGACCCCCAACCATCCATCCCTGGGGCAAGGCTCTGTGGATTCATGCAGGGAAGGGTGAGCTTAGCCCCAGGGGTGTTGTGAAGTTGTGGGGCAAAGCTCACGGTCTTCACTGGGAGCCAGCAGAACCACTGGCTGCTCTGCGAGCCCTATGTCTGAGTACCAACGGGCCCTGCAGGAGGTAGCTGCATCCCTTGCTGTTATCCAAATGAGTTTGGCTTCTACCACCAACTCCCTCTACAAGACTGCAAACATGGGTTCACAAGAGCTCTGTTGTTTTGGCTGCATTTACAGAGAAGGCGAGCAATTGCAGGGCTTGGAGGAAAGTTATCAGCATTTAGGAATGAGAAAAAAAAAAATAAATCAGGAGTGCTAAACACTTATGACTGTATTTAGGAAATATGTTTCACTACTGTATATGCAAACTCCATTTGCAGCTTGAGCACACAAAAGTCTTTACGAGGGGAATTTACTGCTGGAGATAATGAGCCAGTTTTCACCAACCTGTAAATCTGCTGGCTGCTTACAGGGGCACGTGGGCCATCAGAGCTCAGATCATTGCTCCTGAGTGCCTTGCTAAATAGGGTAAACAGCAATGGCATTTAGAGTTTTGTTTAACGGAGGGTGGAGATGTAAGTCACTTTTACAATATCATCTACCCGGCATTAAGCCTCTACAGATCATACATCACTGCTCTGGCAATGGTCCATAATGTCTTTAAGATGCGTTTTTAAATTATGAATAATGCCTATTAAAAAATCATAACTCTTATTTGTGGTAAGCAACCCTGAGCAAAGACACTGCCAGAGTAATCAGAGCTTAAATCAGGCTCAAACCCAAACATGCAATCCAGAAACCCATCCTACCCCAACACGTGGGTCCCCCAGCACTTTGGGACAGGGAGCCTGGCATGGCAGGGCAGGATCAGGAGAAGCCCTATGGCCTTGTCCTCATCTGCCTCCACCTGTGCTCTAGGAAGGCTGCAGAGCTGGTATGGCCACGACCCCAGCATTCCTTCAGTCACACCAGCTGGGAACATCAGCTGGCCTTAAAGCAGGCTTTTTCTCTGATCGCTTTCATTCTAACCAGCTGCATAAAGGCCAACCGTCAGCCGTGCACTACAGAGCACAATGGAAATGCTGGGCAAAACTGCCAAGTCACAACCAGCCACTTAACCTCAGGAGTTTCATTTCCTACTGCCTCACAAAGCACCCGGTGCGTGAATTAACAGCACCATCTGTAGGCTTACAACAGAAAGGGAAATTAACGGAGCCATGCAACACAAGAATGGAAACTTCTGGTCCTCTGCACCCAAGCAGCTCTGCAGCAGAAATAGATTTCACAAGGTTTCTCACAGCAGCTACTAAAAAGCACAGCTTGTTGTCAGAGGCCGCTCTCAGGTGTGAGCCCTGCGAGTGACAACGCACTCAGTGAGCCAGGCCCCTGGCTGCAAGACAGCTGGCCTCAAGGGCTGCACCTAGCTCATCCTACAACAACACACCTACAACGAGGATATATCTCAATCAGCACTTAGTTTAATAGGTTTCATTTACCACAAATGAACACAAGCCATGAGTAAACATGCCAGCTGCACTTCCCACTCTGCACAGCATCTGAGATGGCAGCTCTTCCTCTAGAGCAGCTCATTTTCCCCAAAGAAGCCAGCTGTCAGCAAGAGCGAGTTCATCTGTTCTGAACATTAACTCTCTCTAATTCTCACTTTCTTGGTGGGCCTTTGCCATAGAAACATGCCTTAGCAACAGGAAGGCAAAGCAGAGCAGCTCAAGACAGAAGCATTGATGATGCAGCGCCAATCCCTCTGTGAAGCACATTGGCTCGTGCTCTGCCTTCCCAGCTTACCTTCTTCCAGCAGGGCATAATTAACAGACAGGCATTTCTAGCAGAATCAGGGTGTGGGGCAGCTGCATTGGAAAACTGTTTGGGTCCGTATCAAAATGGCCCTTTGATATGAGCACACGTGGCCTGGATTGTCTTGCCCAGTGCACCCAAGGGACTTTCTTCAGCGACACCACCCTGGCATACCAAGGAGATTTCTGGGGTGTGTTGTCATTGGCATAGCAAAAGGGAAGAGAGGGAGAAATAGGAACATGAACATAAAGGTACTGAGATGGGCGCAAATCACCAGGGCCAGCATGAACAGCCTGCATCTTCCCACTTTGACTCCTCCTGACAAAAACACCATAGAAGCTGTTACTACACTTTCAACGTGACACTGCATGTGAACTCGCATTCCCTCTCACTTCAAATCCTCCCTACCAGGTTTTTCATTATCTGCTCTGCCACCTCTGTGACAATCATCCCAAGGAAGAACCCCAGCGGCCTGCACCTATAACACGCAGCATCTCCTCTGCTCACCTGTCACCATCAGGATATAATTAACTGCCATAATTAAATGACCTAAATTTACAGTCCTGGCTTGTAGGGAATGGGGAGCAACCAAGTAGCCCAGCCTGTCCTATTCAGATGGGGTAAAAGCTTCACGACTACAGGCTGCAGGATCTGCAGAATTTTTATTACACAAAACACAAACTCACTTCAGGCAAGAAAACACTTTTTGTCTGTTACTTTGCTATTTTTTATGTTAAAATGTTTTCTAACTTTTACCCAGTGACAAACTCTGAGATGAGCAAGCATTTGTTTATGCCTCTGACAGTAACTCCAGCCCTGAGAGGGTTTAGATTAAAGCACACTCATTAAGCAGCCAATCGAACAACCACGCATTTGACTAAATGATTCATCGGATGTGTTTGATCTCAAAGATATTCAGAAAATTGATTATCTAAAAAGGTTGTAATTTACAGAGTCTCCTAGTTTCTCCTAATATAAAGACACATCTACATTTTTAGACAAACTCTTACTGAATAAAATAATCAGCTTATATTACACACACAAGTACTCTCACACAGACCGATGAGTAATTGCACATAAAATGTTCATGGAAGAATCAAACATGCTAAAGGTTAACTATAATGGATCTTTCACAATCAAAGAGAGAAAATGCATGAGGCAGAGAGAGCCCAGGGCTTCACTTTATGAAGGCAGGGTGTGCCAGAGGGCTTCCCTCTGCCCCCAGCCTCTTCCGTTGGCCTGGCCATTATGCCCAAGGCCCTGATGAGCAGCGTTATCATCTGGACTGGTAACTGTATCCTGCTAAATACTAAGGCTATGAGCCAATCATCTTACCCCACAGACAGTGAGCAGCCCGAGAGTCCATCAGCTCTAATTCTCATAAGAAGACTGAGAGTGATCTCCTCAATTTCATCTAAACATTGAGAAGCTTGAGCGACTGGAATGATGGGGTGCATTACACAGTAATTGTTGGAAATGACTTATTGGGATATTCAGCTTTTAAAAGAGGAAAAATGTTGAAGAAAACTCTGGAGTGCTGTCAATGCGCAAAGAGTCTGTCTCGTGACAGTTCCCTAAGCTGCACAAGACCTGCAGACCTTAGACTGATAGCAGCTCAGGGAGAGCTTGGCATGCTGGCTCTAAGAGATACAGCACTGAGGGTGGGAATAACTGTAAAACACCACAGCCAGATTCTGTGATAAGATTGCATGGTTGGGAATTTGGTGGTACCACAGAACTGATAAGCTGTATAACCGCCACCCTGAGTTAGCAGCTTTTCAGTTTTCTGTTGCACCAAGGATAGTATGATTAAAGTCACTCAAACTCCACCTGAAGATAGTATAAAGACAGCTTGACAGAGAGGAGATTTTGGGGAAGATACAATCACAGACAAGTTGGGAGGACACCACTGGCTTCTGGGACCAGCTGACATACTGAGCCTTGCTTCCCCACTATAGAGGCACCTATTGGGTAAGATTCACATGCTTGCACGTACCAGGGAACTTAGAAATCAAGTTATTCCAGTTTTACACATTCGTGGTCAGCTGGATTATTCACACTACAGGTATTTGCATACAGTCTGCAGACAGTGTATCTATCACTGGCAATTCAAACAATCTGCTCTAATAAAAAGTGTTATTCTGCAAGTAGGTTGTATGACTTCTCATTGGGCATAGCTAAACTCCTTAACAGTGGTCTATGAGTCCATGTGAGGGCAACTAAGTAAAGGGGTGCCACGTTTTGGGTGAATTCTCAGTGTTTTATGCTGATCTCATTCTGTTAAAAAAAATTTTATTGTGTTCCCCCCCACCCCAAGAATCAATCAACATTAGTTGTGCACTGCATTCTACTAGTGTATTTAAAAATATTTTCTATCATTCTAATTCTGATACAGGAAAAACACATTACCAATTTGTTCCGTATATTTTTGGGTCAAGGAAAGAATAATTCCTCATTTGCACATAAATTGGCAAGACAAAATCATCTTCCCCTCTACATGTTCTAGTTTTTCCACTTATATTCCCTTATTTCCCCACCCCCCCTTTCTCCATCACTGCTATCTAAGTTCACTGAGTCACCTAAGGTATCAGCAATCACAATTTCTCCTTCAATATGCTGGCAGGTAGAGCCCTGTCTTCAAGGGAATAGGAATGATCTGCTATCAGCTTCTGCAAAAAGGTGGAAGGGCACAAGTTTACAGGAGGAGAGTTACTGGTTATGGCCATTAGCTTCTCTTAATCAGAGGCTGCTCAGGTAGTTCAGTGGAGCACCTTGCATTGGAAACCTAAAACCAAAACCCAGAACTCCCACTCAGAATGAATATAATAAGTTCATGAGAAGAATCTGTTTTTCTCTCTCTTTTTGCCTTTTCATAGAAGCTCTAATAAAAGACAGAAAAAAGTCAATAGCTGCATTATTCCAAACTGCTCCAGAGCTTTTCTGAAGAACTGAGCTGCCAGCACAGCTCTTCTGCAGCCTTCCTGGAGCACTGAGGAATGAAGATGCCCTCGGCACCCACTTGCCAGCCCTCAATCAGGTTACAGAGGAAAAGCTTCTCTTGCTAGCCAGGAGGCTTGCTGGAAGGTAAAGGTAAAACCTGAAAAGCTCTTCAGAGTTGAATCCGACTTCAAAAAGCCTTGCTGGGGGACCTGCACCTGCAGCTTTTCAAGCTTTTGCACTGTGTTTGACTGTTTGTCATTAACATTCATTTAGCCAGCTCTATACAATAGGCTCTTTAATGGATCTTGGGCTGAAAAAGGGTTCTGCCCACACACATCAAAAGCAGAAATGCAATCCATCTTGAAGAAAACTTTGATATCCCTTAAAAGGCCATATTTTCAGAGGTGATTAAATATTGAGCCTGGGGACTTTTCAAGACTTAATACATCTATAAGCTTCTATTGACCAAGCACCACAGGTGCATGCACTGGAACACCCCACTGGTATATAGAATGAGAAAACTGGCTCAACAACCTCCTGCTGCACCACCATGCCCAGAGTCACTCCTCACATGTCTGTAAATCTTGGAAGCTCACATCGTAGAAATGTCTGCATTTTTTTCAGCCAGCCTGATTTTCAGTGAATCAGAGATGCTGGTGATCTGTACTTATAAAAAACTTGACACAGTGTCATTAGATTAAAAAAAAACAAAAAACTGAAATGCAAAAAAAGCTTTCTTGAATATCTGCCCATTCCTATTATATAGCCTCCATTACCATAGCATTTGAGTGCTTTATGATTTTTAACATATTTATGCTCATTGCAGCAGGACAGAGAAATACCGCCTTTTTTTCTTTTAGAAGTTGGAAACTGAGGCATGGAGAGACCAAAGAGTCCAATCTTCAAAGAATATAGGATCCATAAGGACCAAGCAAGACTTGCAAATTCATCCTATAAGTGCTGCTGAAAATCCACTGAGCCAAAAGTTTGTCTCAAAGCTTGGCACTATCATCTTTCTTTCTGGGTACTTTCTGAATACTAGAGTGCTGGAAAACTCACCCACCAAGAGGTCACTGTTCAGGATAGAAATCAGATGCTCTGAAATTATGAAAGCAACTCAAATCACGTGATCCCATTTAGGGTAATGTGACATAACCACACTAACAAATTGCCCTCTTTGGACCACGTGGAGATCCACTGTTTGGCTTTTTTTTCCTGGCCACGATCAGCACTCAGGCCAGCATGAGTCCATCAGGAACATTTAAATCTCGCCTCATCTTCTCAGACTCTTAGTGGGCGAAAGTAGCAGAAAGTTATAGATGAAAGGGTTGTTATGTGACAGTCACACCACCACATAATGGAGCACTCTCTCTGAGTAATTGCATAAAGAGCAATTCTGTGGGTTTTATTGAATAACTCAAGATAATTTAAGCCACCATAAAAAGATAATGAAAATAAAAAATAACTCTTTTACAGGAAGATGTCTCCTCATATAGCAAATGCTAGAGGCAAAACATTTATGAATGTATTTTAATTTTAGCATTTTCAGAAAACTTTGCAGCATTTTAAGAGGAAGAGTTTTTGTTCAGATTGCCCAATTACTCGTATCAGGTCGCACATATTTTGAACATTTTGCACATATGCTGCATAGCAAAATTCAGCACAGGTGTGCTATATAAAAGAATAAAAAATAAGATAATGGAAAATCCCCGTTCTGAAAAATATACCAAACTGCATAAGAAAAGGGGATAGGAGAAACATTTCCGTGCACCAGGCTTGTCTCCTTAGTACCATACCTCTGCTTGCATCACTCTTCTTCACTCCTACCAGTTTAAAAATCAGATTCTTGCCATAAGTACTCCTAGTAGAGGGCTGTAACAGATCTGATTCACAATCTCAATGCTACCTAAAGACTCAAAATCCAGAAGATACAGTTACTCCTGCTTTTTGAAAGAGCATCAATAGCACTAACAGATTCAGCCATTTACCCTTATCTAATTTGTGGCAGAGCTGGAGATTTGTGTTGGGTCTTCTGCCTCCCAGCCCCCTCCTCAGTGAAGCAATGACAGAAGTTACGAATCAGATAAGTGAAGAAGAAAGCACTTAAAACACATCTAGAGCCACAGTATCCAAATATAGGGACTGTTTCTTTCTCTACTTTGTTTTAGTTTTGTTAGACTTCCCTTTTAAAGAACTACACTACATCTTTCTAAAGGTAAGGATTTTGCCAGCAACACTGTTATTACTCTTGTTAGGGAAAAACAAAAAGCAAACAATGACAAGCATAATTCAGCCCTTACAAATACCATGTTCAGTGGCAGCAAGCCAGTTTCTGATCTCATTTACACCAGGGCAAAGTCATGACAACAGCAGTGCTGAAGTCAAGAGCATTTCCCACTGCAGGCAGCACATCAGCAGCTGGCAGCACAATGCAGCTTGCTCAGGAAGGGGAAAGACTCAGACTGCTGCTTGGAACTAGCAGTAAGGTGCTTCTGTGTGTTTTGGACTGGGCAGAGGCTGTTGCCCATGGGAGATGTGCCTGGGCAGTACTGAGTCAGGCCAGGAGTGACTCACCCTGCAGCATCAGGGCAGGATGAGGCTGTTCCTCTCCAGGCAGCCCTTGTGCTTGTCTTACATCTTTACAAGCACAGTTCCTTTGTGCCTTTCCAGAAAGCAGCTGAACAGTCTCTAACAGCACAGTTTCATAGTGCTTCCATTTTGATGTTTCTCTTGAAGCAAGCACTGTGTCCAGTGCCTGTGACATGAGGCACTGTGTGTCACCACTGCAGCAGGGAGCACATACTTAGCATGGGTCACTCTTACCCACCAATGTTTCATTGGGATCCAAAGAAATGTTGGTGAATTTGTGTGGATTATAGGATTTCTCCTAGAGAAGACATAAATACTTGATGTTGTAACGGTATAATGAAGATATTTTAATGGGTGCTAATTTTAAAAATAATTGCAAGAAAGAAACAATTTTATAAGCTCCAAATCTGTATCATTTTTGTCATCTCTTCTGAGAAAAATCTGCCAATTGGCCTCAGTTCATCAGGCAATGCTATGGTAAATGGTGGAAAACAACCTGCATATAGATAAACAAATTCCCCAAATAATAGAGCTATGCTCCCTTTTCTACTATCAGTGTAGATATACACAATTCAAGCTCAAGTATTTCTTATTTCTTCTCCAACAGTAACTTATTCGTACATCTTTCCTAGTAGCTTCTGGAAGCAGTTACCTGCACAGCATCCCAATGCCAAAGGCTATCAGTCTGCAGTCCATCAATTCATCAGTGCAATATATATTACACGTCACTTGTACAGGTCAGCCAAGCCTGCCAATTTCTAGGTAGTCTAAACGTCAGGTACTCCATGTTCAGTACTGCAGTGTGCACATTCCCTTAGGCCCATAATCTTAATCACCCTTCTAGTATTGTACTGTTGATAAGGGATTTAGGTTTCTTTGTTTATAACTTTTGATCTTATGTCTGCTCTTCGGCATGAGTAAGTGCTTTTGGATTGATCTAAGCCATTGTTCTTTTTTCTCTGCAGCCTGACACCCACCTTTATCCTGTGCATCTCTTTCAGTAGTGGAATAAATCATAGACCAGCTTTTTTTGTACAGCAGTTACATAAACACAGACAAAATAAGTTAGCTATTGAGCTGAAAAGGTTTATTTCTCCATTCTCCCCATTACAGACTTGCATTTTCCTCATGACAGCATTCCTAACCAAATGTCAACCTCTGGTCCAGACCTACAAGCTTTTTAGGATCAATACATCTGCTTGTTGTCCTACCTGAAGAGGTACAGACCTATACAGTATGTAAAGCACAGGTCCACACTACCTGCCATTGGCATTAAGGTACAAAAGCCACCTAGAGAAAAATAAAAACATCAACCAAAACCAGAATGGTAAATAAACAAAATTAATCACTTTGACTGTGGTGACACTGAATGCACAGAAAGGGAGGGAAATTTTTGGAAAATGATTTATCTTGATAGTTAGGGAATGGCCTTTGATCCCATAGGGAAGCCTAGAAGATCAGCTGCAAATTACAGTTAAAAGCATTCTAATGAAGATGAGTCAATATAAAACAAGGTGTAAGGATTTTATACTAAAGCAGTAGACAAAGAATCTTCATGGAGAGCTGAAGGGATTCTGCATACTATGATATCCTTCTTTAGATAGCAAAACCACAGTCCTACACTGGAGCAAAGCCAGCCAGGAAATTAAGAATTTCATTGCTACTGGAAGATGTACATTGTCATTAACCTCTCTGAAGATACCTGGTCACCTATCATTATCTTAAGTAATTCTCTAGTTTGAAGGAAGTCCAAAAGCAGTTGAGGCAGTTCATTACTCACTCAAAGAACAGAGTGTTCCCTGTGTACTTTCCCATAGCTCTGAGGTGCTCAGAACAAAATCAGAATGGGAACTAACTGCTATCCTTCTAAAAATCCTAAACTCTTGAGAGAACAAACAGAATCTGTGAGGAAAAAAGAAAGAGTTTAAAACAAAAAGATGATTCTGCTGAACTTCAAATATTTCATGAGGTACTTGACCATCCCCATGTGGAGTCATGTTTAAATGCACGGCTCATCAAGGAAAATTGTTTTATTCAGTACAGAGCATTTAATTTTCCTCCTTCTAAAAAGGTATGGTTTTGTTCTTGCAGATCTCTGCATTGCAAAACAGGCCTTTGTTCCATCGAAGAAAAAAAAGTTGTTTGCTTTAGGGAGCTATTTTGTCATGCAGATGTTGAGGCAAACAAACAAAAAAAAGTTACTCTAATTTAAAGAACTAGTGATTCCTACAAATACATGGGGGAGAAATGCACGGCACTCTTTGGATTTGTGAAAAGAAAAGGTGGGCTCAAAGCAGAATATCTTTGGCCAGCTCCATGTGTGAATATAGCTAGATTTCAAACCCAAAGTGAGATTCTTAGCTAAACTCAATAGAAACACAAGGACAAGTCATAAAGGTCCAGGTGAAAGGCAAAAGTCTTAACATTCTTCTTGTGGGCAGCGTGTCAAAAATCAACATCTAACTTATTAAGCAGAGACTGGATTTTATCCAACAAATAGGAACCTGATATGGCACACTTCCATTTTGCCTACAACATAGACATTCTCCATAATCCTGTAAGATTCTGAGAAGTCAACACAGCAGATAAGTTCTGCTCTTCTATGCCAAATCCCTATCAATCTACGCGTTAAATTTCACAACAACAGAGCTGAGGCCAATAGTTAAAGCTCTTAACATAAGGAAACAGAACATCAATTGTATGTTGATTTTAGGCTTTCCATGGATCCCTGATATCATCACAGTAGGGATGATATAACTTCATTTCTCAAGAAAAAGGAGGGCTTTCATGCACTGTTACTAGATGACAGTATCAGTATTTTCCCAGGTCTTAAGATTCAAGGCAAGCTATCTACAGAGAAGTTATTAGTTCAGGAAAAAAAGCAGTGATATAGAACTTGTGTTCTCATGCTTTATTTCCTCTATAACATCCTTTCTTTCTAATACAGCATTTGTCAGCAAAAGCACACTTCCCAAATGGTCAAATTAATATTAGGCAAAGAGCTAAGCTGGCCAGTATCAGTTAATTTCAGTGCATGACGATCCTGCTAGGCTAGCTGGGGAACTAGTTCAACAGTATGACTCTATCCAACTTAGGTTAAGGAAAGCACATTTTGACCTTAAAACAATATATATATTGTCCTATTACTAAAATTCTGGTGGCTCTGTAAGAAAGCAAGTAAACATCACATGTTTATTAAATTTATACCTCAAGATACTAAAGTGAAGAATGGATACTTAGCAACAAGAAACAGGAGAGCACAAGATGTTCCATTCTAGTGATACATTTTGCAATGAAATAGAAAAGTTCACACCAATCTGTAACATCTAAGACAATGAACTAAATCTTCACAAACAGTGGAACTTGTAATCAACAGTGAAATGCCAGATTTAAAAGCCTGAATCAGACGAACGTAACTCAGCCCCCCCAAATTCCACGACATTTGTCTCCTTGCCATCACCACATTTTTCAATTGGATTGAACTGAGTAATCTCAGTTTTAAAAGGTTGGTTCAATATTTCTGTTGCTTATTAAGGTCAAGGAGTCAAAAGATGAGAACGCTAATTTCTGCAAGCAGATTGACTGACATTTGAAAAAGATTGAAGATTCCATCAGTATGGCACATTTTTCTTAGCAAAACATTCATGTAATTTCTCAGGCATTAATCCGAGAAGGTTAACAAGTCAACTCCCAAAGGAGACAACGATCCAGATGCTCTACAGCGTATCAACTAGCCCCATTAGGCTGTTCCTGCAAATGGCAGTTACGGACCACACAGCAGAAGACAAGTCCAGTGTGTTCTACAGTGTAAGCCTGGGATCCGACTGGGGAAACTATGGGAATCTGGAGGGTAATGAACTCAGGGATGCAGGTATAAGGCCAGTCACCAGAAGTCAATTCTCTAGCTTTTTCAAGCTTTGATTAGCTCTCAGAATACCAGTCCTCACTTCCTTGGTTGCAGGTGGCTATGACTTTGTCTTTTCTTTCCTGTTTCAGAAACTCAGTAGAGGAAACCAAATCAAACTACAACACATTGAGAACCTTCTAGCTTGGCAGAAGGCAGAGGAATACATCCCTAAGCGTGAATCATTTAAGAGTTTATTTAGTGAGTCTACCAGCTTGTGTAGAGGCAGCAGATAGAGGAAATAAAGTTTCAGGCACCTTCCAGAAGATTCAAAAAACAGATCAGTGACACAACAGTGATTCCTTTTTGCAGAATAACATTTAAGTATCATCATACTAGGAATTGTACGTAAACCAACCAGCTCCTTCAGCTGGATCACAAAGAAGAAATGCCAGGGAAGGAAATAAATCAGACACACAGATGAGAGTAACCTCAGGATGAAGCTGATTAGTCATTTCAGACACTTAAGTGGAAGAAAGAAAGCTTTTGAAGTTGTTCCAGAGTTGTACGCATACACAGAAAGATGAGGATCACTGCTCTTTTTGCTTCAATAATATTTTTCCTTCCAAGGTACCCCAAGGAATGTAGATGATGTTGAAAAAAACACCCAGCTAGCCTATGTCATCAGGACATTAATAAATATATATATATACTGCTGATTAATTAACAGAAATGATTCCTTCAGCATACCAGCTCTCTCTCTCTCCTGTCCAGAAAAGTTTTTTTTATAGTTCTTCCCCAGTTTTTACGATTACATTTTTAGATATAATTTATGGAAAGTACATTAGCTTACAGGTTCTTTGAGCAATAAAACCTGGGCTGTACTTCAGCAATGTCCTGCCCTAGATGGCCAGCACATGCCCCTGAGCATGGCCTATCATCCACCTCTGGGCACCTCAGGAAGACAAAGCCCTGCTGTCTTACAAAAAAATCCCTTAATTGTTCATCAATTAGTAGCTGGTTTTGCTGGAGGAAAAAAAAAAAAAAAAAAAGTCTTCTCATATGCTCTCCAAGTACTTGTTTTGCTATGTGTTATTAAAGACAAAAATTTCAGAGCTCCTTTGAGTTTTGTCCTTCCTATAGAATTCCAAACACATTTAAAAGAAGAGGAAGCAGCAGCAGGAAAGTCTGCACTACTCTTCTAAAGGCCACTGGTAAGCTCTGAAAAGACATGTCTGAAAGCATTATATTTTTTCATTTGTCCATATATGCTGAGTTCATGAACATGAGCCAGCAGTGCGTGCTTGCAGCCTTGAAGACCAATGACGTTGAATTAAGAAAGGGATGGTCAACAGGGAGCTGCTGGAGTGGGTCCAGAGGAGGGGGGACAAAAATGATCAGAGCTCCAGAGCACCTCTCCTATAAAGAAAGGTCGAGGGAACTTGTTTAGCTTGGAAAAGAGAAGGCTCCAGTGAGACCTCATTGTGACCTTCCAGTACTTAAAGGGAGCGTATAAACAGGAGGGGGAATGGCTGTTCACATGGGTTGATAGGACAAGGGGGAATGGTTTTAAACTGAGACAGGGGAGGTTTAGATAAGATATTAGGAGGAAGTTTTTCATTCAGAGGATGGTGATGCACTGGAACAGGTTGCCCAAGGAGGTTGTGGATGCCTTGATCCCTGGAGGCATCCAAGGCCAGGCCGGATGGAACTCTGAGCAGCCTGGTCTGGTGGTTGGCTACTACTTTTTTTTTTTCCCCCCCCAGTAGAATAATTTTGTTACATTTAGGTCAAAATATATTAAATAGAATAATCACAAATAATATCTAAATGTTGTTACCTCAACTTGTCTGCTAAATGTACAAACAACTTGGGAAAACTTCTGAAAAAAAGTCCTTCAGAAAATGCAAAAAATGGAGTTAAGAAGTAATCAGTTGTTTCCTAATAACTGAATTTAAAATCTCTACATTGGTCCATTTCCATACATCCTTACAGCATCATGGATTTATGAGCTCCCTCTCGTGGCTACACTAACAATTAGGGACTGTTCTTTTCCAACCGAGCAGTGGTTGTAGATGAATGTATGACACCAAAGGGCAGTTTGTCATTTTCTGAAGCAGGAATTGATTTTAATCTCCTCAGCTGCTAAATGAGTCACCAGAGCTCCTGCTGAATCACCTGTCACTACCTCTGGTAGATGTTTCTTCACTGCTTCAGGCATGTAGTAAGCCAATCAGTATTCATACACCATGCCCTAAGGAAGCAGGTTGAGGGATGTGCTGACTGGTTGGTGGGATCCTACATTTCCAGACACATTTCAAGGCTGGGCCAATGGAGATATGCCCCCATACTACCAGCCAAGGGCAGAAGCAATGTTCCTATACACCACGGAGCGCATCTTTCCAGACAGGAACCTCTGGATGCCAGCAGCTCCAGAGGAATGTCTTCCCTTTGTGAGTCCTGGCTTTGCCCCACATCAATACATTGATAGTCAGGCTAAATTATTTTAGATTTCCAACCTTAATTATTCAATGATTCTGTCATTCCAGAAGGTTCTCCAGCTTAGTTTCTTCCCTCCCACGCAAGCTAGAGACTCTATGAGCATCAGTGATTTCCAGAGGTCAATTAATGAGCAGAAGAAGAACCATCCAGCTACTTCCCCCATCTTCATGCAGACTGAGCAACAGAGAGATCACAGACTGAGGGCACAGCAGGGAGATTTGCAAAACAAATTAAACATTTCTGAAACCAGAAGTCTCAGAGTTCAAAGGCTGAGTTCAGAACTACATTTTAAGAAAAGATAAGGTCATACCGAGCAAGTGTATCATATGAGTTCTGGCAATAATTGTTTTCTAAACTGACAAAAGACAATTTACAAACTTATGGTAACAATCTGAAGGCAGCCATCAAAGATGTGGCTGAGATTTCCCATCTATTTTTAACAGAAGTAAAATGGAAAGAGCAGAAATGCTGTTTCTTTCACCCTAGTCTCATATTTCCCTCAAACCAAATGTACTGTCTCAGGAGACTGCTGCACTGTTTAGAATAATAGATTATCTGTTATCCATTTTAAACCCAGGAAATCTTCTGTAGGGAAAAGCAATGGCAGATAATCAGTTCTAAATTACCCCAAGGGTGATGGTCACAATCCAGTTAAAGAAAGAAAGATTTGCTTACCCATCCCAAGGATCAGGGCTCATCAAATACTCCAAAAGAAGGGATCTCCAGGTAGATATCCTTCCTCTAAGTAGCCAGCCCTTAAATGAGGCTTCTGGTCGAAAGCAATTCACCTGTGCTCTCAGGGCTGGCTGTGTCTGTTTACCAGGTGCTCAATCATTGGTTAAGGCCCTAACTTAGCAATTCCCATACATCTGCTGAAGAAAAGATCACTTATTAAAAAGATTAGAATTCATTAACAGCAATATATACATATATTTTGCATGTCAGTAACACCCAGTAACAATATTATCAATAGTTAATGAAGTTCAGAACCATATGTCCCAGAAAGAAGCATTTAGTTTGTGTGAAAATATGCAAAATTAATTGCAAATCATTTGTATATGCTCATTTACTACAATGACAGATAAGATGCTTAAAATGCATAAATGGCTAAAAATCATTTTCTTGTTTTAATGGTTATCTGACTGTAGTGCAAAATTGCTTTTTCTAAGCACATTCACCTGGTTATGCAAATACTCGTAATAATTAGACATCAGGTTTCTTGGTCCTTATCTCTAAATTGGAGAGAGATGGATTTGAAGGCTGGACTATCAGATGGATAAAGAACTGGTGGAATGATTGCAGCAGACAAGGCTGCTGTCAATGGCTCTATGCCCAGATGGAGGCTGGTCACAAGTGTCCTCCAGGGGTCTGTCTTGGGACTGGTGCTTGGTACTAAATGTACCCTCAGAAAGTTTGCTGCTGACACCACGCTGAGTGGTGCAGTTGACAAAATAGAAGGGAAAGACATCATTCATAGGACCTGGACATGCTTGAAAAGTGGGCACATGAGAATCTAATGAGGTTTAATAAGGTCAAGTGCAAGGCGTTGCAGTCGGATTGAGGCAATCCCAGATGTGAGTACAGACTGGGAGAAGCACTCACTGAGAGCAGTCCTGCAGAGATGGACTTGGAGGTCCTGGAAGAGGAAAGGCTTAACACGAGCCAGCAGCGTGCGCTTGCAGCCCAAGTTCTGGGCTGCATCAGAAGAGAGGCGGCCAGCAGGGAGAGGGAGGGGATTGTTCCCCTCTGCTGTGCCCTCCTGAGGCCCCATCTGGAGGATTGTGTCCAGGCCTGGGGCCCCCAGTACAGGAGGTATGTAGAGCTGTTGGAGTGGGTCCAGGGAAGGGGCACAAGGATGACCAGAGGGCTGGAGCACCTCTGCTATGAAGAAAGGCTGAGGGAGTTGGGCTTGTTTAGCTTGGATAAGGCTCTAGGGAGATTTATTTGTGGCCTTCCCGTACTTGAAAGGAGCTTATATACAAGAGGGGGACTGACTTTTTACATGGTTTGATAGTGACAGGACAAAGGGAAATGGCTTTAAACTAAAAAAGGGAGATTTTGGTTAGATGTTAGCAAGAAATTTTTTTCTCAGAGCAGTGAGGCACTGGAACACACTATCCAAAAAAGCTGAGGATGCCCCATACCTGGAGGCATTTATGGCCCGTTTGGATGAGATCCTAGGCAGCCTGATCTAGTGATTCGCAATCCTGTCCATGGCAAGGAGTTAGAGCTAGATGATCTTTCAGCACCTTACCAGCCCAAGATATTCCATGATGCTTATTTGAAAAACAGTACACATTCCTGCCTTCCTTTCTCAGAACATTTAAGGGTTTATCACACTGCCTTCACCAGACTTTGGATCCAAGCTCTAAAAGAGAAAACCTTAGTCACAAGGCATGATGTTTTGGTGCAGTAGCATCCCTCTAGGGAAGTTAAATTCTTCAGCTGGAAAGAAAGAACGACAACAAAACTACTTCAAAGGGCAGCCAACACACAAGGTGCTGTACAAACTGCAGCACAAGCTCAGTTCTTCCTGCAAGAAATTATTTCACATTAAGCAACATTCTCCTTTTTTCAGGTCTCACAATACAATAAAACGACACAAACCAACAACCCAGACAAAGCTGAGAGCTCCAAGCAGTGGATTTCAGATGGAAAGAGAAAGACATTGTGCCAAGTGCCCCATGACCCTAAGGAGCTGCTGCCTGCAGCGATGACTGGAGCACCAATCTGCTCTGGAGGTGACCCCACATTGCCTGTTCTTTGATATTTATGTGGCATTTCACCACTGTATTGCCCTTTTAGAGTTCACTCCCACCATCAGATACTAAAGCAGGTAATTCTCCAAATAGCTCAATTCTGAACTGAAAACTCAAGCAGCAGAGAAGAGTTCAATTTCAGGAGAATAGCAAACAAAGAACAGAACCAAAATGACATCTCAAAGTACTCATTTCATCTGGCTGGGAACAGCCTGCAGCCACAGGCTCAAAGTGATGGGAATGTAACGATAGCTAGCATTGCAGTGAGTTACAAAGTGCAGTTGCAGAGTTTGGATAAGACTTTCAGATGCTGAAAGGCTACACTTGGCATTCGATTTCAGAATTGTTGCTGCTGTGAGCCCTTTGAAATCTAAGCATTCTGACATATTTTAATACTGTAAATGTAAATAATGTTTTTCACATTCAGGCAGAAGGAATCAGGCAGACTAATAATGCACACATATTAGAGATAATGCCTTGGGGGAGAAATAATAATTTGCAGCTAAATTACTTAGGGAGGTAATTGGTATTTGTATCCCATACTGCCTAGCATGATATTTAAAGATGCTGCAAAATCCTTGTTACATAGTTATGTTTTATGCTACGAAGCAGCTCTCAGACAAAAATCTGCTTAATAGTTAAACCTGTTGCTATAACAACGACATTTCACAGACATGGATACACAGAACATACACAACCACATCTGCATTAACAGAATCTCTCATTACAATTGAATTTTACCTGGCAAAAGAATCGGTTAAATTTGGGGGGAGGGAAGGGGAGGAGTGTCTTTTTTTTTCTTTTATTTCTTAAACTACCAACAGGATTTGATCTTTGAACACCAAAAGTCTCTCCAAGAAAAACTTCCTGTTTAATTCATCTGGTTTTGGGTTCCACTTAAATGTTTCCCCTCCAAAGAAAGGAATTCAACATCAGCCAAGCAGACATTTAGGCATATGGCAGATTCCACTAAAGTGGGTCAAAGTACTGTCAAAATACTGCTTTTGATACACACTGCACATGCTCAAAGATGCAACTTCTTCCAGCCTTTGCCCACAAAACTGAGAATGAAGAGCAGAAACAAAGGCTCAGTGTAACACAGCAGGTCTGGCAAAGAATCAGCAGATTTTGCATATATTTATTTGATGAGTCAAATCACTGTTTGGCACAGCTTTATCCATCTTAGACCTTAATTAATTGCCTGGAATAGGAGAAGGGTATATAATAATAATAATAAAGAAAATTTAAAAAGAGAGATGAAAAACTCTTGTAGGTCAAGCTAAGGCCAACAGAGAAGTGTTAGGGGGAGCTCAGGAATGGCAGATGGTTTGTGATGCTCTCAGTAATGGCTTGTGATGCTTCCAGTAATTACGGATCTTTACAGAGTCAGAAGGTTCATCTCTGCATGAAAACAATAACATACAAAGGAATGCTAGACACAAAGCACAGTGAAAGCCACTGACTGGGTGCTGGACTGGGTGCTGAAGATGGCTACTTCAAAATAAAGAGAATAAAAACTTGTGTGTAATACTTTCATCCATTTGCATGCACTATACAGTGGCATTACAAAGGAGTATGACACAGTAATTTATTTCCATCACGAGATTTAATTTCAACCTTAAAACATCTCACAACTAGAAAGACGAATGTGTTTTGGACCTGATATAGGAAATAATGATTTTCAGCATAAGAAGTACTACCAAGAAATTTTCATACACATAATAACAGAATCACAGAATCGTAGAGGTTGGAAGGGACCTCTAGAGATCACTGATAATCATATTACTTTTTATGATGGGCCAACTATAGCTTCTGCCTAGTTAAATCTGTTCTTCTCATTGCCAGTTATGAAAGATACCAGTGGAGACAGAAGTACTTGTCTGATTTACAAACAATTTGACATCTCCGTACCATTTCTCTATTTAGAGCATCTCAAACAATACAACTCCTACAATAAATGCAAATTACTTTGTTACTCTATTCCCTCCTTCATCAGTTTCAATATTTACATATTCTACAAGACAGCTTCAGAAGCAAGATCAAATTTAGCACAACTTTCACAAAGCTTTCCAGAACTGTGATTTTGTTAATAACAAGTAGAAAAATACAGGTTTCTACACAGCTGTCTTCTGTGTTCCTCCTGAAAATACCAGCTGTGGCTTTGAATGAATGTTATTGTTTTCAATTGGCTGCACACCTTTTAAAGAATAAAGGAGGGCATTGGAAGCAGAAGTAGATAACTATGTTACGTTGTTCAAGGTTTCTCTTTCAATATAGAACACGTAAGTAGTAAGGCAGCCTGCCAAGGGCAGACCACAGAAAGATTTAGCAGTAAAAGTTACATATTTTTTTCCTTTTAAGTGTAAGCACAAACTAATGTCTGCTAGACTAATACTGCTTACAACAGAAGGCACTAAGAATATTTTGCCATCAATGATGGAAATACTCAAGTTGCAGGCCTCCCACTTAAATATAACTAGCCTCATCCTACAATGTGCTTTTTTGCTGGCTGAATTTGTAGTCATCCTCTAATACCTGTTCTTAAATTCAGAGCCTTGCAGGACCTCTTAGCAATCTGCTTATCAATTACATGACATACTCTTCCAACTGGAAGGTCAAACAGGAGTGTGAAATGTGTTACTGTGGCTGTCAGATATGCAGGATGAACAACCAGCTCATATGAAAGGGTGTTTTACTCTTCATTTCTGGAGAGATGAGATTCCACCCACTGACTTGGTGCGTTAAGTCAGACATAATGTGGAAGAAGAAGAAGACACTGTGATGGTAATGAGAATAATCATTAAACTTAGCCATAAACCTTCAGCTATTTACTAAAAAAATGTTTAAGGAGTGAGATTAAGATCAGGAAATCTAAATGTATGGCTTTAATTTACAAGTAAGACTCAATATAATCAAATTAGTACTAGTGCACTATGGCCAATTCCTATCATCTAAAACTCATAACAACCTTAAATAAACATGGAAACTGGGTTACTAAATAGCTTCTGTCCAATTACAGGAAAAAGCTGACAAAAAAAAAAAAAGGAGGAAACTGCCTCATCATTTCACTGACATTAACTGGCATCACACTCTACCTGTATCTAGGTTGCAGTCATCATATTCTATACCCTACTCCTTTCTTCTTAAGAAGGCAAGTGTGTGAGAAGAAGTAATCTTTTATTTAAGCCAGGCAACATACCAGAAAAAGCAGTCCCTAGTTCAGCTATTTCATAGCCTCAAGCACCTTGAGGCCAGTGAAGAGCTGCCTTCCTGTCAGATAAGCAATGGCTCCTGCACTGCAATTTCTCTACAAGAAAAGCCAGACCCAGCTGGGACACACACCAGGGCACAGCAGCCTGCAAGTCACCTCCAGGCCCTGAACAGACAGGGTCTCAGTTGGAGGGCAAGGTGGGAAGCTTCCACAGTACTGCTGTGACATGTGCTAGACACATCATTCCATTTGTGCCCCTTTCAGAGAGCTGTATTGGTGATTTTCCTGATATTTGTTTTCCTATTGCAATCTCCTTTAGCCGCCAGCACAATTTTCAAATTACAGGCAACTTATAATAACAGTGTGCACAAAATGGCTGGTGTTAAATGCTGTCATCCATCTCCACTAAAACTTTTTGATTATTCAGTATAAAAACTGGCAAGAAGACAGATGGCATCCTTGATATATTTTAGCAATTTTTATCTATTATCAATTATTTATGCCCACTTTTGGTTACAGATGCAAGATAGCCCATTTTTTACATTTTCCAAACACAGGCTTTCAGTACTGGCTTCAATTACAGCTAAATATTGAGCTTCAGTTGGGATAAACTGTCTACTTCTGACAGTCTTCTCAGGCTCTACTGGAAGGCACAGGGACAGGGCTGACCTCCAACCCAGAAACTGAACAACAAGGGCTGCCTTGGGGCCACCACTGTGCAGAAGAACTGCTGCTTCCACACAGGACCAAGAACAATCCTTTTGGTTTACCTGTACCATCAGCAAAACCAGTAAATAGTACTTTTCACTGAAAAGAGAAAATGTTCCACAGAGAGTTGATTCACAGAATCATCTGAAATGGCCAGAATTTTTCTTAGCCCAATCAAAATTTCTATGTCTTGGCTGGAAAAGAAGAACACGCCTAAAGGATGCAACACCCAAATCTACAGATCCCTGTTTCTAATGCAATGGTTCGTGAGGGCTGTGCTCAAGGACAGCCTGCTCCCATTCCCCCCACTGTGAAGGCAGTCTCCTGAGCAGCCTCGCTGGAGATGCTCCTGGAGGCAGAAGACTGTGCATCATGAATGTGAAATGACTGAAGCATGTCATGGAGGATCACAAAATCTATATCACAGAGGGCAAGGAGAACATGAATATATGAGTTGTGGTTCTTATGGAATGCTGCCCTACAAATATAGCAGTAACATTTTGTATGCTTCATTCACCTGAGGTCTGGCCCTCTCTTCCTTGCAGCCACTAGAGGTCAACACAATCACACACTTCAGAGCAGGAACATGGAGCTATGGCGGGCTGATGTCTGTCTGGACTGGGATTGTGAGATGGACCAGGGTCTCTGCTCACCTCCTGCCTGATGGAAAATAGCACGTGTGGCTGCACAGCTCCAGTGGACCAGCACCACAACTGTCTTGGATGCAAATGAACCTCATCCAGCCTGTGGAAAACGAAGGGATGTGGTCACATGAGTGCATGGCGCTCATGATAGTCTTCTGATCTGTGCTCAATGTTCTTCTCATACTGAAATACAAACTCACGAAACCAATATCTTCTCTTAGATAATACACTTCCAAATACACTTCTTGCATTATTCAGATTCTCTATGAATTCTGGAGGCAATGACCAGTACTTATTTCAGTGTAAGCATATAATTTTTCAACATCTATCCTAGAATCTTGTGCAACTGTCCAGCAGTTTTGATTCCAAAAACGAATGGATAGACAAGCATACACATGCAGTGGAAACCAGCTCTTCAATCATTCAACCGCCTCCCACAAACATGTATTTTCTGAAAAGCCTAATACACTGCTATTAAATTATGAAACTGTGTCTCTCACATCCCCAGTTTTACTGCTGCAGCTTGATAACCTCTTCCCCAGCTGGTTGTTTGTTTTCCATAGCATGTCACTTAAGTTCCTCATTTTATCAATCTTTTTCCAACACAAACGTACATAACATCTTCCTAACATCATGTATATCAACAGTGACTCCAACCCCCCTGCCCCATCCCCAGTGCATTTTGTTACCTCTTTGCATGGCCTTAATCAAAGCAGAAGGTAGAAAGTGCTGGGGTGGCTTCCTTTTTCTTTTCCTCATTTGCTGCCTCTGTGAAAGGATGTCCTCATGCTGCCCCTGTGGGGTAGGGGGAAAGTGGGAGCAAACATGGTAAGTGGAAGTTGTGGAGTCACCATCTGTGGAGGTGTTTGAGGAAAAGGTATACATGGTACTTAGGGACATGGTTTAGTGGGTTGTATTGGTGGGAAGTGGCTGGTTGGACTAGATGATCTTGGAGGTCTTCTCCAACCTTAATGATTCTATGTTTTAGCAAAATAAAAACACTAATATTTTGCCTGCACCTTTATATTTTAGCCTCTTCCAAGAAAGAACAATTCAACAGTTTCTCTCAATAAATATGGATTTAAAGTTCAGGTTATTGCAGATTCAAGTTATTGCTGCCTTATGAAAACCTCTATGCTAAATGGAAATATTATTACAAGCCTTATTGTGTTCTCCTTATTGACATGCCAGCATTATAGATAAACTGCTGTCAGACTTGTGACTTGTTATAGAGCACAAACTGTGACATGTAGTGATGTTAACAGCTTTTCAATTTCTTTTTATGACAGTAAGCCCATCTTCCTCAAGTAATTATACATATTTATTACACACTGCAAACTGCTTCATTGCTTTAGTAACACTATCTCACGCTGATTCTAGAAATCAGAACACATTCAATTTGAAAGTCATTTAATTTAGAACAGTAACTGCACATAATTATTAGAAGTTTCATAGAGGGCCCTGATATTCTGTACCTACTTAGAAGAAATTGCAAATTTACAATTATTCTTTTGATCAGTAAAACATATCCTTGGCTTTTTACTTTTTCTTGTACTATTCTATAGAACTTGTTGTTGAAAAAAAAACAACACACACACGTACAAAACAAAAAAACAAAAAACCCAAAACAAAAAACCACACACAAAAAAAAAACCCACCCCAAATCATAACAAGCAAGGAATTTGGATCTAGAAGTATGGAAAAAAATCTTTACTCGGACAGTAATGAGTCACTGGCACTGCTGCCCAGAGAAGCTGTGGATGCCCCATCCCTGGAGGTGTTCATTGCCAGGTTGGATGGGGCAGCCTGAGGTGGTGGGTGAGCAGGATCTAGAAAGGGATTCTGGGCTATAAACGCAGAGAGCACGCCTACCCCTGGTGGCATCTCTCTGTCCACCCCAGCTCCTACTGCTGTCCCTCGCTGGTTCTGCAGCAGTCCTGCACTGCTCAGAGTTGTGGCTTCTCCAGGCCCTCACAGTGCCCAAATGCTTTCCTACCGTTTCTTCCTGATGAGAAAATCTGCACTTCCAGTGTTGAGAAAGATAGCAGAAATAACAAATAGAACTTCAGCAAGAAGAAGCAGAGCATGGAAGAAGGAAGATTGCTTCCAAGATCAGGCCAGGGCTCTCCTGTATTTCAGGCATGGATTTAGCTGCTCTGAAGAAAGGAAAGGAAAGGAAAGGAAAGGAAAGGAAAGGAAAGGAAAGGAAAGGAAAGGAAAGGAAAGGAAAGGAAAGGAAAGGAAAGGAAAGGAAAGGAAAGGAAAGGAAAGGAAAGGAAAGGAAAGGAAAGGAAAGGAAAGGAAAGGAAAGGAAAGGAAAGGAAAGGAAAGGAAAGGAAAGGAAAGGAAAGGAAAGGGAAGGGAAGGGAAGGGGAAGGGGAAGGGGAAGGGGAAGGGGAAGGGGAAGGGGAAGGGGAAGGGGAAGGGGAAGGGGAAGGGGAAGGGGAAGGGGAAGGGGAAGGGGAAGGGGAAGGGGAAGGGGAAGGGGAAGGGGAAGGGGAAGGGGAAGGGGAAGGGGAAGGGGAAGGGGAAGGGGAAGGGGAAGGGGAAGGGGAAGGGGAAGGGGAAGGGGAAGGGGAAGGGGAAGGGGAAGGGGAAGGGGAAGGGGAAGGGGAAGGGGAAGGGGAAGGGGAAGGGGAAGGGGAAGGGGAAGGGGAAGGGGAAGGGGAAGGGGAAGCCTCTCAGTCCTTATGAATCATTCTCAACTAATGAGAGTAAGATGTGGCTCAGCTATCAAATAAACACACATTATCTGCACTTAGCCCTGGCGGACGTGACTGCAGGGCTGCAGCCCATCGGGCTTCCAGCTATTAGGATAAACAGGTACCAATGGTGCTTCATTTCACTCTTTTACTACTGGATGTACTGATTTATTCATTAACTGAAAATCCTCTAGGAGGACAGCGTCAAATACAACAGTGAGCTCCTAAAAGGTTAAATTCATTCTTCCACCAGTAAGATTTTAGAATTTACACAAAGAAAGCAGTGGCTTCACTGATCTCTCCAGGCCTCTCCCTACTCTAGGTTTCTAGCCATTAGGTTCTGAAGGCAGGATAAACTGGACTCGCCAATTACTGCACATCTGGGGAAAAAAAAAGGGAAAGAAACAACAACAATGCTTTAATGTTTTGTTTGTTTCTTTGTTCTTAATTCTCCCTGCTCTTCATTTCTGACTGGAGGCAGATCCTGAACACTTGGGGAAATGCATTTTAGAAGGCTGTGGCTCTGAAAGGCAGCCATCACAGTCACATGCATGGGTGGGAAGGTATATCAGAATGTTCACATGGTTGTGGCAAGGTGTCACCAAAAAATGTGTCAAAGAGCTTCCACAAATTTACTCTACATCAGGCAGAACTCCCACTGATGCCACCAAGACTGCAGCTTAGATAAAGGTCTATGTCTCAGATCATTGGAAGGGAAAGCACATTGGTGAGCAAATTTCATGGCATCAGTGACAGCTAAAGCAGGCTACATCAGGAATATAGTCATGGTGATAATTAAAAATATGAATTTGTGACTTTTGTTTGCTTATCATTTCAACAAAGCTCTGCATTTCACAGCTTCACAAACAACGAGATAGAGCTCTTCTATGGTTATACATCTACCCTAGCAGCAGAATAGGCACTTTCCTAAATCAATAAATCTTCACCAGCACACCTGTATTCATATGATAATAATATTTAAAAAATAAAGTAAAAGTGTGCATGCACTCAAAGCAACTCACCCAGGTCTGTAGTTGTATGTGAACAAAGTCAGCCAGCCCCTGAAAACCAAGCAAATGAGTCTCATATACATCGTAATGCACCAAATATCACACAGAGAAATTTTTCCCATCTTCAAAATGTAAATACAGCTTCGGTTCTACAGATATGTAGAGCCATAATCAAGGAACACTTAATAGCTCTTAAGCAGATCCTAAAAAGATCTTGAGGAGACTGCTTCCATTTTTAATTTGTCTGCATGGAAACAAGCAATCTTAGATGTCTGAGGTTGATTTGTGATAGTGCACAGCACTTGCTTTTGTTGTGAAGCACAGGATTTGGATGTCTGGCATTCCACCATCACCGAACCACTGAGGAACCAAAGCTTTCTCCTGGATCACTCTTCCTGCTTACACCATTCCTGTGGTTTCACTGGCAGCAGAGCCAGTCCAGCACCTGGTCATAGGGAGACAGGTTTCCTTTTCCTCTGTATTTCCTTCTCCTCCTGTTCCTGCTCTTAGCCATGCAGTCCAGCCTCTGCCTGATGTCTGCCAGGCACCTTCCTCAACCTGGCTGAATTTAGCTCCCCATAAAACCAGTGAGGCTAAATTGGTTCCTCCATGGGTCCAGGGAACACCAAATGAGCCACTAGTTCAGGGGACATGGCTGGAGTAAGGTTGATGGAGATGGAAGAGACAGAAAAACACTTTCCTGATAGGACTTCCAGCATCCTTTGGAGCCACAACTCCCATGTTCTCCTATGGCTTTCTGCCCTGCTGAGCCACCAGACAGCAGCCTGCCAGCATACAGGAAACAGCATGGGCTGAGAAACAGATGTCCCTGGGGTAGGGAGGCTGGGGGGCACAGGACAGGAAGCTGATGCATCTGGGAGCAGCTTACAGCTCTATGATAACAGTTCCAAATATTTTGTCTATTAGTTTAGGCCCCAATTTTTGGCAGTCAGAGAAGGGATGAAGGCAGGATACACTGTCATGTTATTTCAGCCAATAAATATCTGCCTGTGTGTCCACCAGTGAATTTTTCTGTGTAAAAAGCTAACAGACTTTCATTTAAAGCAAAATTAAAAATTCTTGCAGCTTCTCCTCTTACAAAGTGCCTTGAGAGCTGCTCTGCTATGACCAATGCTTCTCATTCTTACCTTGAGCTTGGCTCATCATAGCCACCTGCTGTTTCCCACACTGTAATGAGACTGCATATGGAGAAATAGTCCCCTTCCATATATTTCTTCAAATATCTCTCAGGCCAGGGCTCCAGTTGGGTCACCAGTATGATTACCAAAGAAAAAAAAAGAGTAAGTAGAACAACTATCTCAGGGAAGCAGTGCAGCTAATTGTTCTCAGAGCTCAGAAGCCTGTTGTGAAAACAAACAAACAAACAAAATGGACACTCTGAAAAAGGGCTGCTTGCTGCATGTATTATTTCTGGGAAAGTGAGGATGCAGCTGCAGGTTTAAAAAATGGTTTTTCCCCAGCAGTTTGTTGGGTGCTTTCGTTTTGCTGGCTTCGCTTTTTTTCCTTATGTTGACAGCCTGTCTCTCATCAGTGTTTCACATTAAACAAGAGACAAGTGATGCTATCACAGAGGTTTGCTTATTTGATTGATATAGTTGCAAGAACTTCAAGGAAATGTGCACAGAAAGAAGACATTCCTGTTTGGTAGTACTCTGTGATATGGGAAGAATTTGCAGCAGCTGCAGTCCCCAAGATCCAGCAGAAAGCCCATTACGTTCAAGCAAGGCAGCTTGCAGGCCGCTCATTTGCAATAATGGTTTCAGCATCTCACAATACTATAACCATACCTCTGGAGAGGCAAACAGATAGAGATAATATGATATTGAACAGCAGGACTCTTTGCCATCTGTCAGCTGGACATTCAAGTAAAAATAGCAGGGTAGAACATTTAATGCTTCATCTGCTTTCAGCAGGGAGATTTATGCCATCCTAGCCAGAGCATCCCTGAATGAAGAAGCAAACTAAAATGTTTGTATTAAAAAGTAATGAAGGGAAGCTATTCTTGGAGCCATGTGGGCCACCAGATTCTTCCTAAATGGTGCAGAATTATCAGCATGAAAAATTAATACCTGAAGTGGGTGATCCTTACTCAGAAAGAGGAGGCACTACTCAATGGTCCTCCAGCTGTCCCTCCTGCCAGAGACTAGAGTCCACTTCTGTGCTGCCTTACACAGCAGCAAAGGGACACAACTGTGCTTAGCTCTGGGCAGGAAGAGGGTGAAGTTCTGTCAGAGGGCCTGCTGGACAGAAGGAGGTTTGTTTTATAGCACAGTCCTCCCATTTCAGGACCTCAACAGCTCTAACAAACAGAGAAAAATATCCAGACGGTAGCAGCTATAATGCAGCAGAACAGCCTGAGCATGGCATGCTCACAAATGTGACAGGGTGGTAACCTATCCCCCCATGACCATGAGCTCTCACACACTCTGTTCATAAAGCCTGAGCCTCTTCCTGATAGAGAAGAGCAGCACTCTCCCACCTTCCACTTGTAGATTTGGACTCATTTCAGAGTCCTACAACAGCACCGTCCGATTGTACAGGATAGATGAGGTATGGTAGTGTTGTATAGCCACAGATATGTTCCTGCATGGAGCAGAACCTCCTTCTAGGATTTTGTCTATGTTTGCAGAGCCATTTCAAAACGGAATCAAAGACTCGCTCCAGTATGAGAACTGATCAGGCACTGAAATATCAAGCAACTGGCCTTGAAAGTCAGGGTGAGAACTGAAATACAATGCCATGCTCAGAGCTTTTATCTCCATTCAAGACACTCTTCCTCACAAAACTTGACAAGAGAATACAAAACATGAGAAGCAATTTCTAGCTGAGGTTAAAACTGTGAATACATTATGGCAACAACACAGCAGAGCTCTAAACACCAGTGTGGATCTGAAACACAGCTTCCATGAAGGGAAAGCAAGCTGTGGGACAAAACCTTGGTGTTACGCAACTATACAGCAAAAATACTACAAAGCTGCTCAAATCCTCAAGGCTTCATTTTCTAAAATACAGTCTCACATGATGCTGGGTGCAGGTCAGGACACGAACTCCAACTGGGCCAAGTCTGTTCAACTGAGGAGATGGTTTAAATAGCAGGACACACATCCTGCTGGATGGACAGCGCAGGAACCAGGAAAATAACTTCACCAACAACTGTATTTTGAGCCTTCGGGCAAAATAAATGACCTTTCTCCTTTTGAACCCAAACAAAATAAATAAATAAATCTTGCTTCACTTTCATGACATTTAACAAATAAACCAAATAATAATAATGACTCTATGTAATTTTTGTTAGAATATTATTTCTGGCATATCTCTCTACAAAACAAAATAACTGACAAACAGAAAGGTTGATATGAGAAGGAAATACTTTCCTCCTCTGCTCCTTCTAATATCAGTCAAGGTCTTTTCTGAACAGCTTTGGGACTCAGGAGTACAGCTGTGACTAAGAGCAAGAGTAACAAATGAGGCACATCAAAATTTCCTTTACTGATTGTCCGTGAGTAGCACCAATCTAAATCTAATATGCTATTATTTCTAATAGAACCAAAAGGGACAGTGCTGGACTCTGTTAGGATTTGCCACATTCACGCCGATAAAACCTCTCCAGCTAAATACAAGACTTGAAATTTCTTGGTTCATGTCAGTAGCTCTATTGGACTACATATGCCTGGCCATAGGCTTAGAACTACAGCCATAAGCAGTATCCCAGAGAGGACTGGAGGGTCAGAAGTCAGCCAGGGAGGAGGGTTCTAGTCTATTTGATCTGAACATGACATGTCAGGTTGACAGAGTATACTGGGGAGAAGGAACAGTCCTGAGCAACAGAGAAAATGCAAGAACTGTAGCACTCCGTGTTGAAAAAAGCTGTGCTACCAGATCAAGGAGAGCAGAGACAGTAAAACAATTTACATTAGCCACACCATAAAAAAAAAACTATGCTTGCCATTCCTGCCACCCCAGTGGTTGAGCCTTTTCTACATAAAGCAACAGGACAAATCTGCTCTTTGAGGAATTTTCTTCTTTTTTGATGGCTTCAAAAATTTTGCCATAGAGAAAATGACGAAAGAATAGTCATACAAAATAGATCACTTGCCCATTACACAATCATTTAGACTAAATTAGGCTACTGCACAGTGATGGTACTTGATGAGAAGCAAAGGAAATTGTTCAGGCAGTCCCAACAGGAATTTGATTAATTATTGATAGAGACTTTATATAGCTGACATCCACTGTATTAGAGGAAACCCCCAGTGCTTTAGTGCAAGGGTGAGATATTCACTTCTAGCTAAATGAGCCAATCTGGCCACTAAACTTAGAATGTTTTCTCAGTTGGTCACAAGCAGGGAGAAAATTATAAGACAGAAGTCAGGAGATAAATCAGTATTTTTGAACTACTGAACCCATAGCAAGAAGTCTGGACTTTAACTGATTCAAATATTTAAGTTTGTTAAGACAATGAATGTAATCCAATGTCTGAAGAGAAAAAAGAGACAAGTCTTTGAATCACAGAACTTCTCAGGTTGGAAAAGACCTTAAAGATCATCAAGTCCAACTACAACCTGACCAAATCACTGTAACTCTATAAACCCTCTGCTAAATCATGGCCCTGAGCACCACATCCAAATGAACTGTAAACACATTCATAGATGGTGACTCAACCACCTCCCTGGGGAGCCTATTCCAATGCTTAACAACCCTTTCAGTAAAGCAGTTTTTTTCCTGATATCCAACCTAAACTTCCCCTGGCCCCTCGAGTAAGCGGCTTTCATGTATTTGAAGAGAGCAGTAAGGTCTCTCCTCAGCCTCCTCTTCCCCAGACTAAACAACCCCAGTTCCTTCAGTCGCTCCTTGTAGGGCATATTCTCCAAGCCCTTCACAAGCCTTGCTGCCCTTCTTCAGACCTCCATGTCCTTTCCATATTGAGGTGCCCATTGGCAAATTTGCCCATTAACATGAATGTATGAGACCACAGAATATGCCTGTACCAACTGCTAAACTGACTTCATTTCAGTTTTATTCCCACTATTGAGTATCACTTGGTTTATAGTTGGGGATTTAATAGGACTTGCATCTTGAATATTAGAGCTGAAAGTTTTCATCTCATCTGGACTTCCTGAAATTAGATTAACAATTTTAAATAGAATATGAGGCAGAAGGGCAAGGAAGAGTCCAAGCACAATGCTAGATCTGCCCTATTTTGAAAGATTCTGAGGAAGAGGTGTCACAGTTGAGACTGCAGACAAATACAGCATGCATGACCAGTGCACCTGTTGCATCAACATGCCACTCAGCCAGCATGTTCCTCAATACAAGCAGCAGATATTTTGCCCTGAAGTGAGTTTCTTCTATTGAGTGTTTTATTCATGTAGGTTTGCATACAACCAGCCATCCATACGTGCACAAGGCCCACAAGGGAACATGTACAGTCCTTGCACAGCGAGGAGGAACAGTTATTTTCTGGCAGAGTTAGCTGCAGAGTAAGCTGCAGGGTGCAATCAATCTCCTAATTGACATGTGCGTCACACTACAACTCATGGATCCCCTGTGATCTCCAAAGCCTGCTATTTACTGCAGCTACTGATATGTCAGACTTGCAACATATGGACAAACTTTTCATTTCATCTGTGCTTCACAGAGATATCCTACTTGTTTCTACTGCTTGCACTGTATAGGCAAGAGAGGTGTTTCGAGATGTGGAGGCAATATGTCCTATCATCTATTTTTAATGAAGTTTCTTGAGAGAACAAGCACCTAGTACATTATATCCCTGCTTCAAAGAGAACTAACTTTCAGAAAGCCAAAGTACTAATGGGTCCCAAGCTCTGGAGTGAATTTTCTGTGAAGATAGCCCAGTAAATACAGCTTTTTTTCTCCTTTTTCCTTTTTTTCAAATAAATGCTCTGTGATGTTAGCAGACTATATCTGATAAATCAGTCCATCAGCAGATAAGAAGAATGTTCACAGGAGAAGCATCAGCCAGAAGGAAAAAGGGAGAGAGATCAGCTAGCAAGAGAAAAAGTTAAAAAGAACCACCTAGTGTGCTTACCATCTTTTGTGCTTCTTCCTTGGTCTGAAAGCCAGCATTAGAAACAGCTACATTACCTGTAAATGAAAAGAGAGACTGTAGATGCCACTGGCTGTAGAGAGAGAAGGAGTGAGGCAGAAGAGAACTGTGCCCTGACAGAGCCCTTTGTGCAAGTGAGCATTCTGGGGCACATGTTCAAGGTGCAGACCAAGGGTAACTATCTGTAAGTTGTTGTCTGACTGGAGCAGGCTTTGGACATACATTCTCTTGGAAACATCTTCCCTTTAAACAGTCCACATACACTTAAGCCTTGCAATGAGCTCTGGAGCTCTTTTATTCTCAAAACATTATTTTTGATTGAGTCCAACAGCTTATGCACTTGCATACTCTCATGTACCATTTCATGTGACCTTCAGAGCAAAGAGGAATCTATCATCACACTTTCACCTACTATCCTCAGTATTTATCCGGTCACTCACTAACTGCTGCACCTCCCAGGCTCTTAAAAACAACAATCCTTTTTCTTCCCATCTTGCCTGAGAAACTTACAGATTCTCACAATTGACCACCATGTAAATATTTATGTTTCAGACCAGAAATTAAGCTTCAGTAGGAAACATTTTCCTTTCTCACTAGCCTGGACATAGTGGGGGTGCAGAAGCTGGGAAGTGCAGCAAGGACATATGACTGGGCTTGTCCTGAAACCACTTGCAGTTGTGTTCCCTGGTGCAGGGCTGGTCTGCAGAGCCCTGGCCTGGAATCCACTGAGCTCTGTGCCTGCCCGTGCTCTGCAATGTGCTCTGTGCAGAGCTGAGGTCAGGAAGTGAAAGCTCGCTGTCTGTCGCATGGAGCATCTGTTGCAAGTACATGAAGAAAATTGCTCCTAAGTAGTGCTTTCCACCAGAAGATCTTCTACAGGTGGCAAAGGTGAAGCAAAGGAAGAAATGACTTTACAGAAGTGACTGAACAGCTTGCTAACAGAGCCTGGAAATGATTCTATGCCTTCAAACCCTCTATCAGTAGACACAGCAATCAAGTGCTTAGGGGATTATGAATGGTAGGTGGCAGGGTGACATTTTCTTTCAGAAAGGAAAACACTCCTTTTCTTCACTCACGCTGCCCTTCACAGCGTTTTGCTCAGAAAGATCAATTCACTAAATATTTTTCCTAAAAAAAGGTTCAAACACACTGAGATATTTTTCCCCTTCACACAGTACCATTTCATCTATTGAAAAAAAAAAGCAACCAAAGCCTTGGTCAATACACTCATGGTTCAGACACTGAGAACTTCTGTTTGCCATCAAGTATTATCAGCTTACCTTAGCACTGAGGAATAGTTATTTACCTACCTGTGGTCTCTGGATACCGAATTTCTTATATCCCAATTTTTATATTAGTTGTGGCACATTGGTGCATGAATTTTTCTCCCAGTGTTTTTCTCCCCTCCCAAATAAAGTAAGTAAGTACAAGTAAAGTAAAGACAACGCCTTGCAGAACCTGTATTCCCACAGCAGCAGGCAATACAAGGAAGGATTTCTCTTTTTGTTACAGGTCACTACTGACACACGCAGTGTTATTTATTATGATTAGAGCATACCTGACTGCAAGTCATACTGTGACTAGTCAGCTCATGCTGTTCAGTAACTTATCCTCCAGCACTAACCTCTTGTAGGGATACCTGAGGTGACACAGCCATTCCAAGCTTCTGCTACCCTGCCTTACCATCAGCAGTGTTCACCCTGGGGCACTCTGATGCTGAACTGTGCTAGGGGTGACACAGTCCCTTGCAAGGGATGCTCCTAAACATTCAGGAGCACTCCAGGACTGCATGTCTGTGGAGTCAAGGATGCAAGATGCACAGCCCCTCGGGGCAGCTTCTGCCAGTGTTTGTGCAGCCCAGTTCACTGAGCTGGCTCAGCTTGTAATTCTGAAAGATTTTTCTTCCTGGTTGGCTGACTGTTTTACTTTCAGATCACTCAACAAACAGGAAATGAAGAGGACATCAAACAAAGCAACTCTACTGCTCTGCTCAGCTGGGAAGCTCAGTGTGAGTCTTTGAGGGATGGGGGTTCCAGCACCCGTGTCTCCCTGGATGCGGCCCGCTTCTCCCCAGTCCTCTTCCACCTTTTACCTGTGATTTTTATTTAGCCAGCACGGGGAGCCCTGCAGGTCAGCTGCCTGAAAGCCAGGCTGCTACTTAATTCAAAACCATTAATTCAAAAGAAAAGAGAATGACAGAGAGTTAATGAAAGGCATGCAGCCTCCATTGCCTCTGTGGACAGAGATGGCATGGGGGGGAAGCAATTTTCATCATACTGACTAAAAAAGACTCAAAAAAGAAACAATAACAGAAACCAAACACACATCTACTGTTCACTGGTCGGAGTCACCAAATCTAGCTAAAAGAAAATGATTTTGATGGAATAAATGATACTGGCTTAGGCCCAGTACAAATCCTCAGTCTCCCACCTATTTTGTGATTCCAGCCTTCGTTCTCACATTGCACAGCTGTCTTACACAGGCAGCATCAATAATTTCAGCCCATTTTAACTAAAGTAAGAGTGGTAAAATAACTGCAGTTTAATTTGGAGTTAGACTGATACCACAAAGATTTTCTGCCCAATACACTACCTCTGCAAGTGGAGTTTTTCAAGCCTCTTGAATTCAGATACCTGTACAAAAGTAGGAGACTGGAAAGGCTCTGTCTGCTGATTTTCTAGTGGCTTCCAAAATCCATAGATTTCATCTGGTTCATCACCCCTTTCATGGAATGGTGCCAGAAGCAAGATGAAACCCCTACCTCGTTAAAAGCAAAAAAGCCACCATTAGAGAATTATTCCCTCCTCCTCCAAACTCTATAGAAGAGAAATTAATTGAATGCAGTCTTACTACTGATGTGCTGTGGAGGGAGTTATTAAAGTTTAGTTAGTGAATTCTGATGCCCAGTTTTCCCTGTGGAGTGGACATTCCTCTGCTTATTCACCCAGAGAACTATTTTATTTGATTTTGGGCCCTTCACTATGAGAAGAATGTTGAGTTGTTGGACTGTGTTCAGAGAAGAGCAATGAAGCTGGAGATGGGACCAGAAAACAAGACATTGAAGAGAGACTGATGGAACCAGGCTGATCAGTCTGGAGAAGAAGAAATTAAGAGGAGCCTTCATCACTCTATACCTGCCTTAAAGGAGGTTCTAGTAAGGAGAGTGTTGGTACTTTTTCTCAGGTGATAAAACATGAGAAAGTAGCCTCAAGTTGGGTAAAGTAAATTTAGATTAGAAATCAAGAAGAAATTCTTCATAGAAAGGAGGGTTTAGGCATTGAAAGGGGCTGCACTCGGCAGTTGTGGAGTTGCCATTCCCAGATATATTTAAGAGAAGTGTGGATATGGTGCTTAGGCATATGGTTTAGCGATGTACTTACGACTGTTAGGCTGATGGTTGGATTTGATGTTTAGGGTCTTTTCTGACCTAAATGATTCCCTGCTGCATTAGTAGAGAATTGAACACTAAAGGACAACTCAAGATTAAGCAGAAATGCCATGAACAAAGATCACCTCTTTGAAACTGAATCTGGCAGTCATCTCAAGCAAGCACGGGCAAAACTTCCATATGTGTCAGAGCCCAGTGTGTGCCAACTTCCTACTGACATTCAGGAAAATTCAACTCAAAATAGGACACAAAAACAAGGGGATTAAATGTTCTTTTTTATGCAGCTATCTGTATAAAGGCACAGAGATCAGAAGTATTTAGGAAACGTGTATAAGAACACGAGTAGGGGGAAACCTTATGTTTGTTTTTCAAAACAAATATTGAGGCTGTTCCTTCTCTTTGTATAAACTGAATGGCTATTGTAACTAGAATATTGCGCACAGCACTTGTTGTGACTACTGTGACACACAGCCAAGGACTAGAATTTGTATTTCTAAGGGATATACTTGGCTGAAGCAGCTAGGAAAGATGTGCTGCCATGACATTTAGCTAAGCTCTGCAGAATCCCAAATGAAATGCAGGTGACTTGAAATCCAGGTTGGAGATCAGAGTTAAGGACCTGGGTTCACTGCTGGTTACTTTTGAAAGTACATTTATCAGATGTGCACCAGAAATCCACACGAGCTGCTCATATTTCCTCTTCATCTCTCCCCCTCACCCAGCTCCTCACAGAGGAGTCACTTCCTGACTGCAGCTCAAGCAGACTTTGGTCAATAAAAGACTATTCACACAACTCCCAAGCCCACTAGAAGCAGGATGTATCAAAAAGGCTGTTCCCAGCAGATCTCAGCAGTGCCATGAGTTCACATTTCTCTGTAATGCTGCAGACAGACAACGTGGATCAGTAATGCCAACAAAGAGGTGACACAGGTCCCTCGTCAACTGCACCTCCAACAGCCAGTCTTACCCGCTCCTTGCAGTCCAGAACAGTGCTAGGACATTGTTCTCCCTTCTCCTGTTTCCCTGGACCAATGTCACAGCACGAGTGCATTTTCTAATGTAGGAAATAGCAGAGTGCATGAAAATGTATTCTGTGTTCTTCAGATTCCAGTTGTCACGTATTTTCAGCTAGATTTAAACTCCATATGAAGGTTAATGATAGCAATAAAATAAACCAGCTCTATTATAAGCACTCCATCTTATCTATTAACTCTGTAAATTTATACTAAGCATGTATTTCTTGGTCATAAATATCTCTCCATGTTTATATTTTAAACGCATAAAACATAATTCACCACGGCAGGAATTAGTATTCAGCATCAGTAGAGCTAACAGCCAAGCAGGGTATAACACCAGGTTTTGCCACCTCTTTCCATTTGAACACACACAAACATTTAAAGAAAGAATTTGTGAGAAGCTTTTCCAGCCTCTTTTCGGACTGTAAATATGTTAAAAGTATCTCAGAGAGCCCCTAGAACATGGGCAAAATGTGAGCCCAGAGTAAACACAGCAAAACACCACATCAGACAGGCAATAGAGAGAATTCATTGCTTTGCCTGGGCTTACTACCAGCACTAACAGACTTCAAGATTGCCTTCAGAAGGGTTAGTACAGCCCAAGCTGCAAAACTGATACTTCAGCTCTAGCTTCTCTAAAACCATGCAGTCTTCACAATCCAGCTTTTTGTGAAGGTGAGCAAAAGCCCCCTGGGTGTAAGAATAAACAGTTTTTGCCTCGTGGTGTAAGATATATACATCTTCATAGCAGAGAAATATGACAAAGACTTCTGAAAAGTCTTGAATATACTTCTCCATCCTCATGGAAACTTGACTGGAGTCATATCCAGGTTGGCAGTCTTGCTCTATAATCCATTACGTGCTCCTGGCAAATCATCTGTACTGTTGTATTTACAATATCTTTGAGGGATTCTGCAGCATTCAGACTGTAGTGAAGGCAGGAGAATTAGGATCAGAGCAAAAATAAATTAGAGAATAAGATTGCTAATTAGTGCTCACTCTATGCATGTTATTTACTGTAATACACACTCTATAGAAAGCACTGAAGTTGGAAATGCAGCACTGACCTCCCCACTAAGTTGTATGTAATACTTAATGACCTAAATTTTTATAACCAAAGCCCACAGGTCTATATCTTTACGAAACATTTCTTAGAAGGTTTTAACTAAGCACTCTGACCTGTTATCAGCACCTACAACGCAGAGATCACATTATACCACAGCATTCCTTGCACATGAAGGGTATTTGCCTTAAACGTAGCCAAAACAGAGCCCTGAGTTGTTTCCTGGCTATGTTAGCATGGAGTTAGAATTTGGTAAAGGTATCTCTGTGTGAGAGGCTCCCTTGAAATCAGTGAAGTCAATTGCAGTTATAATCACTGAACAATCACTCTTGTTTGCTGCCAGGCTGTTGATGGCAAGACTGCAGCACACACTGTCTGCATGTCCCCATCTTTACCCATTTTCTAATCACAAACATCAAACAGGACTTTTACAAGAATTTAAAGGAAAACAAGGCCAACACTCCAGTATCAGCTACTGCTGCTATACTTAAACTAATTAGATACAACTTACATAACCCTGGCAGCCAAAGCCCAGGAGCACAGAGTTTCAAAGTTCTTCTGCTGGTCTGGCTTATTTCACTCAACAGATCTGGTAAACTGTATTAGTAAAGGCACTTTTCCTTCTGTAAAAGATGAGTCTACACGGGGACTGTTTTGCTAGCATAGCTATGCTGGCAAATCTCTTAAGCACAGGCTGATCCCAACAGAACTGGAGATGAGGGTCAGAGTTCAGATTCATAAATCAGAAGGCTGAGGTACCAGCTGAGACCTGGCAGCTGCCTGCAAGCCTGATTTTTCCTTGCAGCAAAAGCACCTCGATACAACAGTATGAATGTCTTTTACTGTACCTTAAACTGGCACGTATTTCCTGTGAGCTGAAAGCCTGCTCTCAGAACAGTTACTGCAGCTTCCACATATGGGTAATTGGTTAAACCAAAGTGATGTGACCCAGGGACCCGCCGAGCAGCTGGGGAAGACAATACTGATCCTCCTCCTTCTCACACCTGACACCAGGAACAAAAATACTGGCACTGTCTGAGATATACATTCAATTTTCCATCCTTCTCATTCTATTAGATCTTCAGACCAAAGTGGGAGGAAAGCTTCATCTTTTATTTTATTGGATTTTTACGCCAAAGCTCTCAAAAGCTACATTTCAGTCTGTTGCATTCTGCTAAAGGAGATTAGTGAGACGAAAAGAGAGCCCAACTCCTTCTCAGTGTTTGCATCAAACCAAGCACTGTGCAGGCAATCAATAAATCAGAGGCTGTCTCAGTTAAATGTTGTATATATTTCATTAAATCATTTAAGCGTGTGTGTAAGTAACTGTATGAACAGCATCCAAGTGGAGCACTGCAGAACTCCGTAACACCAATGACATTAGGGAAAGGGAAGGCAGCCTTTGGAAAATGAATAGCTGCATATGTCACAGCTTTCAGCCACACTAGATTCCTGGATTGCAGTGTGCAGCTCACTATTTGTTCCCCCCAGAGTGTGAATTAAGAAGAATGGGAACTAGTTAAGTGGGTAAAACCTGCTTCTGACTGTTCCACAGTGCTGTCCCAGTTCTTGTTAGTTCCCTAGGGCAGCCACAGTGTGAATAGCCCTGCTCCTCTTGGAGCAAGTATCACAGCTGTGTACAAGCCCTTGGTCAGGTCCAGGTGCATAGAGTGATGGAGAGGACATGGATCCAGGCTGCAAAAAGACCCAGTCTGCCCTGTAGCTGGGCTGTTGGGCACAGTGCCTCCTGCCCCATTCAGCCTGAGCTGCCATGTGTTAGGAGGTCCCACAGCACTACCACACACAGCACCTCACTGGCAGCACCCAAATGTCACTACTGCCAGACCAATGACACAAGCCAGAGTGTTCACAGCACAGCACAACAGGGACTCTGCCAGGAAAACATCCAACAGAGCCAGCTGAAAAATGCTCCAGGCTTTTTAAAGGGTGCTTATTACTTTTAATATCTGCATTTCAGATCTTTCTGTTATTACTATTTTCTCTCCTGGCAAGTACCAAAGGACAGAGCTAAGATATCTCCTGATGTATTTTGTTTCTCTTTGGATGAATAAACCCTTAAACATTTTAAAAGATGCTCAAGGTTTTCTTTTCAATACACATCACCCATGTCATTTCTTCTCAAAAATACACTTATGGGAATTCTCCACAGTTCCCATATTGACATTCAAAATAGACAGCCCCTCATTTCAAACTAAAACAGCCTGTACGTCATGCCTCTGCACATGGCCAGGCCTCAATGGGGTGTAGGTTATACTTTCATCACTATTGTAGATTCATACATTTGTCTTCTGCAGATGGTCTTCTGCACTTTTCCTAGGCTCCTGATGCATGATGCTTCCTAATCTTTGTCCTGATACAGACCTATGTCAGTAAAACAAACAAATCAAGCAACAACAATAAAAAAACACAATAAAGCACACAAATCCGAAAGCGTACAGATTAAAGTGTACTAGCTTTTTTTTTTCCTGATGGCTCATTTTACCTCAGAACAGATGCAAACAATTCTGTTCCAAAGGACTCATTTGTGCTGCTACTGATTCCATCTGTGCTAATGGAGTGTCTAAGTGTGACTATAACAGCAAACCCAAATGTTCTTTTACCACCTGTCATCTGGATGCAAAAATTTAACTTCAGGATGTTCAGTTTAGCAATTGCATCCAAGTAGCTTGGCCAAGGTCCACCAAGACAGCACCCAGTAGCCAACTTGTGAAATTCTCAGCCCGTAACAAAGCTTCCTATAAAAGAGCCAGCAAAACATGGAACTCAAGACAGCAGTGTAGTCTTCACCATCCTTTTCACTGCCAGTAGGGGAGCACTTATAGCCACACAACATGAGCACCAATATGGGTTGAAGGGTTGTTGTTAACTTTGTAGATTGAGTTTTGATGTTCCATGTTTTGTCACTGGAGGAAAAATGACATTGCTGGTCCATAATTCTTTTGAAGTAATCGACAGGTCTCTGACTAAAAAACAAGATTCTTCTGGTCATGCTACCTGGGTTTTGTTCAGTTTGACACTGGATTTGTTATCTATTGCCATCAGTTTCATTATCTGCAAGAGCTGGATTCCTTTGGGAAAGAAACAAGAATAAAAACAAATTCACTTCAACTTTGGAGTTCCTGAATGTTTTTTTTATAAAGCCTTTTATAAAACAAACGCAAAGGAGGAAAGGTCTCTGCTGCTCAGAGGATGTGAAGGTAACCTTCAAAATGTGAGTCAGATGTAAGCTCTGCAGAAACATCTACCTGTCTGGGCAAATAGCTGGAAGCAATGACGCATGAACTACTGTCCAGTTCTGCTTCTATAATAAGTATCCACACCAACTATTTCAGTGCTCCAAGACCTGAAAGGCAAAGAGGGCTTTTACTCCAGGGATCTGTAAAATACAACATTGTCAGTATCTAATAGTGAAAAAAGTCCCACATCAATTCCTGCTCCAAAAATGATGGAAGACCAGGTAAGAAATTATGCAGTTAAATGGTGAACGTTGTGGTATGCCTTCATACTTTCTATTATCATGTACATGGAGATAAAAAAAAAAAAAATTAAGCTTTCATTCTCACTCAGAAACATAAGACATATTAAAGCTGCTTTGCAGCCACTTGGCATTCGTGGGGTGGGAAACAGATCGCTCTCAAGTTCATAGTTACCTTCTGAGAGTTGACAAGGTCAGCAGTCAATTTTCCTGTTACCAGCAACAGGTGATTCCTGGGCTGTAAATGGAGCTGACATCACTTTAGTGCATGCTAAACTGAGCCTGACAGGTTTAATCCTTAGAAGGAATCTGATGGAGTTTTGGCTACATAGGCTTTCCATGAAATCATCACGTGAATTCATTTGCTCCAGTAAAGATTCTCCCCACAGTCCAGCCTATTGCAGAGCAAATCACCATTGTAAAAGCCAACACCTCATTCTTAACATCAAAGGCTCATTCTTCATACCATCTATTTGTTTCTGAAATGTAACAAATGTGTGTTGTGCAAATAAAGCAAAAGATACAGATGAGATAATCAAAGTAATCACCACAGTAAAAAAGAGGCTCCCTCACATGTCTGTGCCTATAAGAGTATGCAGAAATAAAGAAGTCTATTTCCAAGCTTACTACAGTGGGAGGAAAAAGGAAGGCTCTTGAAACACCAGTTGTCTCTCTCAGTCATTCAGATGAAAGTGCCAGAATGGAACAGCAAGAGCTGAAATGTGAGTGACAAGGGCTGTATTTGAGCCCTGGGTTTAAGGGCAAGCTGTGGTTCTGTGCTGGTAGGATGGGATGAGCAAGTGGGGCAGTTGGCCTGTTTCAGAGGCAGGACATGCTGTAATATTCCCTTACCCTGAGTCAGCCTGTTGCCATGCTCAGGGCTGCACTAGCATCTCACCCTTTTCCCCAGCTTTTGTTCTCAGAAATCCTCTTGGAGCTGTAAACATAAGGGACAGGACACTCCTTTCAGCTCCTCTGCAAGATTTTCCTCAATTAAGAGCCTGGCTTAATTTCCTCTGCAATAACGTAATACACATTTAGCACCCCTAGTTACTAAGAAATTTGGAGAAGGGAGAGGGAGGAAGAGCAAGTCTTTGTACAAGCAACGCTTACAGCAGTGTCCCTCACTGCACTGCTGTATACAGGTCTTCCACAGCATCAGACTTTCATTAAGTCAGATGGCTTGGCTGTGCTCTCTGGGTTCTTAATAATGTGTGCTGTGTAGGACCAGGGAGTCCTGCTCCAGGCACAGCCCCTGCACTGTATGCTCTCCCTTATTGAAATTTGCTTCGCCATCTTTCAGTTTTATTTGTGCAATGCACTGTACTTCAATTTTGTTTGTGTAAGGACTTCCAGAATTTCAGAGAGCAAAGCTGGTGTAGCATTACCAGGTTGTTATGGATCTCTTTTTGTCCTACTGAGTTATCCAAGTTCAGCCTGGATAGACTTAGGAGACAATCTGCCTGGTGCTGCCTCTGCGTGTGCTCCCCTGGTACAGCTCCCACTGAGAATTTTAGCTGAGGCTCAACAGACCACTGAATTTTGCCTTGCATTTACAGTCAAAAAGATGAAGAAACCAGGCTCTTCTCTTTTGCCATAAGGTAAGGCTCCTTAACAATAACAGCTGTGTAGAAAAGCACTTTGAGGCCTACAAAAAGGCCACTGTAGGCTATCCACCACTGTGTTCCTGTCCTTACTATCTTACTTATTCCTCCTTCCAAGTTTTTGCAGAGCACCTTTAAGAAAAATAAGCAGAGAACAAATGGCCAGAAGAGTTATCGTTCCCTGGAGCTCATACAGTCCAGCCTCACACCAACCTTGGGCAGCCGGGGGGCTGCTGGCTTCCTGCAGGACCCCCACATGAACGCCGCGCTCACAACAAGACCTGACTGCTGTCTCAAGAAGCAGTTCTGCCTAGAAAGGAAAAAGCATATTGCCCTGCTGTTTCACAGAGAACCAAAGCTAGCACAACATGTCATCTAAGACTAAATGTTTGCTACCACAAGTCCATCCATCTTCTCTGGGAGGAGTCCCTTTTCCAGTCTCACTTGTGCTGGTAAAGGGGCAGCAAAGAGTCTTTTATCTGAAAGTTTGTTTCCCTGGAGATCAAAAGTGTATTCTTTAGTTTTCGAATCTTCCCTCTTTATCCTCACAGTTCCCATATACGGGAAAAAAATGGCAAAATGTTAGGGGGAGTGCATATAAATCACACCAGCCGCTGATCCTCTTATCCAGTAACCATAACACATCATACGCTGAGAGTCTCTCTCTGAGAGAATAAAATAAATTACATTTTACTGGCCAGCATAATAAACCTAATGTTGGTTATTGTAAATTACTGAAAGCATAAAGGTATACTGTTTGTGTGCTCTTCTTCAAGCGTGGTATATGAACATCAAAGAAGGTAGTTATCATAGCTGCCCTTTCTCTGTCTCTGCCTTTGACAATAGACGGATCTCATCCGATTCATTATCAAGTCAAGAGACAGAATTAGACAAACTGTTTGAAAAAAAACACTTGCTACCAAAGACAGTAAATTATCTTTGTTATAAATATCATAACTAAATATTTTGGCATTAAATTAACTAATTCTGGAATAAAATCATAAACAGAGCTAGTGAAAGGCTGTGAAGATGATGCGTTCCTTACAAAAGTTTTCACAATACTCAAGTTCTAGAAAAGTCACACGAAGTCATACCCCATCTCAGCGCTCTGACAACTCCAGAAACAACAATGCTTGCTTGTGCCAATGGTGCTGATGTGAGAAAGTCGAATAACCTGAAGTTACTTCATGAAATAACAGAGGATGGCTGCAAATTTTGCTTAAAAAACAAAAACAAAAAAACTTCCCTGGGCAGCTGAATTTTTACTTGCAGATTTCTGCATCTTCTCCCGCTAGATTGATTGGACTCAGTGCTTGCTGAGACTCCCCATCACAACGAAACTTTACGTTCTTTCAAGCAGCATGTATGACTCATCAGCTCAATAATCATGACAAATAAACCAAATTTCCCATCTGTGCCATTGAAGTAAAGACCACGTAAAATCAATGCCTACAGATGCCTCCTCAAATGCACTGCAGCAAGTACAGGAGCAAGAAGCTGCTGGATCCTTGACCATCCAGTGTCCAGCAAGAGCAGATCACCGTTAGAGGTGAGTCATGTGAGAGTCACTCAAATAAGAAAAGAGTGACTCACCTTGTCAAGAAAGGTGTTTTAATTATGTTTCTTGCTGTAAAGATGCACAGCGATGACTTTGTTTTATAAGTGCTCTGGAGCCCAAGGCACTTGTTTGTAGTGCAGTTGGGTTTTTAATAGTTCCTCAGAAGAATAAGCATTTTTCCTTTGAGAAATCTAATACATTATTATTATTTCTGATTCCATAATTATTTGGATCACTGCAGTACATGTCAGCCACATGACTTGTGTGTATTCTTTCTCCCCCTCTCTCAAAGGATTCTGTTGTTTGGATTATGCAATCATTTTTGCTAATACCAGGACAGATGGCCACAAGGAAAACACAGAGTGCGCTCTCTGAAAGATACTTGCCAACATCAACAGGAAAGAACAGAATTCATGAACTTTTAGAGAGAAAGCACAAGCTTGCTCTTGAGCAGGGAAAACTATAATGCTTTCATGTGCACAGTAGCAGCCAATCACAGACACAAAGGCAGCAAGACTAGAATAATCTTAAACAGGGCCTGAACTAGCCTTGAAAGCCATTTAACAGAGAGCTGCCTATAGCCTGTTTACCACAGATGGCACAAGTCAGATTTGGATGGGATGCAGTAAGCTGGAAACACTTCAGAAAGTATCTCCTGACTTCTGCATTTAGCAGGAGCTGACTTCCCCATCCTGTATGATATGTGCATTGCATTGATCACATGATTTGATGTAGGAAAATGGAATTTCCTGTATCTCACTGAGTTTCTAGAAGGAATTTTGGGTTGGGAAAAACAAAGGCAAAAGCACTATCTCTTGAGGCTGCTGAGTCCTGACCTTCCATCCTTTTACTTAAAAGCTGAATGAGTTATTCCTAAACCACTGCTGCATAAAAATCTTCCCTGATAGAACTGTCTCTGGTCTATTCCAGAGCTTTGCTAGGCTGTCCACTGGAAAGATTTCCTAACATCAACCCAAACCGCCACCCCATTACAACTTAAGCCTCAGTCTGTTCACAATTCCTTCCCTTTCTTTTTCAGCAGCCTTCTACACTTCAGAAAGCTTCTCCTCCTTCTCTCCACAGTCACCTCTAAACCATGCTAAACTAGCACCCAGGCACTTAGCATTCCACCTATGCAGCAACTCACACCATAATTCCTGCACCAAGCCCCAAGTTCGTGTGAGGTGTGGCTGGGCACCCCATAATTACGTACTGTAATACATCAAGAATGGCTGAAGGCAGTTAGCTACCCAGCACTGAGATCATTTGGATTTCAGGTGGAAGGCTTGCAGATTTGGGTGCTAAATTCACCAGACCCCAGCTCACAAAAGGAAGTCTAACACATTTGGAAAATTTCCATTCACCCTGTCAGACTGGTTTCCCAGAGCACCTTTGTTCTTCACCAAGAGAGAGATTCTTAGATGTCATTTGCAATATCTGAAAATCCATTTCCTTCCTGAGAAAAGAATTCACATTGCAGAAGGCCACTCAAGAACAGGAAGATTAAATCAGAGAATCCCCACCACCCATTAAACATGTCTAAAAAAGACCAAAGAACCAAAAGAAATTAGATTTCAAATCGATGTTCCTGCTATCATCAAAATTATGATGTTCAATTGAGCACAGATGATATGAGAAAGCAGTGAACATAAGAAGGCCGTCTTTGCTTTGTTGAGTGTGTGGTCCCTGATGCTGCCCACACCTGGTTAAGGTTTGACAGAGCACATTAAATTCAAGAGTCTCAAAATAATTAACCCAAGCAAGGTGTAAGAAAAAGAATCAGGTGCCATTGCCAGAGTAAAGCGCTGCATTTCTTTAAAGCAAGTGACAAAGAACAGATCCTACTTAGGCCAGTATTCCTCGTCTTTACAATCTAAATGCAGATGCATACATTAACCAGACACCCTCGCAGAGCTTAGACCTATACGTTCCAGGAACTTAAAACTTAAGATGAAATGTAACACTTTTAATACCATGGAAATGTCTGTACACATTTCTCTGGTATTGAGCCCTGTGTTCTCACACCCTCACAAGCATGCCACAGAACAGTATTTACTAATATAATTGTATTGATTTCAATCAGAAATGAGTAGCTTAGATTTGGGTCAAGCAGAAGTAAAACATTGTACAAATTCCTGCTGTGAATCTATGAAGGCAGTCTCTGCACTGAAAGCTTTTTCTTTCAGTCTCTGGCAGTTCAATGCAGAAAACATTGATACTGAGGAGAATTTTTCTTGATTTCTACACGAATGAGATCAGAAAGCTTTTTGCAGTTTTTCAGCTGCATTTAAAGTAAAATCACTGCCGTAAATAGCAGAAAGCAAATGAACTGTGCCTATGAGATGCTGGGATTCAAAATGAGCGTTCTGTTGTGCATTTGACCACATTGCCCCGCATGTAAATTGATAGAATGGCTTGGGCTGGACCCTAAAAGATCATCTTGTCCCAACCCCCTGCCAATCACTAGGATCAGGCTACTAGAGCTCATCCAACCAGAATTTGGGTTATTCCAAGGCTATATTCAATCGAAGCAAACAACACCTCTTGAACTAAGATGAGGGACCGTGCACACTGGTTCAGGCAGTTCATACTAATGTTGGTGTTTTGTGAAACTGAACTTCTGCTGAAGAAGTGTACTGGCTGGCTTTTGCTCTACAGAATTAGGGCAGATTCCAGAAAACAAGTATCTGCCAAAGCTGTAGACCAGCCTCTGGAACTGTCTTACAGTACGGGTCTATGGCTGACCTAAAGCAAGTGAATAGACAGAAAGGCCCACTCTGAGAAGAGCCTGGGCAACTCCCCATCAGGATCTAAAGTACTTGTGCAGTAGCAATTTGTCACTGACAAGGAATGTTTTTTTTCCCTGCTGTGATACTTTAAAACATTTGATTATATTCATTTGTACGCCAAAGAAAGTGCCACAAACTAAAATTTAGCAAACTAGAATCCTGAGGCAAACTAATTCTAGTTCTTTGTTTTTCTTTATATTCTTTCCCTTCATTTTTCTATGTTCCTTTGTTTTGATCATTTTTTTTTTCCACCAAAAGCGTTCTTGATGAATGCACATTTTGTAATGAAAAAGTTGTAAAGAACTCACTGCATTCTTACTCATACAGTAAAATAGAAGGATGACATCATCTCAGTTCTTTTTTTTTCCCCATTAGATTTTTCCTAACAAATGCTATTTTTATTTAAAGGTTTTGGTTTAGAACTCTTTAATGGAAGCACTGAGGAATTAAGAAACGTCAGGTGATTGGTAGAGGGACCTTCCCCAGATGTACCACTTTATCACAGCTGGTGGAGGCTGACAACTCCACTCATTCCATTTGCATGAGCAACTCCAAGGATTCCAATCATAGATAAGAACACAGCAATAAGAATTTACCTCAGGGCTATGACACCATTGTTGACAGTGGAGGTGTTTTTAATTTCCTACAGATCACACCAAAGTGTTTCTCCCAATAATCTATTAAGTGAAGTTTCCCATAAAAGTACTTGATAGCAAGGGGTCTCATCTCCCTCCAGCAAGTTATAAGCACAGCAAAATGAAGATGTATTTCCCACATAAATTAAAATCACTCTTATGATTGCAATAGCCGAATCCCCTAGAGAAGTGGCATGTTGGAGGTGGGAGGATAAACAAATATTCTAATCACATTCTTCTGGAAGCTGAAATTTGGTTTCAAGATCTGATCTTATTTTTATTCCTTTTCCTACTTCAGTGGGAACTATAAAAAAAACACCTGAAAAACACATCACAGATTAAAAAGCAGTCAGCTACAGGGATGATTTATTTGCATGTTTATCTACCTTAGTATAATGATAGGTTTTAGATATTTTTCTTTTTTGTTACTCTTTTCACAGCACATGCTGCACTGAATGGTGATCATTCATTCTAGTAAATGCATGATTAACCCAGGGGGAGTCAATCCCTAACTCCTACAAACCAAGCAGTGTTCACTCTTGTTTCCAGTTCTATTGTTGGTATTTTTTAACCACACTTCACATGTGGGTTTGCACTGTGCATCTAGGAACACCAGCAGCAAGGAAGACTGAGGTTCACACGTCTTTGCATACAGTGCCCCAGGATCACGCTGACACAGTGCAGACCAGTTTGCATCCACCCCAGGCACACTGGGCCTGGACCTGGCCCCATTTCCTCACAGTGAATCAAGCACTGCCTGCTGCATCTTGGTGAGGATGGTGCAGGAGAGATCAGCTGGCTTTGCAGAGGACACAAAAGGAAAACCAGTTTTCAAGAGATAGTTACCTACCTCACCACTGTCCCAGAGGTCACTTCATAATTCTGTTACAATACCACGTATTTTGCATATTGCCATGATCTGGTGGCTGTCTCCATACATTTTGAAGAGCTGCTTTCTCTGGTTGCTGAGGATATCCAAGGTAAGTGCCACATGAATGACTGAAGAACGACACAAAACTAAGGGTGAAGGATGTTCAAATTGGCCCAGTACTGAACTCTCATAAAGAATGCATCCAAAATGCAAATTCTTATTATTTACCAACCCCATTTCAGTTTAAGATCTGTTTCAAAAAATAGTACATCTATTTCAAAAGCACTAAAGGTAAATACAGTAAGTTCACATTTATCAGAGCAGAGCATGAACATATTAGATGTTATTTTCTCCGCAATGGGGAAACTCTGGAAATTAACATTGGCAACCATCAGAACATTTTTTATTAAATCTATTCATTCAATAGAACATTATAAGAATTGCAAGGCTCAGTGGAGACAACTTACATTTAGTTAGTGTAGGTTTCTGAAGTCTTAACCAATGCCATAGAGAAAAATCTCAAGTAAGAAATGCTTGACCTTGAGAATATGAAAATGGATTTCTCAACAGCTCTGCTTCACAGACAGCAGAAAGTTTGATCTTCTTCCAACAGGGAATTTCAAAACCTTAAAGGCTGTTGCAAGTCAGATTGTTGTTCCTCAGCCAGCTCTTGTTAGAATAGTCATAATAATCATAATCAGAGATTTATGTATTGTCTTTAATCCCTATAGAACTTAAAGCAGTTTGCAGAGACTGTGATCATAAAAAGCATGTACAAAAATATATATCACACTCCTCACTAAGAAAAAGAGGCCAGCCTGCAATGAGACGTAACAGCTGCTGAAGAAATCACAGCATTAGCCTTGAAGAATAAATATGAGGAAAATATAATAACTAATTAAATAGCAAAAGGGATTTAAATAGGCGAGTTATAATCATTATTACTGAACTTGGCTGGAAGATGAAAGCAAACAAGGAAGAAGTACCAACTGAGAAGCTGTGTAAAATCAGTGCATTAACTGTAATGTTGGGAAAGATTTCCTGTTGCACTTGCCTCTGCAATCCCAGTTTCAGTCCCTAAACCTAGCACCAAGCCCCACTACCAGCTGATGCAGTACAGAATGAGCCAGAGGTCCGTGCATACAGTTCATTGGAGTCCCCCTTAAGTTACCTCTCCCCCATAAACATTTCCTCCAAGACCACCAAAATGGAAGTGGAACGTCACAGAGGCAGTGACACAATAGCTGTTCACACATGTACTGCTACTGATCTTACAGACAAAGTAGAAGATTTTTAAAAATTATTTTTCATTTCCCTGTGAATACCAATCTGTTCAGCTCTGTGCAGAAAATTTGAAGCGTGGTCTTTGTATCTATAAAGCAACAACAACAAAAAAGAAAAAAAAAAAAAAGAAATTCAGCTAACGTGATCCTAAACAGCCTGAAAAGACATTTATCATTCATGCAACTTCCGGAGATCCAAAGGCCAATTTCACATCATCTGGGGCTTAAATTCATGGAAAGCTCCTGTGAGAGCTCCCATGGCTGCAGACATGCATTCCCCATTCTTGATGTTGCCAAACATGTGAAGGAAATACTGCAGTGCGTTCACATTGAAAACACTTCAAATATTACTGTGTCAAAGAGCAAAACAGAGCACACTCTGACGAGAAAGAAATTTCCAAGAATTCACTGAATCAGGCTTCAGCTGAACTCAGCAGCTTCTGAAGAAAGGCTTTCGCTTGGAAAAAAGCAGCTGCCTTCTGTCCAAAGCAAAGAGGAGACACTTGTGAGGTGCAATGTAGCAGAAACAGTGCACATGCAGTGCAAAGCACTGCAAAGAAGATTGATGGAAGCTTTGCCATTGTCATGAGAGGATTATGTTTGTAGACGGTTGTCACCACAAGGAACACTTTTGCACCAAAGTGAATGAGGAGTATAATAGTGCAAAATGTTAGCAAGAGAGGTGGATGAGATGCTGAGTCACAGAATCACAGAATGGCCTGGGTTGAAAAGGACCACAATGATCACCTAGTTTCAACTCCCCTGCTATGTGCAGGTCGCCAACCAGCAGACCGGGCTGCCCAGAGCCACATCCAGCCTGGCCTTGAATGCCTGCAGGGATGGGGCATCCACAGCCTCCTTGGGCAACCTGTTCCAGTGTGTCACCACCTCTATGTCATCTAATTACTTAAATATCATCTAACTACTTAAGAAGCGTATGAAATTTTTAAGTTCTAGTGTGAATTTAATTAGAAGTAACTTTTCAAAAATGATAACTGGAATCCTCTCACATCAGGTTGCTAAATTGCTATATTTATGAAGTTACGTGAAAGCCAACACATCAAAGATTAGCCAAAACATTATCTTGGCTTCACTTTTTTTCAAACCAATAAAGTATAGTTGGACTCTAAACACCATGCTAGAAGTCACTGAGCTGAAGTGGTTCAGAAAAAGAAACAGCTTTGTGAATACTGGTAGCACTGTAATCTCACCTCAAGCAGGTTCAGGATCACAGTCAATGACAGGGAAACATTTACAAATGGCAAACAGCTTCAGTCAAAACCACATCTACTTCAGGTAATGGTTTTGTATCCTCAGCATTGCTCTCTGCTGAGTAATTTCCACCAGAGAAAACAACCAATGGAGCCTTAGAAGTTCTGAATGCATCTCAAAGAAAAGAGGAAGATGGAAAGCAGACCCTCAGTGCAATTAAGCATGCCATTTCTTTCTTGTAAAGCTATGTACCTATGTATTCTCACAGGAGGCTGAGAAGTTCCCAACAGCATTGTGAAGGCTGCCTACTGTTTCTTATTAGGTGCTTAAGAAGTCTTGGCTAGTGAAGTCCCTGAGAAAAAATTAATAAGGCTGGGTTTGAGTTGTTAGAGAAATCAAGTTGTGCACAGATACCTCAATGGTGTGTTACTAGATCCCCATAACCACTGTTAAGTTCTGTTCATCTGTGTTCTGTAACATCTATCAAACTGTTTCCATGTATCTTATCAAAGGTCTGTCAGCAAAAGAAGGCTTGGTTGTTACAAGTTGCTGCAAATTGTTAGGCTCTCAGGCAGTCTGCTTGGTGATCGAAAACTTCTGCATTTAAGGCTAGACTTAACGCTGTATGATCATTGTCTCTTTATTCTCCTTCTGAAGGATAGTATCTGTCTGCTTATACCTGACAGGTTAAAACAAAAAAACCTTTCTTCTCTGTGTCCTTTATATAATTCTTGGGGCACTGCTTTCCCAAATACTTGCATACATCTCATATTAGGAAGCTGTGCTCCTCCAACAAGCCATAGGCCAGCTGAAATCCATCTTCAGCTGCTCTTCTACCAACACTTACTGGTATTAGCAAGCACACAAAGATTCAGTGACAGATAGATTTGAGGATTCACAAGACAAAGGTTCAAGTTTCAGTCAAACACTTCACTTCAATCCTACCATTTGTACATAAGTGAGTTTCTAGTGTGCATTTTGCTGGCAGAAAATAATCCAGACACTACTAAATCTCTCTCCAAAAGTGCTTCTAAAGAAAAGTTGTTCTCCAGTTTCACCTAATGGGTATTAAGTAGAGTTATACAGTAACTTTTGTGAACTGAAGAAGCTTGCCCAATCCCATCAAGAATGAGTATTCAAACAAGGCTGATTTTTTTCCTCATCTGTATACAACTTGCAACAAATTTCAACCCCCCAGCGAGTCAGCAGAACGCTCCAGCTTCAAGCATAGGAAGAAAATAAAATGAGAAAGCCACTAATAAATAAAGTCCTGTTAAGCAAATCCCCAGCATGAACTGTATGGCAGGTGGACATGTGCGCACAAACATGACCATCTAACTATGCTGCATACTTTTAAAGTTGTCATTGCTTAAACAAAACAAAAAAAAACAACAAAAAAGAAAGGGTAGAATTTCACTGCTTCTCCATACTGGGTGTTCCACATTTGGCTGCCACAGAAGAGATGAGCTGTCTGTTCCTACAGCAGTTACATGGAAGAGGCACATGGCCATTAGCCAGAGCCAGGAACCAATGGTTGAAGTGAGATGCTTAACCTCGTTGTCCATTATGTAGAAATAGGGACAGAGAAGTGTTTTATTCATGCAGATAAGCAATTTTACTATGAACTGTTTAAGCTCTCATGCCAACATCTAGGCTCGTCTAAGACAACACTATATATCTTAATTAACTGTAACTGATCTGATTGCTGACGGGAAAAATACACGCTCAATGTGCTCATGACTCAACATGCAACCAAAACTAAGAGGTCAAGAAAGATCAGAATCAACTGTTTCCCATCACTGGATCAAAGAGCTTGTTCTAGCTCCAGCTCAAAAAAAGAAGTGATGTGGAATTTTGTCTCTAGTGAAAGTAGCCTTCAGTCAAGTGAATTCACAGTCACTGAAAAATACTACATCAGTAGTATTATATATATATACTACCAGCTGTATATAACCAGAACACACAACTCCTGCAGTTTAGTGACTTGAGAGGGAAACTGGTGTTGTGATTAAACTTTTTTCCTCCAGTAAGAGGAAGGAAGAAAGTACTATGAAAGTGCAGACAATTCTGAAAGAGTTTGGAAGAAGTAAGTCCTCAAGTGACAGAGCAGAACTGAAGGACAGAAGAAGAGACAAAATAAGTGTACAGGAAACATGAAAAAGATGATCAAAGTATGATAGTAAAGTATAGCAGCAGCTCAGACAGTAGGAAACTTTTAGAAGACAATGGCAATCAATGTATTTAGGAAAGAGCAAAAACAAGAGACATTGAAAATGGCACATGGTTACACAGCAAGCAAAGGCATGAGATAATGTACCTGAGTTACAGGTCGTACACTTGCTGTATTACTCTCACCATCCAACAGCAGGTATTTGATCACCACCACCTCTTGCTCCTTAAAGAGGTTCCCCCCCAATTCCTCCATGTTCTTTCTTCTTGTTGAAACAGGAAAAAGTTTCTAAAGTCAATGAAATGTTTCACATACTCAGAAATACATGTAGCACCTATAGTCCCACATGCACTCCTAAGTCCAGAGCTGTTCCTCCCTTATGGTGCACGGCCCCTGTTTGTGTGGGTGCACCCCGGGTCCCAGAAGTGGCACCATTCCAGGATTGACAACCCAAAGGCAACTGGTCACGAGGCAAAAAGACTGAAAGAACTTCAGCTGCAGCTCACAATGACATTTCAGTCTTCAACCTTTTCTGTTTTTGATTTTTTTTCCCCATTTTTTTCTATTCTACTGAGAGTGACAACAGCTGTGATTGTTTTGTGGGTTTTTTTTGTTTTGTTTTTGTTTTTTTTTCCACTTGAGATTTTGTAGATGGGATTTTCCAAAGAAATCAGGTTTTTCTACTAAAGGGATAAGGAAGATAAAAAAAAGAGTTAAAAACAGTCATAATTAGTCTAAATTGGATTTCAAGACTGCCTTCAGATTGTTATTACATAGATTGGATGATGCAACATGAAGCTTTGTCTGGACAAGATTCCTATCCTTGAAGCAATGAAGAACTACACAACAGATAAGGAGTGGTCTTCACTGTGGAAATGCCAGTAATTGAACATTTCTGCCCAATCATTTGGTTTTCTGTGTGTCAGTGCTCTGGCACCCTGCAAAAAGTACATAGGAATCTGCCTACTTGCCAGTAGCTGAATGAATCACAATCACCCTCAACAAATAAAGTAGGCTAAATATAGGCACGTAAACAGAAAACATTACAGACTTGCGATGAATTAATTTACTTGCATGTTACACAAGATTAAACAGCAAACAGAATGGAATTTGTGGAAGTGACAATAATTCTTTAAAAGCTTAAAAAGGATTTGGGTTGAGTTCTGCATTGCAGTTGAAAGTGACTCTGGTTCTCACATGAACATCTTACTTTGCAAATTATGTACTTGCTTGGACTTGGTATAACCTGAGAACTTCTTGTTACAATTCTTTTTCAATCGAGAAACAATAAAATGACAACTTTTACAAGGATATGTAAGATTTAGATGACTTTTAAGTATGTAATTTCCCTATAGTTTTCCATCTCTGCAGAAACATTTTTCCTCTGCTTAAAAAGGACTTCCCCCCAGCTGAATCCAGCTCAAAGTATAATAAATTTCCTGCAAGGCTAGAACTTTCAAAATCATGGAATGTATTTACTTTTATTTTAAAAAAGAACCAGAACTAAGAACAAGATCTCTGAGCACCCTGACCAAGTTGTAGATGTCCCTGTTCATTGAAGGACAGTTGGACTAGATGGGCTTGAAGGGTCCCGTTCAACTCAAACAATTCTATGAACTGACTATCAGACTCTTTATTTTCCCTGGAGCAAACAGTCATGGGTTGTTGAACAAAAGTAGAAGTGTATATGCCAGGTTTTTCTGGGCTGGGCATCCAGAAGCACTCCAAGTCTCCCAGTTGGCTGCATCCCAGCTCCATGCTGAGAGCCACCCTATCCTCCAGCCAACTCATAGCATCCTCATCCTCACAACAAAAGGGGTCCAAGCCAAAGGTGAGGGTCTCCAACACATTGCACCTCAAGTGAGCAAATATTGTTAATAATCTCTAAATTTAAAGCCAAAGAGAGTAGTAAAATCCATACCTAGGAAAAACAAAAATGCAGAACTTTCACCCGGATGTCACCTAGGTAAAAATACTGCCATTATGTACATGGTAGGAGGGTACTTTATTATTAGCAGTTGCTGAGAAGCAGCTGTGTAAGCTTTCTCCTGAATACTGATGGTGGGTTGAGCAAGAGCTTGATTTACAACACTCACATTTCCTCTTCGTTGTTCACTCTGCTGTATATATATGTCAGAGGACACCACAGAAAATTCTGGCCTGTCTTTAGTTTAAACTACTAATGCAATACTTGGACTCGCACATCTCTCACACGATAGATGTTTTGTTAGCATGATATAACATTCAAGATGAGGACGAACCATGGCCTTAAGCAGCATTTGCATTCCACTTTCAGAACCATTTGAGTTCCCAGATAGCTCTTGTTGTGTCACAGGTCAATATTCTTAATGGTAGCTGACTTTATAAACGAAAATCTATTACTAAAACAAGGCAAAATACAGTATGAGGACGTTCACCTTCACCTTAGATTTTTTCGTCCCATCAGGGACAGAGCAGAGAGTTAAGGCCAGGATTGGGGGTTGGACTCAATGATCTCTGGAGGTCCCTTCCAACCCCTACGATTCTGTGATTATTTTTCAGCTGCTCTGTACACCAGCTCATTTCACACACGGCAGCACTGGGACTTCGAACACTCATATGGAATACTAATCATCAATGGTTTTGGTCATCTGTAATTTAAGTATAAGATTGAAGCAGTCACAAACAGCCGGGAAGCTCCAGCTGATATTTAAAGATCATTCTTTGCCCATTCTGATCTGAAGAAAAAAAAAAACTAATTTTGGACCAAATTCAGAATGGCTTGGCCTAGGATAGTGCTAGAAGCAGGAGCTTGTTGACAAAATCAGGTTTTGGTTTTTCGGGTTTTTTTTTTGTTTGTTTGTTTTTAACAAAAAAAGAACAAATTGTAGAAAATTTTGCAGAGCTTCTGCTAGAATAGCTATGTGACTATTAATAATAGAAATTGTTCAAAAACTGCTTCATTAGTTTCAGAAACCAAGACTCTTTCTAAAGATTGTGTTTGACAAATAGATATACATACAAAAGAAAACAAAATCCTCCCTGCTTAGTTATCTACTATGCAAACATAAGCTTAACTTTCCCCCCTGAGAAATATAATTTTCCTGAAATATAGGGAAGCCGATCACAAGTTATGATCCTGATAACAGCAGATGTCAGCATTAAATCAACTGAAAGCAGCTCAGCTGACCCAGGTTCAACACATCTATTGAAGCTTTACATAAAGCCAGCTGCACTCAAAATATAAGCCAAAATTTCAATTACATTGGATAAAATCAAATCATAAATTTACTTAAAGTTCTTACAGGAAAGCAGTTTGGCTGATTGCTTATGTGGGGTGAATGCAGCTCAGTCCTGGCCCTGAGAAGCAGGCGGTCACAAACACACCACAGCCACCTGGAAATTTTTAAAGAAGTTGCTTGCTGTGCTGCATATACTTCTGGTTAAAAACAAACAAAAGAAAAAACAACAACAACATAAAAGATATAATACTCAGAACCATAAATGTTACAAAGCATTTATTTTCCTTTTTCCAGAGACTGCTGGTTGGAGAGGGAATGAAGTGGTCTCATACCTCTGGAAAATACACTCAGCAGATTTGCAGCCCCATATGGTGTTCATATGGCAACTTAGCTGCTTAAGAAGGTGAAGATGCATTCTGTATTTATGTTAATGCAACTCATCTGGGTGGCCCTTCATTTACTACCTCACCGTAACGCAAAATGATTAGCTGTGGTTTGAATTCTAGACTCTGTACAAATGTGGTAGGAGGAGGGGTTTTTAAAAACATTAAACTGTTAATCCAATAAAGAGAAAGGGCCTACACTAGTTACTTAACATAACTCATTTTAAGGGAATGAGTTTCTTGCAAGTGAGTTGCAAGATGTGAGTTTCCCTGGCAAGTGCCTATCTGCCATCCTGTGGCTATAAACTCAAGATGATGGCTGGTTCACATTATGTGTTCATAGATGCACAGGGGAGGGCTGCATTTACCACTCTGAGTGTCGCTCACACACTCTGATTTATCATTAGATTTCTCCCAGCAGCCCTGGCTGTGTTTTGGTCCATGAAGTAAGAATCAACCAACATTGAATATAAACACATGTTCACAAACGTCTGCTCAAATTTATGAATTCCATTAAGATGTGCTAAGTCTGCTTTAGAAGGAAATTACTAGGCAAATACTGAATTATTTAATCTAATCTTATGTTTCATGATGTCTCATATTGCTCCACTGCAAAACCAGGTCTGAAAATTCACTATTTCATCACATAGGACTCCTGAAGAATTTTACCTACTTTCCAGGTATTGTATTTAAGTGTCTATACCTATATCCTTTCTCCTATTTCTCCAGAGGCAAAAATAGACAACCTCATTACAACACATATAATAATGATATTTGCATTTGTTTCTATTTGTTAAGATACGAAGAAAACAGTGAAGGGTAAAATTACTTAAAAATATAGCTACACAATAAATTCTGCTCTGGAGTAATTTTGTAATATGCTGAAACTTGGTTTCATTCTGACTGGAAAGTCTCCAAAGGCATGTTCTTCCATAGGAAAATGCCAATTCATCAAAATCAAAGCATTTAGCAATTGTAAAAAGTCAAATAACGTGGAAACCTATATTGTACTGGAACCATGCCCAGGCTTCTGCCAGCCTGCCTGCAGCTCTGCACTGCACAGATGGGAAATCAAATCATCAGGAAACTGAAGATAAAAGGCTTGACATGGAGATAAAAACCTGCAAGGCCCCTTGGCTCCTGCTTCCACTATCCTGACTTCCCAGGGTTTTCAGTCTGACTCATCCAGAGTTCATTGCCTGCAGAGGAGTTGGGGGGGATGAGAGTGCAGATGGTTAGGGTCCCAAGGCCAGGAGATCCCAACCCCAGCTGAGCCCCACTGTTCCCCTGCCCACAAAGGGATGCTCAGACCTATTCCCTTTACCATTAAATGCTTAAGTTCCAATGAGAGATCTTTTGCCCAGCTGGAAAACATTTGGTATTTTCATTACTCAGAAATGGGCCTACACTTGAGATGTGCAGTTATGGAAACCCAAGGATTGTACCTATCCTCCTTATCTAGTGAAGGATACTGCAGTCACTCACACCAATAGAAGCAAGACGAGACAAAGCTCAAAAAGTTAACGCTTGAAGCTTGCAGTCTGGCAAATTAAAACTTGCAAAATAAAGTTTACAGAAAAGGTTGTGATGAAGCAGCTCAAAAATCTAGCTAACCACTGATCTAGAAACAGACATAATGGCAAAGAGCTTGTGCCAACAAAAAACTTTATCTCAGCAATGAGCACAGAACAACATGATGATCCCTGTGCTCAGATCCGCCAGCCAGCGTGCAGGTGAGAGTGCATAGCTCAACACATCGTTATTAGCAACTTCACCAGCTGTTCCACTGCACTGGTACTTTCCAGGGCTATCATCCACTGCTCTTCAGTTATTCCCTTCTCCTTCAATAATTTGCTACGTGCCAAGAAATCCAGCTCTACCTCTTTTCTTTCTTTAATTTGGATGCTGCTATTCGGAGTTGGAGCTAGTAATAACAGGGGATTGCATGAGTGCAAAGTAACAGATGCTCAGCCTAAGCAAGCCAGACAACTTCAGAGCTTCTAGGAGTAAGTTTGTTATAAGGGGTATAAGCGTTTTCAAATCAGTGGTGACTTCAGAGGTCTCTGAGACTAATTCAGTGCAGCTTTTGGAAACTGGAACTGACTACTCTCTAAGCAAGCCACCTTGCAGGGAGCGTATGGATCGCGTGCCCCAGGATTCAAAATAGTTGCCCACCAGTCTTGATGGGACAGGGAGAGTTTAAGCTTCCAAAGCAAAAGGAAAGCAAAATTCAAATACCAAGAACAGACGTTATTGTCTTAACTGGAGTTTACTGCAGAAATTGCAGTTTCAGGTTTTGTTCAGCAATTAAATCATGTTTCATCATCTAGATGTACTAAACAATGATATTTACTGTAATAGAGTTAAATATAGATAATATCCACTGGCCTGTATCTGGAAAAACATCTCACAAATGTTCAGCTCTCCGCATGTAGATGTGCTGCTGGGATGCAGGTTATGAAGTACTAATGAGTCCTTTACAGTTCTGAAAATTGCCACATAAAGCATCAAGCAATTTACAAAGTTTCTTTCAAATGGTGGGACCTGCATCTTCTATCATGGAAGTCAAAACTGAATTGACAGTTCTTCCTATTTCTCTTAATCTTGTTCTTGAAGTAGATTTTCCACACTTGCTCTCTTCCAGTTCAGGATTCCATTCTGGATGCTTTCCTTTCCTGACAGACCTCAAAGACCTTCCTTTATAGCTCTGATATACCCATATGGAATTGGCCGAATCAAAATATTTTGAAGCTCTTACCATATTGTTCAACTTCAGATGCCAGAGGAATCCATCTTAACCATGCAGTTTACTTACCAAGAAACTTCTCTCTCTCTGAAGAACATCTCTGTTCACTTTATGGGGTTATTCTTTGTGAAACTCTTCAGTGGAAGCCAAAATAATTATGGAGATTGCAAAGACAAGATTCCCTGAATCTTTGAAGTGTTCCTTATAAGAAATTTGTGCAACCAGGACCATACAAAGAAATCTAAAGATTTCAGTTATCAGAAAACTGCAATATCCTCAAGGAGCGACATGCCAGTGATCTCTACAAGGAATGCTAGTAAACACAACAGGCAGGGAGATAAGAGGAACAACAAAAATCTAATAAAATTATGATGTAGGATTTCCATCATTTGCTTCTAAACTTGTCTTCTGTCAGAAAGTATGACCTTAAGAGAATCATTTCTTGGAACAACTCGTTCTGGAGCACACAGGGGAGAGGATGTTCTGACCCCTGTCCTGAAAAGGGACTAGCTTGTGTTGGCACAACTCAAGAAACAAGTCTAGTGGAGCTGCTAATGAACACTTACTGCCATGTATAACTGAATGCAATGTCCTTGAGAGAAAAATCAACAGGGAAGGGGGGGAAAAATAATAATCAAAGGACACAGAATACCCAATAAGGGGAATTTCTTCAAAACTTTGTTAAAGACACCCTGAAGCATGAATACAAAAATTGATGTTCTTTGCTAAGACATTGCTCCTTATTTGTTTGAACCAAAAACATAAAACATATCCATGAGAAGACAGAACATAACCCCAACTGAACATAAGTAAACAAGAAACCAGAGTTAAATTCATTGGTAGTTGAGGCCAATGTCTTCTACAAGCTCACAGACATCGATCCAAAAGTGCATGATTATCAGAGAGGAAATTTCCCCTTAATTATGTCAAGTCCTAAATCCTAGTATCTCTATTGATTGTTAATCTGTGTTGTCCAGGATATTATAGAGTGAAGCTCAGTTTTATCAATTACCTACTGACATATCCAAGAGTAGTCTAGCAGATACATTATAGCATACAAAGCTTTAAAAAGGACATAAAAACGAGAGCTGTCAATGATTTAATGAACCTGACTGTCAGCCACACAGTATGAAAAACAGAGTCTAAAGAGTTTTGTTTGTTCATTTGAGCATTGGAAAGTTTGCACAAAAATTGACAAGAAAGGAATTTGCTTGCTCAATGTAACCATGTCATAGCCATCTACTAGAGGGTGTATTGCATCTTCCTTTGAAGACAGGAAGATGGTCCTATATTTGAGACAAGGAGCTAATTAGGTGTGACTACTACTATGTCTGCGTGGGTAGATATGAAGAGGTGCCTATGGCTTGCATATTTACAAGGACAACATGAACTAAAAAGGCCACCATATTTTGAGAATTTGCACAGTTGTGGGAATTAAGTCACAGATCTCTAGTCTGCAGAGCATCTTTTTCTGTTGTTTATGTAGCCCACAGATGTTTGACATGCAGCACAGGCATAGTTAACTCTGCCTCTAAAAATGAAGTGCAAGTAAAGATAGTTATTAACCTCTCATTCTTAAGAAAAGGGATGTGATAGAATTTTAAAAGAACAGTAGGAAAGAAGGGTCTGCTCTGATTAACCTCCTCCAGGTGCACTACCTCTGGAGCAGAGTGAGCGGTTGCTACAGGCAGTGCTGGTTGAGATTTCTTCCTGCAGCTGCAAACAAACTAAACAAGAAAACAGTTCATGTGGTCTTATGCCTTGTTTTCTCAGAAACACAGATCCCACACATAGTCACGGTGCTGCCCCTGTGCAATAGAACTGAAAGGGTGCACAGAAGTGGTCCTTTCAATTCCTGCAGCTCTCCTGACACAGCCCTGCTAGGATTCACCACATCCCTCTCCTCTGCTCTCAGGGCCTGGAGTGGGCCAGCAGGCTCTAAGCACCCTGAGCACCCCAGTCACCCTCCTCTATAATCCTCTGCTACAACATCTTTCTTCATTAAGGGTTCATTTCTTTATGTCCAAGCCCGCTCCAATATCACAACCCTGAGTAACCTTAGATCATCCTTCCATAAAAACAGCAAAGGTGTAAGAAGCAATGCTGCGAGGTCTCAACTGCACTGCCTGCTCATAAAGCCTTCACTCACTGGACTGAGAGATGCATTTGGTCCTCCTCTGAGCCATGCAATAGGCACACTGTACCTGGCTTTGTACCTTGCTGAACCTTTGCTTGATTTCCACACTTGCGACCTCAGACCTGCCTCATCACCATGGATGTGTGAGGGTCCTCTGCTGAACAGCAGCTATGTTGCAGCTCATGCAAACGGTCCAGCATTAAATATCTGCTGAATCAATATTTTAAAGAAACTGCTACAAGTATCAATGCTGTGGCTGCCTCATCTTGAGAAAACTAGGAAGAATTAGACTAATGTGGATGTTGTGATGGAAAGTTCTTTGGCTGACTTTGTGGGGGGTGGTTTCCATCCCTTTGTGGAGCCATGGTTTATTTTGTTTCTTGTTCTGTTTCTTGATAGTTTGCCAGCATCCTCTGGGATAGATTCCTCCTCAGCATTTTCTGAATCTTTGTCAGTACAGTCCAACAGTTCCTCCTCCCAGCTCTCATACACGCAATGACTCAGCCTTGGCTATCACTTTCCCTTTATTGAACTTCATGACAATTTTTTCAGCTGCGCTGCTGTGTGGTCAAAACAAGTATGTAAGCACTGTGCCAAAAAGGAATTTCAAACAACAGAAAGAAAAAGCAAGAAAGATGTTTGCTTGCTTTGTATTAAAAGATCCATTTTTAATGTCTCAAAACAATATTCACTGGAACTCTAGCATTTATCTAACTAGGATTGGTGTTACCAATAAGATGCTCAGCTGTAGCTAAACCTGTAGAAAGCTTTAGCTGAAAAAAGCCTTCAATATTCCTCTCATTTCACAGGCCTCCTATCACATTATCAGTGGGCACTAAGAAGATGCCTTTGAGACCTGAAAAAAGTAAACGGTGGAGTGAGCTGCAGAGATGGAGTCACAGACATGCAAGATGGATTAAGAGGCAAGACTCTTTAAATTACTAGGATTGCTTGCAAGCAAGATAACCCACTATTGTTATCAAAAGCAAGGATGACTGAATCAATGACTAGAGTTTCACTGAGAAAAACCACAGAGTGCAAGTGATGCCCCCAGTCAGAAGGAGGATAAGGAAGCTGAAGAAATTGGGAGACCCTCTAAAGTAACTTAAAATTTTCCTTTCTGTAGATAAAAGTGGGTAACAGTCTCCTTGTTCAGATAAACTTGATCTGATCCTTTTTATCCCCACAATTCAGTTCTAATTGAAAACATACAGGGAAGGAAAAACCTTAACCAATACGGAACGATGTCTGCCTTCCTGGCTCACCAAGATAGCAACGTCAGCACTGTGATGAGAGATTCTTAACACCACCACCCACAATACAACATAAGTTCTCAATTAAAAAGTCTCTGTGCTGCACCACATCACTACGTAGTTATTAAGGATGCATCCATGTTCCCTTAGCTATGGAATAATTTCTTACTCTGAATTTGAGCCTGGGACAATGAAAATCCAAACTGAAACCTCAACTCAGGCATACAAGAACAGCCCACGTTTTTTTTCCCCCCATGTTTCAAAACTTAGAGAAAGACTCAAATTCAGTAGAAGGATTTGATAAGTTGCACACACATTTTTTCTCTCTTCCTCAAACTACTTTCATCACCAAGTTGATATCTGCTGCAATATTTTACTCTGAATGCCTATAACTTATATTGACTTCTCTGGCAAAGCTTTTGTTCTATTGATTTTGTTAGAACTCACAAACCCAGAGATCAAGTCTTGCTTTGACTCAAAAGCTGGAATTTTTTTTTTTTTTTTGCTTGTTTTCTAGAGAATTGTTGGTCCCAGCTGCTGCTAGCTAGGGGACACACAAGACCTTTGCTGTATTCCTGTAATCTTTGTTCTCTCGTAAAAATCCACCGGTATTCAGATTTCTAATTCAATGAAGACACACCGTAAACAACTCCTCCTCACAGCATCTTTTCTAGGTCAGAGCCAGGTTTTCAGACATCTTCCCCGAGAGGAATGTGTTGTTGCCTCTCCTTAGGGTACCACTTACATAACCACATGTTCTCAATGGTGACGCAAGCCTCGCGCGTTCCCGGCCACAGCAGGACAGTGTGCGAGACGTGCAGCCTCCGGGAAACAGCGATTCGAGTTATGATAATGCTCCACTTGGGATCTCAGTCTGGAGATGGGCCCAAACTGAAACAGAGGACAGATGCATGTATTCTCTGAAGATCGTAACTATTTGTTTGTACACAAAGGATCGCCAGGGATACTACGAGGCTTCTCTTCTACCTCCAGAATAATCTACTCCCAGCTTGACTGAACCCACTTCTATGCCATGGTTTACCCTGCTCAGCCCTGAAAACAGGAACTTTGTTATTATTGTATTTATTTACCTTTTAGTGGGGCTACAGGGAAGGGGGCCCCCCATCTGTAATACTGCATCCAAGTGTAGAGCCCCCAGTACAGAAAAGACAGGGAGCTGTTGGAGAGGGTCCAGAGGAAGGCCATGAAGATGATCAGGGGACTGGAGCACCTCCCCTATGAAGACAGGCTGAGGGAGCTGGGTTTGTTCAACCTGGAGAAAAGAAGGCTGTGGGGTGACCTCACTGCAGCATTTCAATACCTAGAGGGAGCCTACAAACAGGAGGGGAGTCAAATCTTTGAAAGGGTTGATAACTTCAGAATAAGGGGAAATGGTTTTAAGTTGATGGAGGGGAGATTTAGGTTTGTTGTCAGGGGGAAATTCTTTACAGAGAGAGTGGTTAGGTGCTGGAATGGGTTGCCCAAAGAGGTTGTGAATGCCCCATCTCTGGGAGTGTTCAAGGCAAGATTGGACAGGACCCCGGGCAGCCTGGTCTAGTATTAAATGAGGAGGTTGGTGGCCCTGCATGTGGCAGGGGGGTTGGAGTTTCATGATCCTTGAGGTCCCTTCCAACCCCGGCCATTCTATGATTCTGTGATGGGCTGGAACTACGGGGACAGAAACATCTCTAGTCTATTATTTCTCTTTTTAGGAGCCAATAAATATGGATTCTGTTTCTGTCTTACAGAAATTAAAAAGTTAGCTTATTTGAATAGATCAGAATGAGCAAAACTGAGATAACATATTCCAGCTCTAGGAGATGGCTAATAGGAAAGCTCATATTTTATGTACTATGGACTAAATGGTACAGCTTCTGTCTCTTCGGTATATGCACTGGTAGTTCCAAGGAGAACAGATGTTGATGTTCAAGAAATGATGTTTGCATTAAAATGCCTTGTTCTTTTCGAAAAGTTGAGTTTGATAAACAGGATTTCAATGAATGACAACGTTATATAAAGGTACATGATGATATGGCTGAAAACCAGCAAGGACAACCAAATGGCTGCAGTACACTAGCTGTTCATATTCTCATAATCCAAGTAAGGATCTGTGCAAAGGAGATCTAAAACCAAGGGTTTTCGTTTCAGATCTGATTTTTTAAATTATTATTTGTACCACACTACACAGACACATTATAACAAAGCATACTGTGGATTAAGGGAGATCAGATTTAAGGAAGATAAATCAAAAAGGTATGTTTGCAATTGCAAATATGTGGAAGGCCGATCCATACAAGACAATTCTCTAAACGTTTTCCAGTTTTAGGTATTTAATAATATTTGTTTAGGAGACCCCTGAAATCCCAGGCAACCTATGCACAAGACAGGTAAAACAACAAACATTAGGCAAACATGAAGCTACAGGCGTCAAACAAACTCTTAAGCTGTGTTCTGCCTCACTGCCAAAACCTGACCTAACGGGTGGGAATAAAAAAAAAGTCAATAAAGGAATGCGTTCACAGTACAGAATGAACAACATGGATGTTTGTGGTGTGACATCAGAGACGCAGTAATGACACTTAGCACTCAGTGTGGGAACTTCTCATCTTTGTATGAAAGGATTAATTCTGGTTCCAAGTTCACCCATCAGGAGCCTCTAGCCATAAAATTAGCTGGTTTGAGAGGGAGAGCTCAGGAGTTGATTTTTTTAGTTGTTGTTGCTTTGTTTTTAATATGTGGTCATTATTTTTTAAGCAATTTTGTTTGTTTTCAATTTCAACACTTCTTTCTTTACAATTTCCATTAGCCAGATGATGTGAAGGGAAAGAACAAGAAAAGGGAAACTGAAGAGATGTCAAACTAACAGCACAAAGTTGTGCCACGCCAAAGCAAATGACTTGTCTTCATCTGACAGAAGTTATTCCCATTTAGCCTGAAGCTAGTTTTCCCCCGTTCTTTATAGAAATCTGAACTAGCTTTTAGGTGACTATACTGGGGAACACTGAGATGATTTTTAGGCTCAGCAGAAGAAAGACTTCAATAACTTTGCTAGGGAAGATTTTTGCAATAGAACCTTGTACAGGAGGACATTCCTATTTACACAAATAACTTCTATAAGAAATTTCTGTAGGAAATCTGCAAGGTTACAAGTTTCCTCCAATGCAATCTGGCCTCAGTGTCATGCTTTCATCTAGATAAACTTGGAGGTATTCAAGGGAGTCTTATGACTGACTAGCTGAGATTTTTTTGTTCAGTGTTAGTTTATATCCTTTATTCTGAGAGTACATGCTAACTTATTCCAGGAGACAATATCTAAAAGTAGATCTCTATTATTTTTAAATTGCAAGTTGCAAAGGTCATTACCCACAATCCTAACAACTCTTATTAGACACAACCAGGGATATAAAACTGCCTGTAAACAGTAAAAGTATGTTCACAGTTTGAGTTGGTTTCCTGTCAACATTTTCTGTACTTTAATAGGACTGGAAAGAAAGACAAGTACGTCAGTCTTCTAATGGCAAGCAAGTTAAATACAGTTCCTTCCATTTTCCAAGCATGGTACAGAGTTCTGCAGTGCTGAGCCCAGCCAGCCCAATAGCCCTGCACTCAGGAACTGACCACAAGTAATTAGTGCTCTTCTGACAGTGGAGGGCACTGAAGGTGAGAGCCCAGAGAGGCTCTCTGAGCAATATGACTTTGCTGTTCATCACAGCTACATGTAACCCCAAAATGCTTGGGGGAGGAGAAAAAGGAGTGGCAGTCCACTGTAAGGTTATGCTAGATGACTGACAAAGCCAGGATAAATGAAATAACTCACATGATGTCTTGTGAACCTCATTTTGTACCAAATAAATAGATTTTACTGCGTTGAGTAGCTAAACATGAGAACGGGCAACTGCAGCCCTGGAAACTCTCTCTAAATACACTGTGCTCACCACGATGTGCACAGTCAACAGGGAAGACTGTAGAAACCACAATGAGAAAGTCATCTGGAAAGTTAAAGTTATAGCACAAATGGGAGCCCAGGGAACTTCTACTACATTGCCAAAGCTGCAATTTAATATTCAGGCCAAATACATCGCACTGCACATTAGGGAGACAGTGTGGTCTGGAGGTTACAGAAGAGGGCTGGGAACCACAAGGATCCTCTTGGGATTCTATCTGGAATGATCTGCTCCCTGTGTGACTTGAAGGAAGTCACTTTGATTTCTGTATCTCTTAGTTTAGATATGAATGCAGATGGAAAATAGAATGTTGCTAAAATCTCTCGATGCTACAGTCAGATCTTATCTATGCAGAATGTGTCACTCTTTTTGACAATTCATTTTGGGAGGGAATGTCCAAGAAGAGGATCCAAAAAACAGCCTAGTTTCTTAATAAGAAACAAAATCAAGCACAAAATCAACAGCATTTTTATGGTTAAAGAAATGTGTATGAATGGTACAGGAAACATTACGCTGCAAACTGTGCCTGGAGAGGGTGGATTTCTAGAAGAAAGGAAAAGGTATTAGGAAGAATCTTGCTGCCAGCATGACACCCATTTATTAAAAAGATATCTTAGCAGTCAGATTGGCCTTGGATGCTGATACTGAAATGAAGGTGTACATTTGGAGTCATCTGGTCAACAGTTTGTGGTATCCACTGGTAAGAGAGAACTGGGCAACGTTGAAATGAGCAGATGTGCTGCTCTGCTGCTGGTCGATGGAAATAGGCAGAAGGGTCCTTCTGGGTCAGTGGCCTACACTGCATCAAAGCCATTCTGCAGTTCAGTGGTGACATTTCACGTGGGTGAAATTTAGAATGTTGAGGATTCTCTCACTATGGTTGGAATCACATTATTAAAAGGCCTGGATTTACCACATATACAGCTTCCTGATATCTGCTAATCCATTATTTCAGCTCTGAAGTCATGTCTGAATGCACGCTTGTACCTCAGCATCATCCAAGGATGTTTTACTCAAGAACCCCGATCAAAAAACTGCACCCAGCCCTTCGATTCAGCTAACCCAACCTGCTCTGACAGTCACACCAGGATCCATCCAGGTTCACCAGCCATCTACAGAGTCAAAGGAAGGAAAGCCTCAGGTTGCAGCAACATCTTCCCTGCAGTTTCACATACAACATACTGTCACTTAAAAAAAAAAAAAAAGTCTAGTACATTTTAATCTCATTTTTATGATTTGTCTGTTATTTTAAGTTCCTAAAAGCATATTTTTGAACATTCCCTTAAAGTGTGGTATCAGATGAATACGATGGGAAAGCATTCTGCAATAAGGATGCATTCTCCCTCTGCTCACAAATGACTTATAAAATCCGACAGTAACATTTTGGCAATCAGAATTATTTACATAGGAGATGGATGACTAGGCATGGGAAAGCAGTCTTTTGTTCACATCAAAGAACTACATTTAAATTCTCACATGGTACATATACTCATTTTTATTTACAGACAAGAATGATTGTGTAACTTGGTACAAGCATGAACAGGGAGAAATACAGTAGGCTGAAAGGGGAAAAATACAACTTTTGTGCTGTGCAAGTAAAGCAATCTGATTGCATCAGATAGGAAAGTGTTGCCTCAGAGTTCAAGCAAGGGCCATGAAAGCTGAGCTCCCAGATCTTGTCCTACAGCACGAAGTTGCTGAGTGACATTTCTCACTTCAGTCACCTCAAAAATAGGCCCTGCACGCTGCCGAGGATTTCAGAACAAAAAAAGCCAAGATACAAACAAACCTCCAAGCCAAAGACCTCCAAACAATCAGCTGAAGAGCAATCCAAGACTTAAAGTACTGCCCAGCTTCAGCTGCAGCCAGTCTCCTGTTCAGAACCTCTGTTGTACCTCCTGTAAATGCTCCCTCCTACCAATCACCTCTCACACCACCAAAAAGCCAGTTTATTCAGTACTCAAAATGAGGCCTAGAAACCCACTTGTAAGGATACCAGTTTAGAAAGATCTCAACAGGGTATTCTGTGCTTGAGAATTAAACTCTGCAGCAGCACTAAGCACAAGCTAGCAGCTACAAACCTACTAGTTCACACCTGGGAGCAAAGGAAAGCGATAGCAGTGCCTTCTACTAGGATAGAAGAACTGTGGAGCAATGAAAAATAACAACAAAGAAAAATAGCTCACCCTTTCTGATGACCAGCAACAGCTCAAGAGAACTACAATCTCTATCCTGAGACACTACTCTCTTAGATGCTAATGCTTAAATGAGGGCAAGGAGGTGGTGAGGATTGACCTGGTGGTAACTCAGCTGCATTACTTGCACCTGAGCTCCCTAGATTAGCCATGCATTCTCACCTGGTGCTCAACATTTGTTCACGCTATGAACTGGCAATTCCTATGCAAGACCTCAAAGGCAACCCCAGTTTGACTGAAGAATTTTGGGGAACCTGGTTCTAAGCAGAAAGTGTAGCACACAAGTGATATTTGAGATCAACAGCAGAAAAAAAAGAAGCAACAGTAATATAGAAAAGTAGTGATTCAAGTACTATACAAGTTACTTAACATTAGAACTGGATTGTGTTTTTTTTTCCATCTGTTTTTAAAATTTAAACTGTCACCTTGTGATTCTTCTCTACTCCTTCTAAAGAGTTGCTGTGAAGGAAAGTCAGTCCTCCCATCTTTATCAAAGATTGCATCAATTTCTGAACAGCTCATTTAGCTCTTCCATGACAATGGAACATAAAATACAGATGCCTGCGAGCCACAGCTATGCTAGAAATTATACTGGAACTTAATGAGTAATGACAGTCCAAAACCCATCATGTTTTAATGGTATTGTTTGTGCATGCAGGAACGCATTAGTGTGATCTTTAAGTAAGAATCTTGCATTGCACCACTGGAGGTTGAAGTCTCAATGCTTGCTTCAGATCATCCACAGCTTACACGTAGGATGTCTAAAACGTCCAGCTCTGTGAGAAGGACTGTGGTCAACACCCACGTTCCTCAGGCATGGCGGAGCACTCTGCGGTAAAGGCAGAGTTTGTCTGCTCTGGAGACAGAAGTCTGCCAGAGACAGTCAGAGACCCTGGAGGAAATTCCCCTAGGAGCACAAGGCTCACTCCCTCCTGTTGTGACCACTTTTCTCATTATTCGTTTTCTAACATAAATGAGTAGTGATGTGAATTTAACAAGGACAACCATAGCCAAGACACATCACATAACAGCTTTCTCCCTTTGGGAAGAGGATATCAGACACATCACGCAGCAGATGTTAGTCATATTATTAACATGCTACTGGAAGATGCTCAGGGAATCCTACGCATGGTAGGAAGAGTCACTAAAGGAAGAGTTTGATGACAACAGATCTAATCACTGACCACCTCTTGTATACAAATTATAAAACCACAGCTTATTTTCTAACACTTTGGACAAGTTATTTTTATCTCTTATTACACTTACTTTACTATTTAATCAGTTAATTTATAAAAATAAAACAAGTTAAAAACAGTCCGTGTGTTTTGATCCCATATATAATAGGTAAAAATTGCTTCCCATAGCTCAGCTGTCTCTGATTTAGGATGAGTGATGTGGGGATGAGAGGAGCATTGCTAGAGCTAAACGTGCATTTGGGATGAATTCATAGATATTGTTTACCAACGGAAGTGATGTGTTTACTGTACAGTCAATACTACTTTATCTACTTCGAGGAAGCCAGCTGGTAGGGAAGGAGAGTAAATCATTCATTAAAATTGCAATAAGCGTATTTTTTATTCCCATGGAATTGGGGTTGGGTTTTTTGGTTGGCTGTTTGTTTTCTAACTGATACACAAGGTTCTGGATACCTGTGCCTCTTTCTCTGTTGCTGAACTCTATCTAAATGCTGATTACCAACCCGGGAAATTAACTTAATGACATTACTGCATAGGTATAAGTAGGTGATCTGGAACAGTCAGAATATCTCTATTTCTGATTTAACGAACAAGCTAACAAAGACCCACAACTCAAAAGTGAAGGCCTTATTCCCCCAAGGTATCACTTGCAGTAACAAAGTACTACATCCGCAATAGAACCTCGTATCAAATAGAAGGCACCGCATTAGACACCCACCACCCACTTGCTGAACAGTTTTGACTGGAAAAATGTTTTGATGAATTTGCTTTCTTCACATTGGTGATGGCTGGAAGTTCTAGATCATTCTTCTGGTTTGTAAGAGACATGTCTACCATTTTCAGATCCTTTCAGCTTGCTGAATTTCCAAAAAGGAAAGGACAGATGTCATTCTGCACTTCCCTAAGCTCTTCCCATAAAAATTGTATTGCTTTCTTGGGAATAGTTTAAAAAATAAATAATATAATGATCTTTCTTAGTGGCCAAAGAGCTGTGATACACTATTTGAAGTCAGGACCTTCAGAGGAGCTATGAACTGAACTGGTGTGCTTTGGGCAGACAGGGAAATAGCAATGCCTTTTAGGATCTCCACAACAATCACGTGCAGACAATTATCTTAATTGATCCTTATGTCAGAAATGTTTTCATTTGAGACCTTTGATTCAAAATGAAATAATTATTTCAGCAAATAAAGCCACAGTATTTTAAATCTAATTTGAACAGTGTAAGAATTCTTTCCAGTTGTCAAACTTCAATGATTGCTCACACAAACTCTATGCTGTCTTCACTTTACCCCCACTGAAATCGGAAGGGAGACTAAATGTCCTGTATCCATGGGAGGCTGTGCTGTTACTGGCATGGTCCAGACATGTCAAACAGGACAGAGCCCAGTGGTTGCTCAACAGGACTAAGTCAGCCTTTTCCCTAGCATTGCACAAAAGTAAAATTTGTTCCCTGATCTCTTTGCTTGACCTGTGTGGTCAATACTTTTGTTCTCTAAGATCAGGATTTGAGCTCTGTGGGCTGCTGTGAGTCATGGCAGATTCACGACACTAAATGGAGTGAAGCTCATTTAGAGGTCAGATCCCGGCTCAGTACTGAGCTTCATGAACCTCCCTGATTTTGGCATGACTCTCAGTACTGCAGTGCTTCTGCTTCCATACAGGTGGAGTAAGACACTTTTTAACAGGAGCAATCTTTTTCTTTGCTGACAAAAAGAAACTTACGACAAAAGCGGTCTTACCTTTTTCTTTTTTACCTGTTGTTAAGGAACTGTGTTAACAAATTACAATGCAAGCATTTTCCTGAAACAAGAGATAGGTTTCATTATTTTGACACTGAAAAAGATCACTTACTTGATTTATTTTGCTTAGTGAAAATATTTGAGGAAAGGACCACATAAAATGTCATGTTCTGAGGAGATCAAAACGAGCCAGGAAATCCAATGTGACATCTTGCTGACAGCTTAGCCCACTGTACATATTTTCATTGAAAACAAAGACCCTAGTTGATGATTTAATTCTACTTAAAAGATATTTGTGTGCTAAATGAATAGTGCAGCCTAAGATAAATAAGACATAAATAGAATTTCAAGGATAGCTCAACTTCTTCTTTTTTTTTTTTTTTTTTTTTTTGCATAATTTAGTATTTTAATGGACTTTTTCCTGCCATCTAATTAGTTCTGTTCCTTCCTCAGACAAAAAATTCTTTCTCAGCTAATTGCAAATATGGATCCCAAGTGTTTGCTGACAACCATATGGCTGTAGATATGAAATGTAAATCTTTACTCAATTTTGCCTTAAAAATAAATCCAAAACTGTGCATATATTCAATCAAGAAGCATGGAAGTGAAACCTGTTGTTGATGCAGGGCTGGGCAATGGTATGATGTTTTTGTCCAAACCATATTTTAAACTGCTTTTTACCTAAATCTGAAAGCACAGATAATATGAATAAACAACAACCGCTCCTTCCATAGCACACCCCACACAACCATTCCCATTGGGTAAAGGCTGTTCTCACACACTCAAGCATGGACTCTTTTGCCAAAGAAGTTATTTGGAAACCATCTGGAGTCATTTTTTAATGAAGGTAAATTTTCCTTAACTGGTTGAGCAGTGAAGTTCTGGTACCTTCTCCTTAATTTGTAGATACTGTCCATTTTTAGCTGATGCACATAAATGTAAGTCGAGACCTGTGATATATCATTACAGCATCAACTTTAGCATATGTATTCAGCCTCCATACAGCCTCTCTTGTGGAATTTCGGGACACCAGTCATGGATCCAAACGTACTACTGAGGGGTCACACTTCTGGAAAATAAATCTCAAGGTTTTCCTACACAGATTAAACAAAAGGAAACTGCTCTTCACCAGAATAGTTAAGCTGTGGGACTCTGCTTTGGGATGCTGTGGATGCTAGAAGTTCACAAGCATTTAAGGAAAAACCGCACAAGTTCATGAAAGAGATTTATTGAAGTCTCCCAAACACACAGGAGCTCTGCCTTGATCAGGAAGTGTCAGAGCTGCAAACAGCTGCAGCCTAGCTTGCAGGGAAACCATGCACTTTCAATTGCTCTCACTCTTCACTAGACATTCATTGATTTTCAGTCATTGCCAAGCAGCATATTGGCTGGGTTGGACTGAAATGAGGTCACATATTCCTATTTCTTGCAGACTGGGATTTCCTCACCTGCTATTTTCTAAATCTGTTGCTTACTGCCATTAGCCACTGCTTCTAAAACTATGTTCCTCTCTAGCTGTTGGATACATGACCCTCATGAGATGTACAGTCACCACAGTGCAATTCAAAGTATTTTACAGAGCAATACAAAAGTCCCAATCAGAAAACTGAAAGCAGAATCTGAAGATGTTATTCCTGAACCCCATTTCTGAGGGTATACATAATACCCTCTACGGGGCTGCAGAGAGAAATGAGGTGACCACTGAGCCTCCTCTTCTCCAGACTAAGAAGGTTAGGGACAATGTGTTGATCTGAGCTTTGAAAAAGTTCAGGCCTTTTCCAATCTTTTATTTTATTTTTTCCTTTGTGAGTATCAAAGTCAGCGTCAAGGCTTCAAACTTGATTTATAATATCTACTGTATTTAAAGTGGGGCATGATATTCCAGAAGAATCTGGGGAGACTACAATACCAAGGCACGTTTATTCCAAAGACAGTAACAAATTTCCATGGAGGAGGTCACAAGACATCTCAACTAGTTATAGAAATAAAAGGAAAGGTGTGTTTCCATTCACACCACACAGCATCTAGTTAGAAAAATATATCCCTACGCAGTCTTTGCCTACAGCATCCAACTACAGAGTAGCTTAAACCCAGCTGAGATGGCAAAAGGGACCACAGTGGCAATGAGGAGAGACTGCACAGATTGGCAAGGGTGGAAAACTTCAGCTACCTCTTTCCTGGTGAGACAAAACTTGTGCAATGGCATGACTCAGATATTCTTCCTCCTTCTCTCTGAAATAAACTTTAAAGCTTAGAAACTAACTCTTAAATAACCTCTGAGAACTCATAAGAAGTGATTCATAAGTCAGCACAGAATCTGTTTCAAGCTGACTCACAGAAAAACTGCTATTTGATGATCACAATACAATCCATTCTAAGCTTTCATTATGAGAGACAGAACACCTCAAAATCCACTACAGGAATGTTAAAGTTTATCAATGAAGCTACAGAAAAATGGAAACAGGTAAGATACAAAAGAGCAGCTATGAGAACAGGGTGACAGCAGAGGGGTTATTCAAAAATATCACATAAAGGGACCACATGTCCAAAAAAGAAAAAAGACTCAGTCACAATAAGAAGACAGCCTGGTTAAACACCTGAGTAAGGATTGCTCTCAGAAGTGAAAGGTACTTCAAAATGTGGAAGACACGGATAGGTGGAGAAAATAGAAAAAGGAACATGTTCTGCCAAGTTAAAAAAAAAAAAGCACATTAAAACTTTTTCCTTGTTGGCATAAAGTACAACTTGCTATAGGCATAAAGAGTACAAATAACAACTTTTTCAAACATACTAGAAGCAGAGGCCTGCCAGAAAGTTTCTGAATCCAACAGATCAGGAAGATATAAACACTTTAGAAGATAAAGCTGTTTCAGGAAACTAACTAATTCTTTCCATTAGCACTCAGAAGAGAGGGGTCAGGCAGGTTCGCCCATCAGCCAGCCTTCCTGAGCAACATCTCCTGTCAAGGAGCTGAAGAGGTGGCTTCCTCCCAGCTCTGGAAAGCGAACAGCAATGCATAGCCAAGACCTGAATACTCATCCACAGGTGCTAAGTGAACTCACATATGCTGATTCTGCTGAGTTACTGGGCGGTGTAACTTGTCACATAAATCTCCAGCACTTGTGGGCAGCAAACATCTCACAAATCTGTAGTGTTCAGGAGTGTTCTTGCAAACAAAAGATTGGGGAATTTAGTTTCTACTCCTGTATGCCAGTAAAATACGTAACAAATAACAAAATAATAGATACTGGAGCAAATGTCATTTAGTGAGGAAAAGCCATTAAGTTTCCTAACACAAAGTGATGCCTAATAAATCATGTAAGGCCTTCCTCCTTTTTCCTTTTATCAATACATGCTTGGCATTTGTCAGATTCTTCTGTTAAGGGTGAGCAGACAAGCTGAAATACAGATTTTTGTAAAAGGCCTTTCTCTGATTTAATGCACTTGCAAGAAAGTAAATCTGCCTCATCCACAATGAGATTAATGAATTCCATTTGCACTGCGCACAAGTAGGTACTCATTTCTCTTTGGGGAAATAACTGAATTCAAAGATTTTATATATTTTTTTATTATTTTATTTAAAAAAAAAGAAAAGCATGAGATGATTTTTCTAAACAGACCTTAAGCTTTTCCAGGTTCCCTTTTCATCATCCCATACATTACTTATTGCCAGCTGTACCTGATGAAAACTTCTCAGGTTGGATATACTTCTTCTCTGAAAGAGTGGTCAGGCACTGGAAAGGGCTGCTCAGGGAAGTGGTGGGGTCACCATCCCTGGAGGTGTTCAAGAAACATTTAGATGTTGTACTGAGGAACGAGGTTTAGTGGGAACTACTGGTGATAGGCGGACAGTTGGACTGGATGATCTTTTCCAACCTTGGTGATTCTATGATTCTCTTCTCATTCCTCCAGTGCCTGCACCATTGCCTCCACTGGGCTCAGATTTTTTGCAAGAGGAGTATGTGTATGCATATGCCCATTTATATATAAAAACTTTTCCAAGAGATACTCAACAGTAGCAAAACTATCATATTTCAATCAAATGTTACCATTTTTTATATGCAAACAGCAGTTTGTACAGCACAAAGCCAAAAGCAGTTACCACCATCACTTTGGTAAAGCCCAAACGAACAGAGCAGTACAAGAAAAAACGAAAAAAAAAAAAGGAAATCACAGGAGTTCTGTCCACAAAAGGTCTAGATCCTGAACAAGGGCAGCATTTCTAATTCATAAGCATCTTCATTCACTGGACACAGTACTGCAGATGTGGCCTCACCAGGACAGAGGAAGGATAATCTTTGCACTGCTGGCCACATTCTTCTTGATGCACTCCTGGATACCACTGATCTTCTTGGCAATCAGGGAATGTTTTAATGGTCCTCAAGAACAATTTTCTTCCTACCCAGAGAGCTTTCTTGTACTAGAGCCAAAAGAACTCAGAAATGTTACCATTCCCAGGTGCTTGGAGCCAGCTTATTCTACTCCCAGGTGTCTCAGAACCCCAGGTCTCACTGGCTCTGAGCTACAGTGCCTAACCAAGGGACTGCTGCTCTTCAGAATTTCACAGGGCAGAAATCTAGATGAGGACAGAACTTCCCTGGAATATACCAGGGAGGTTCCCCAGCAATACTACAGGCCCAGGATTGGGGCAGAGACCCTCTGGATTCTCCTGACTCTCTCCCAGCAGCTGGGATGCCTGGAGAAAGTATACACAATGATATTTCCCTAGGGTATCCTCCCAGCTCTGAACTTCCTCAGCCAGAGACTGTATCTACACATTTGTGCACAGGAGCCCTTTGTGGCTTTCTCCTCCATTGATTTGTTTAATCGTGGTTTGAATCATTTTGTTTTCAAAACATCCTGTGGCAAGGCATGCCACCATTTAATTATGTTTCTATGGAAAAAGTAAATTTTTTTGTTTGTTTTCATCTCGCCAACCGATTGCTTCATTGTGTACTTATAGTTCTCATGTCATGAGAAATACTGCCTATGTCTTCATTGTTCACCTTTTCCATACCTCCTCCGATAGTATAAACTGCCATGGTCCGCCTTTCCAGGCTAAGCAAAACAGAAACTAGTCATGAGGTTATATGACACTTTCTCTTCTGTCCTCCTAGTATATATCTTAGTTGTTTTTTGTTTTGTTTTGTTTTGTTTTAATTGCTTTCAATCATTCCATTGTGAAAAACTACTGCTTTATCTCCATCTTCATCTGAGAAAGGAAATTTACATGTGGTGGGATTCTTGTTTATATAGTTCTGATTTGTGGTACTCTAACACAGGATAGATTGGGGCTTATCCTCTTTATTACTAAAACCATATAAAAGAGTGACAGATGTGAGGCACGGTTTCTTTGTGTAAAGGTTATGTGAACCTCTCCTCTTCACTGTGTATACACCATGACTCATTCCATTTTTTATTTTTTAATTGCTAGCAGTTTTCCCAGTAGAAATCCTTCCCTAAACACCTAGAGCCTTCCAGATCCATTTAATATCTGGCATCCATTTGCTACCTGCTATTCCTTTGGCAGCAAGGCTAATTAAAGTCACATATTATGAACCACAGCCAACGGCTCTGTAATTTCACATTTGAATTCCTTTGTAACGTTTGGGTTATAGCATTTCACATTGACAAAAAGCAATGATTTTATTGATTTTGTTCCAAATTCTTCTGCTGATATCTCAATTGGAAATTGTTGCAAAACCTCCGTGAGTTCACATCAGACTGTGTCATGGCAATGCTGCATCCACAGAACAGGATTCCCAGGGAGGGCTTGGGGCCATCATGACGTATCACAAGATTAAAAGGTCGCACCCTGCAAGTGTGCCTCCTTCCAAATTTGGCATTTAAAGATCTTTCCTTTCACACACACAAATGTTAATGCTGACACCATTTATAACTCAGCAGGGAAAATTTCCAAGCTGGGTGAAAGAAACCTTTTTCTTGCTTCTATGTGCTAGAAAAGTTTGAAGACTAAATGTAAGCAAGACCCTAGTATGATCACGTTACTTGTGGCTAGGGAAAAGAGCATAGAAGCACAAAGCATCTTTCCAAAGGCAAACAAACAGTCAATCAGATTGTCCTTGGGTTTTTCCTTGGCTTGTTTTCAAAAGGCTGCAAAATTAAGTGGTGAGTTACCTAAAATAACATAGCAAAGCTGAAGACCACACATTTCAGATCCAAATAAGCTGCAGAGTTTTAGTTCATGGAGTGTCTGTTATAGCCCCTGTTTTTGCTATCCATAACCAAAGAAAGAAGTCCTCCAGTATAACATAAAGCTTACTGTTGTTACTGCCATTTACCTGATGTTTTCCTGGTATCCCTTTTTCTGTACTGTCCTAGTTATCACACACACCTCCTGAACAGACATGGTCTTTACCTCTGTCTTCCTCCCCACACACACTTTTTTTGCTCACAGGAAAAACAGACTACAACAGCTAACAGCACTTTCCAGCACTGCTGGCTCTGCCCAACCCTGCAGGCAGCAATGCAAAGTCTTCTCACAAGGTGACTGTCAGGAAGGGCAGGAAGAATTAGTTCCCTACACCAAATAATCCCTTCTTAATACATCACACCTTAACAACCACATGCAAAGCTATACACACACACACATATATATATTCAGAAGTCTATCTTCGCATGCAGAAAACTGCTTGTGCAATTTCACTAAGTCTAAAGTCTCAATCAGCAGCAAAATAACTTTCTGTTAAGCTGACATGACATTTGTTTCCCCGCAGAGAAATGCAGGAAAAAGGAGGATTTCACATCCTCTGACTTATTTTGTCGGGTTGAATTTGATCATACCCACATCATCAATTCAGACACCGAACACAGGGTGCTCCAGGGGAAAGGCAGCCTGACAGTTTTTCATGAGAGGAAAAAGTATTTTTTCATGTGAATATCACTGAGTTGGAGGGCAGTATTTTTTATCCTATCAGGCATGTACATAAGCTCCAGGTATTTGCCATGTGTACCTTCTTTCAAGTCTTCTCTGCTGCTGAGAGTGCCCCTTTTCTCCTCTACAAGTTTATGCACACACACTATCTTCCCTGGTGGGTCTCTAAAGTCTAAAGCCCCAGATAATTTCCTTCATATGAGGGCTCAAAAACTCAGAGCTACATCTGCAGCAGCTCAACACTGACATCCCACCCCCAGACAGATTCCATCTCCTCTACCAGAAGAGCTGTAACAACATCAGGGAACACAGGATGCAACAAGCCAACCAGACTGCACTCCTTGCACCCATGCACTCGGCCTCAAGAGCAGAAAGTTTAAGTTTGACCCTGTGAGCACCCATGCACCCCATTATCAAGAATTAAATGAAACAAAGGATTTGACAGAAGAAATGGCAGAGGTGTAAGGAGCATGAACAGACTGAAATTCACATTTACAGTGCTTTCGAATTGAACTAGAGTTTTAATTTCAGAGCTACATTTTTAGGTCCGGATAGGTCTAAGCTGCATTCAACACTCACTAGCTGAAGAAAATACGTGTTAGTGTTCCCTAACACTGAAGAAGGTGAGGAGCTGTAATAATAAAAGAGTCTATCTCACAGCATCATTGGTGGCAGTGATGCCAGCACACACCAGGCACCTGGCAAACCAGCCCAAGGATTTCAGCCACCGAGTTCCACTCAGCTTGGTGGCACAGCACAAAGAGTAAATGTGCCCTTCCACTTCAGCAGAACAGAAGGGTGCAAATTGCACCAGTAGAGAACAAATTATTTAAAGTGTAATACTATAATGAGATTATCCAAGAAATGTTAGCTGCTTACAGCATCAAGACAATATCTGGATCCATTGTTGTAAATATTTTAGTAAGCTTTTTTCTGTGTATGTAGTTTTTTTTCCCCACATATAGGATAGATATGGAGATTAAATGGTTGTTACTTGATTTGACCAAATCTAGCACAGTATCTCCAAGAATACAAATGAAGAGAATAACAGCACAGAATAGCAATTGCCCAGAATAATCTGTCAGCATCCTGGTATTCCTCACTCAGGTTTCTCAGCCAGAGATCACAGTGCAATCAGAGGTCGGTTTACAACTTCAAACCTTAACATGCCTGCTTACCACATCTGGCACACCTGGATGCCAGCTTACCTGCACAAAGCCACAGCTCTTCTGCCCTCAGGAACACGGAGGGAACACATTGGCACTGTACACACTCACATCATTTTCATTTTACCTTCACAAACGTCTCCAGTGCTATGGCAACACAGACAGCAAATAAAAAGTAAGACTATGTGAACTTTAAACATAATTGCCATCTTTATGACTTTAATGAAAATTAGCTTTGGGAAAATTCCAGTGCATTTCCACGTTTCGTTGACCATCTTTCACCAGTAATTCAATAGGTCGTGAGGCTTGGTCTCTGCCTACGCACTGCTTTCCAAGGACAGGTCCCCAGGTAATAATTATGCTTTGGCAATGTATCTTCATACATCTCCAGCAATATTAGAAAACCAGTGCCCAAAGCCAAACCACTGATGATTGCTTTTTGCATTTTCTCCTTCCACTTCCAAGTGGCTGCTGCTGCCCTGAGATAGCAAGCAATACAAAAGCCTGGGAAGCAAAGCAACAGGAAAGGCCCATTAATATACCCTGTAGCTTTTTTAAAAAATAGATCATGGAAAATAAACCTACACATTCTTTCCGCCTTCAGTTTGCTACGGCTTGGCGCCTCTGCTGACTGTGCTCAGGAAGACTGACTTCCAGCCCTTCACCAAAGCACTGTATACTAGAGACCCCCAAAATTGTACTGTGCCACAGTTCATATGTTCCATATGAAATAGCAGAAGTTAGCAATGTACTTAACTTACCTCCCTGGTTCTTAGATCACCTTGGAGGTTTGGTGCTGCCTTTCTTGCTGTTAAACAGAGGTTTTGTTCCTGAACCATATGACTACACATGCATATGAACACTTGCACAAACATGCACATGCAGACAAATTTACTGAAGAATCTGGAAGACTGTAACTTTCACTAAATTTTCTTCTTAGAACATTTAATGTCCATTCAAAGACTACTGAATTATTTACGTGCAAAGCCTCTACACATGTGATGATAGAAGGGATGGTCAAATAAAGGGAACTCCTGGAAGTGTGCTTGCACACCTTCCTGGCTTTCCAGAAAACAAACAAACAAACAAAAAGAACATTTAAGATTTATTGTGGATTTCCGGAAGTTGTACTCAGTGGTCATGGCAGGCAGGTTATTTGCGTGTCATGGTATTTGCAATCTGCCTCTTGCTCCCCCTTGCCTTGTGCTTCACTGCTCATTTGAAGCAAACCTCAGAGCTCTTAGTGCACCATCATGGGACATTTTGGCTAAAAGGACTGAAACATTAACCTTCAAAGCTCAAAAACATGAGTTCTTCCTGCTAAAACAGCAGGCTCCCAAGCAAATGTGTCCCATATGCACACATCCTCTGTGAACTGGGCGCAGCTGGGGATACACTCCACACAACACACCCACACAGTGATCTGTAGGTCACCCAGCAGCCATGTGGGATGGACAACAGAATACCATGTTTGAATGTGATGAGTCATGCACTGTTTTCAAGTTATGGGTTTGCAGTACGTATTGCCTTGCAAAGAATGCGTTGCTGTGTTAAATACCAGAAACCTCTCAGCCACCCCAGAGAAATCAGCAGCAAAACTCAAGTTCTGTGATCTCCTTGGGCTCCCCAGTTTAACCGTCCCTAAGCAGCTCATGAGCTGGAGGGCACATATTCCTGATAAGTCACAAGCATCTACAGACAAATGTGCCTAAAGCACGACAGACCTGGGAACCCACAAAGCCCTTGTTAAACAGAGATGCTTTTATTGAAAATTCCATACTACACCTCACCACACTTTTTATTTCCTTGATCAGAAGAGCTTGACTGCTTTCTTACTGCAACAGAATATTCCAGTCCACACAGAGGCAGAAAAAATTTGCAAGCAAGGGGCACAAAAAAGAACCTAAACACTCCTTCCAGTCATGGAAGCTGAAACTGTTGAAAATGTTTAAAACTGTCCTTCAACTAGTAACACACCTGTAAGTGACTTGTCCAGTGGGGTTCGTCATTTTAATCAGGCAGGAACATTAGGTACACAGTACTGATGTGTACTTAATGTTCACTAACACATTTAGTGAACATTCACACTTCTGCAGAGCCATAGGATCAGTGCCCCAGCAGCTCAAGCAGCAAATCCCCTGCTTTTGTTCACTAAATCGATAAGAATGTCTTCCAGAGAGGCTGCTGCTTTTCTCTTGCCTGTATCTGTTTACAGACAAACCCTGGAACTAACTATCCTGCTTCCCACATCCTCTCTGTCCACCAGCAAGCAAAGTAAGCCACACATTCATTTACAGATGCAAAGCCATTATGTTACGTTTCCCTTCGAACATCAGTACCTCCTCACATGCACAGGAATGAGATTCCAGGGCTGGGTATCAACCTGTCACACATCTGAGGTAGCAAATAGTATCAACTACATGTGAAATTCAGGAAGCAACCATGTGCACGCAGAGAATGATTAGACACCTGTTACTTCCACCAAGGTTAAAATGCTGTAATAATTCATATGCAAAGTATCCAAACAGAAGAGTTCTGGGACATTTTAGAAGCTTAATGAAGTATTTCACTTTACCATGGTGTCTTGTACTGACCTCTTACTGTATGCAGTAGGAATAAAATGCTTTTAATCTTGACATGTAGAGATGACCTCCGTTCCTTCGTACCTGAGCAGGACAGAGCTCACTGGAGCCCCCACTTGGCTCTGGTTCCACTGCCAAATGAAAACAGGTCTATAAGGGAAATGAGCAAAATGGCAGAGGCCATGGTGTGCAATGTCTCTCTCCCAAACTGGTCCAAAAGTCTAAGTTTAATGGTTGATGTTTCATAGGATTTTCCCTGACATTCTGTACACTGCAGCTTCCCCAGTTCTAGCAGCTACCAAGAAAAAGACAAAAACATTCTCATCAAAACTCCTAGACTCATTTCTAGTTAAGGGCGCCATAAAAGAACATGTTTATAAATCAGATGGAAAAACCCAAAGAATAGTTTAAAGAGAGATGAGTTTCTTCTTAGAAAAATAAATGTCAGCCCAGCTCCACCTTCTCTTCTATACACAGGACAGACTGAAAAGACTAGAGAAGGTCACATGGCTCTTTCTGTCTCTTGAGCTGAACACATCCCTTATAAGCATAAGCACTAGAAAGTCCTATAGATAGCAGCACCTTAAGAAGCATATTAAAGCAATGAGTGAGATCCAGTTATTGTCTGCACGTTGTTTTTAAACACTGATAGATCTGCCAAATGAACAAGACCTGCCTCCAGTCAACTGACAACAAGACCCATGTCATCCAAGTCGCATACTAGATTAATTGTCCCATCTATCTTTTTACCACATCTACTCTCCTAGCCAGTGAGCTCTGTAAGTTAAGAGCTGTAGGTTTGAACCCCTTCCTTAGGAGCAAGCAAATGAGGTCCCACCTCCACAGAGTCACGACATCAACTGCTCTTAGTCAAAAAGGTGATTTACAAAGTTTAAATAAGTTACCATTCCCTCACCAGATAAGCAGAACCAAAATGGTTTGACTTGAAATACAGTTGTTTCAGCAAAACATTTTCTTCTCATAAACGGCTAAAGAAGAGAGAGGATAGGACAATTAATATCCTCATTAGATCAAAGAAGCAAGGAATGTAGGCTGATTATATTCAAGTCCTGAAGGAATCCATATCTCGTATCAGATGAGATGTGCCTGGCTGCAACTGTTCAGAGTAGCCAAATCTCAGAGCATCTTGATATTAGTGTTATCAAAATAACAGGCTCTGGAATAGGAATTGAAATTCAATATATTCTTGCTTATGTGTATTTGCTAACCACTGAGCTAGAGAGTATTTCTCAGTTTTTGTTCTCTGGCTCAGGAGAAACATAATATGTACTGTAAGGACATAGGTCCAAAGGGAGAAATTGTGAGTGTACTGCCCTTTCTTCCTAAGACAATCCAAAGCACTGGTAATTCAGTGGGATTGGGTTATCCAGCTCCACCCAACTACAGGCTGGAACTGATTCAGGGATTCCCAGTTTCAGTCTCTGACTGAAGTAAAAGGGAACAGTGTCTGTCAAGACAAAAATGAATCCCAAGAGCAACTAGTTACAGAAATTGACCTGAATTCATAAATAGTTTCAGGATGACCTAAATACCATTTTCCAACCTTATTAATCATAAGGTTTGTTATTTTTGTTATTTTTCCCCCCTAATTTTGAAGGCCAGTTGGGTCATTTGGAGCACCTCACTGTGCACATTAAATATCAGCAAACGTAAGAAGAAAGAGTTCTATTTTTATACAGCCTGGACAGAAAGGAAGTCACTTTGGAATTCATTAGTGCATACTTGTAACGCTGTACTTTGTTTTTCTAGAGTGACCATCATTGTAAAATTATCACTGTAAGTAACATAGCAGACTAAATGACCTCAATCATCCTCAAGAATGACATTCTCCTAAATTAAAGGTCACAAAATGCCTGACAGAGTTGCCCTTTTTGTAAGTCACTGGAAATATCAAAACTCCTGAAAATAGAGGATGACCTGTTATCATTTTCAGACACAAAGCAAAATGAAAGGATGCCTAATTAGGGGATCACAAATATCATACAAGACAGAGTTGAAGCAGGCCTCAGTCTGTGGGAAAGAACAGTTTTCAGTTGCCACATGCTGGAGGTCATGGCTGTGATCAGCACCACAAACCAGCTGTATCCCTGGTCCATGAACATGGACATAGCCACCAGACAGTACAACCTGGGTAACACTGTGTGCTAAGCTTCTCCACTTTGTTTTTTATCCTACAAAAGAAGCTTTGTAAAGTACAAGATATAGCAAAGACAAAATACACACCAAATAAACTCAGCGCATCTTTTGCTGGTCTTTTCAGAGCTGGAAGGCAAATATTAGCAGTTAAATAGGGCTTGACAAGCCTAGCAACTGGAGGCGTTACTCAAACTGGGGATATGTAATTAAGCAATAAAATGTACCATGCTATGATTGCTAAGGGGTAACAACATGCCTCAGGGGGTGTTAAAAAGCATAAAGCTGTGAGCAATGGCATCTGAGAGTTGCAGTTATGAAGAAAATCACAAGTTTATTACTCATGCTGTGAGCCCAGAGGCTGAAGGCCTGCCCAGTGAGTGCCCTCTACCCTAGCCCAGACCTTCCCCTCAGCTCACGAGGGGGCAACCTCCATCACCACCACTTATGGCCATTCCAGATGTGAAAGGCCTGGGTGCAGCCCTTGGGCTGCCCTGCACCCACATTCTACCAAAGCAGCCCCCACAACGAAACTTCTCTCAGAGCCCCCATCAGCGCAGTGAGCCTTCAGTTGCAGGCTCCAATTCTTACTTTATGTTTTTTGTCACCCTGCAATTTATTCTGAGAGTCTATTGGCATGACTAAGAGAGAATTTTACAACTTCCAGTTGCTTCGTACTTGCTAACAAAGCATCCAGGGGACTACAAGGAAAAAAAAGGTGTGTAGGCATCTGCAAGGCCAGAATGTCTGCCCTATTTTTGCAGTGGTTAGATCAGTTAACCAACAGGTCCATCCTCATTGGGTTGGGAGCCACACTGAGGTGCCCGAGAGCTGTCTGACTGCCCCATGTGGGAGAGGGACACAGTGTCAGGGTGGCACTGCTGTGGTTGTATCCAACTTTGGGGGACACGTGACTGAAGGCAAAGAAAGGCCTTTGAGAGAGAAAACACAAGTGTCTAGGGATCACACCATGCTGCAGGGTAGATGTAGTACTTTGCAACATGGTTTAGCAGGCAATACTGGTGGTAGGTAGATGGTTGGACTAGATGATCTTAGAAGTCTTAACTATTCTGTAATTCTAAGGGCTGTGTGTGCAAAAATGACCTGCCCTAATGAGACTTCAGAGCTTCTATTTCAAGCACTTAGCCAAGCAAAACGCTTCCTAAACAAGCAAGCTGTGCCATTACAACTCAGCACTCGTGTTTCAACTTGTCTCACTGTACTTTAACATGCAGGTCCACTGACTGCATGGGGAAAAAGTGAACTTCAGGCAATCTTCAAAGTCACGGGAGCAGCGACAGCAACTGCACTTGCAAAATAATCCAGTTCCTGTGTAACTAACCTCACAGCACTTGGGGTATACACGAACTCATTATTTCTACACAAAAAAATATCACCAGTGGCAAATCTTGTGGAAAGATTGGGAGAAGAGGGAAAAAAGGCCAATAGTTAGCAGATACTGGAGCACAGTATTGTTTTCACTGTTGTGCTGACTGCTTGAAACCCAGTCTTTCCCTAAGGCTTTATTGCACAGTCATTTTTATGGACCAGGGTTTAAATGGAACAGTTTGGCCTTCCAATGTAACAATAGCTTACGTGCAAGGCTCCTTAAAAGCACCGGTCCCTGGGGGGAAACATGAGGATGTCTACACGAATGCGTTGGCCCTGGCCCGAAACAGCGGAGCAGATTTGTGTAAGGCCAAAGAGAGGAGTTAATCATTTTCCAGGCAGTGTTTCAAATTGGATCACTAGGGATATCTGTGAGGATTCCAAAAGAAATGTTCCTGACTGCCATTAATGTGCTCCCAGTGACGTATGACACACACACACAGACCAGCAGCTAGCCTGGAAAAAAATCAGCTTGTGTGCAAAGGTGCACTTAGAGTAAAAGGCATCACCAGGGACCCATTAATTCCCAGGACAAATAACGACTCCCACTGCCATTCCTCCTGTGCCAGGCAAAGGGGCACAGAGCTGGATGTGGGGCATGCGTGCAGCCCAGCCTCCATCCCTGAAAGCACCAAGGGGCCACTCTGTTTCCATAACACTTTTTACATGCTTACTTTATGGGTCTCTCGATGACAATCTAAATCCTGCCTGTTCTTCAATAAGCCATTAATCTTCCAGATAGAGTTCAGGGAAGTTACTGTGTAGCAATAAAGTGCGTGTTTCCAGAGCCCAGAGGGAACAACAAAAAAAGTGAAAGGGAGTGACACTGCTTTTAAAAGAACTTCCTGGCTTGTGGGGTCTAAGGGGCATGCGGGGTTATCTGCCCCAGATCCTACCTGGAGCCTGCCCCTTCCTTCCCTCTCTGAGCCCTGATGCTGCTGTGCAGGTAGCATTCATGAGAACAAAGTCAATCAAACACAACTTCTTTGTCTTTGAACCATTTGGGGTTTGCATTTCAACTGGTGGCCCACAGTGGACATTCAAACTGGCACAGTCCTCAGCAGAATAATGGGGGAAAGCTGGCTGTCTACTTAGACTTAAATACAAGGACACAAGACATGTGGTACTTTTACTTCAAATCCTTGCGTCTGTGGTCCTTCCCTGGCACCCATGTATCTAACAAATATTCCTATACAAGACACTCCTAATCCCCAGTGTTTAATCTGCCCATTCCATATGAATATTATATTCTTGTTTTTACTAATAGCTCTTCACAAGACAAACCACATGTCATGGGAGAGCTTTGGAAAAAATTATTTTCATTACCAAACGAAATCCTGTGATGTTTTGAAAGTCCTTCTTGAGTTTTAATAGAATAGTAATGCATAACGAAGTACACAAATATCAACCAAACACTGAATGTAGCCCCTGCAGCTCACCTGAAGCAGCAAACCTTGAGCAGCTAGAATGAAGGCAATGTTTTCACGTTCTACTGCAGCATAATGACCACTGCTGACACTGAGCTCTGTCGGCAGCCATTTCCATCTCACCAGTGATGAATCCCACCAGCAGTAAAGTTGCACAGCCCTTTTCATCCACTTTCATTCATTTTTTAGCAGCTTAGTGAAAATACAAAAAATTTACAGTGAGAATCTCTCTGAGGTACACATCTTGGCCAGGGAGCAGCTAATTAGATGTGACTGAAGTTAATTCTGTTTAACACTCATCAGCTAGACCCCATGAGAGGAAACATGACAGAGCCTTTAGTGCAGGCACGATGAGCAGTTCCTCAGTAAGTATGGGTAGGTGCCATCACTGCATCACCCATGAGTCATCTCTTAGATAACTCACCCATTTAACCAAAGTCAACAGTAGCATAAAGGTCATTATCCTTTGGTTCGAAGTGCAGCTGACAAAAATTAACACACACACAGAGGATATGTGCAGAGTCCCAGACCCCACACTGCTCTTCTGCAGTGCCGCATGTGGAAAACCACTTCTGAAGAAGTGTTGCAGTGGTGCTTGGGCTTTCAGCAGCCACAGATCTGCTCCCTGCTGTCGGAATGTCAGGAGTGTCCCCTGTTCCGCTGGAGCACTCTATCAGTAGGCTGGAAAGCAACTGGTGATGCCCTGCTCCTGCTATTTGCTTGGAAACAGCAGTGAGGCACTTTGTAGCAGGAAGGAAAAGGGTGAGGAGATGCTCCTCTAAGGCCTTGACAGAGAAACCAGTGGGGATTGGCTACAACTGAAAGGTAATGTATCTGCTGCTCCAAAGCTCCACATCTCATTAAAAATAGTGGCAGCGGTCTGTTCCTCTCTGCTCCTCCCTTCCCTTTTACAGGAAGCGTGGTTTCACCACATCACCACATTCTGGAGAGAGGGAAGGGGGTATCCATCCTGGGAGTCACACAATTTACATTTCTTCCTGCAGAGAAGGAAAGGTTGGTCTTTTGTTATTCTCTAGGACAGAATTCACAACTCCTTGCAAACACTGCACATCTCACATCCTCCTGCCTGCTCTCACATTATCACTGCTGGGATGAGACACAGCTGTCCAAGGGAGGGCTGAGCTGGGGACCAGCTCTGCACCAGGAGGTAAGCAGCAGGATGGAGGCACTGGCTGCTGGCCCTGCTGGGTTCCAGAGCTCACACCAGAGGAAGCACTTTGTGTTCTGGAGTTCCTTCCCCAAGCACAAAGAGTAGCATTCTGTCAGAGCTCAGCACCCTGAGGTGCAACACAGTTATTCCCACATCCACCATAGGCAGGGGAGATGGGCTATTCTTACAAGTTTATAAAGGAGAATCTCAGCCAAAACAAGTAATTTTCCAGAGTATCAGAGTGAACCTGGAGCAGGGGAGGGACTGAGGCAGCCTTGGGGCTGCTGCTGAGCCGAGAGATCTGGAGAGATGAGCTGTGCTCTTCCAGACAGCCACAGATGTTAGCAAGTGTCATTTGTTGCCCGTGGTTACTTTGGCATCTAATAGCATCAAGGAGGGTAAAAAACTTCATTATTCCTAGGTGGGTAGATTTCTTTCTTTATGCTGTATCTTCCACCTGAGAATCGCAAGCATTTCATGTCTGTCAAGGACACATCATATTCTCATAGCCAGGAGTGTAAGCAGCATCATCTGATAAACCAGTGGAGACAATTAAACAGATCACCCAGGAAGAGAGATGGGAACACAGATTGTTGCACACCATTCAACAGTTCTTATTATCCTTTGTCACTTATTGCGACAACAAAAAGCCTCAGTCTACCCTGGCATCATATAAACTCAAACTCTGCCTAAGGCCAGCCTAAACCAAAAAAACCTCTGGTCCTCATTGATTTTGTATAATTTTCCACTTTTTCCCTTGTTGAAATGGATACTGAAGTGTTAATGTAATAAGAAAAAGGCTCATCTTGCAGCTATTTTTGGCTGCATGCAGAAGGAACTGTAGAGATGTGTGAAAATTGAAAAAATACTAAAGCAAAACACCAAATGCACAGAGGCAAATATGATCAGTGCATAAAATAGCAATAGCTTAAACAATTTTATTAATTTTCTATGTCTCTCAGATCGAAAAACTGTATTCTAAATCTGAAATACAGCTATGAACTCAGAGAAATATAATTTTCTCACTAAAACAATAAGATTCTAACCCGAGCACAGTAGGTCCACAGCCACAGGAGAGCTTTGGCACAATCATATCTGCTGTGATCAAGCACAGTGTTCTTCACCCCACTGACCACTTCTGACAATGCTTATCTATCATGTGGCGGGGGTCCTTCATCCTTTCTTTGCAAGGTTTTGAAATCCTGAGATGAAAATTTAAGGTGGGTGATTTCATCTTCTCTTGAATGAGATGAATGTATTAAAAGAGATAGACACTCATGTTTGGGGACTTGTCTGCTCCCTGTCCTTGAGTTATGCACCTCTCCTTGTCCAACACCAGTCACTGAGGACTTAGAAATGGCAGTAATGGCTTACCTGTTTCCTTCCTTTGTAACCCTTAGAGAATCAATTTGATTATTTGGGTGGGTGTGGGGATACGTATGAAAAAATGAGACGGATCCAGGGGAACCCACTGTGAGAGGGCCGAGCTGGGGAGAGAGGTTTTGTGTTGACTTGAAGCACATGGGCTCCTGGCTTTACTTACCACTATCTGGGAAAGTGAAGTCCTTCATCTTTGTTAGCCTTCCCTTCCTGGCTAGTTCTTTTCCTGGACCAGAGTGTGCAGTCCTGGGAGACTTCTTCATTTCCACTTCAATTATTCAGCAGGTTCAAGCTGTTGAATGAGTAACTCACCTGTATGCAATCTACTGGAAGAGTTTTGAGACTGTGAATCAGCCAGATGCTACCACAGACCCCAGACTGACAATCCTGATAGCTGGTGTTTATATTTCCAGCAGTCCTGGAGCTATGCATGCCACACGTGGCCAACATTTCCTATTCTATCAAAGGAGAGATGCATTAGTAATTCCAACAAATGCATGAGGTATAACATTGCTGGGAGGTGGCAGCCTAATTGCTGTGTTTTTTCAAGGCAGAGCATTTGTAAAAATAAATCTCCATTCAGTTCAATTACAATCAATTATCACTGTCTTCAAAACTAGATCTGTTAGCTGTGAATCTGATTTAACTTACTGAAGCACACTGGAAACCTCTACCATTCTGGGAGATTATTTCTACCTTCTCCTCCATAACAGTCAAAAGGATTATGAACCACGAGTAATGGAAGCAGTTTTCCTCCCTCCATCCATAGCTTTTCAAGGCTAGCAACATCTCTTCTGGTTTGGAAAAACTACTGCTTCTATTCCTGGGACAGCAGCCTGTATTCAAGGCATTGTGGCAGCCTGATCTGGTGGGTGGCAATCCTGTTCACAACAGGGGGTTGGAACCAGATAATCTTGAAGGTCCTTTCCAACCCAAGCCAATCTATGATCACTGCTTACAGTTGTGCCCACAACTAGCTTTTAAAGCCAAAATATGTTTTAGCTGCTCTTTTTTCACCCCTAATACTATTGAAATACTAATTTGGACAAGGAGAACTGCCCTAGTAAATGGATGTGTGCCAGACTATCATGCATACCCTCTGAGCCCCAGAGGCCAAGAGAGCTCCGCAGCTGCCCACAAGAAGGTGGTCACAATTTCATGCTTATCAGCTCACTGTAGAGCCCAAAGCACAGCATTTCCCTTTATAGCAGCTCAGTTTAACACCAGAGACTGCTGGAAAAAGATAGCTTTTTGATCCGCAAAGCAGAGCTGTAACTTACATCTTGTTCTGTTTCTCCTTCTTATCGCCAGCGTTGTCAGGAGTCTCTTGATTCATTATGGTGGCAATGGAAACACTGAGGCAGCACCACGGATGCGTGTGGAAGACACAGCATTACTGACCCGCTCTTCCAGGACACTGCGGGTGTCCCAGGAGATTACACTGCTTACATAGCTGCTGGGCAGCTCTGGGTCCACAGAACAGGCCCCGGAGTAATTTAAGCCAGAGGGAGTGAAGAGAACAGAGCACAAGGGAACAGGTTTTGTGGGAAAGCAAACAGACATAACCTTACACAACCTGATTTTTGAAGCAGTCTAGAATAACCCACGTGCAAGTAGGTCTCAGCCAGTGCCCGTGACCCCATACATACCGTCACAGCTTGAAGGAGCTGCGGAAGTGCAAAGTTGCCTCTGAACACTTCCTCCCTTCGCTGGGAGCCAGAACCCTGCAGCCTCCTGTCCCTGCTGCTGGAAATGACAGCGCAGCAATGAGACCCGGGGTCACACACAGCCTGTAACAAAGCCAGCTACGTACCATGGCCAAGCGCTGGAAATCCAGTGGGAACCTGTGTCAGATACTTGCACTAACCTCAACCCTAGCCCACGCAATTTGCTGCAGCACACACTTAAAACTAAATCCCACAACACAGATTGGTGGCAAAGAAAAAAAATCTCTCGCAGCAACTTGTCCCTGGAGGAGGACTTGGCAGCAGCAGGAGCACGGTGTGGGCTCAGCACACAGCCCAGGTATAGACAAATGGCCTGCGGTGCTGCAGCTCTGCTGGACACATGGGTCACCCCAAAAGAGCTGAGGAAAAGCTCCTGTGGACACTTTGCTCGGCCCCGTTCCTTGAAATCTATTTGAGATAGTGAACAAACACGGAAACATTTCCAGGAAATGTGTTTCTTTATTTAAATAAAAATGAGTGCCAGTAGAAACAATAAACTTTAAATATGTGAGACAATTATATACAACTCAACGTCAGGAATTATATACATCAGGTTTTTACAGATACAAATACATTTATAATGAAGTAGAAGGACGAAGGAGGAAGCAATGGAAAATGTGACAACTCACGCATGTCAGTCTCGTTTGGAAAGTTTCAGGATTCAAGTGATTCCAGGCAAAGTGCCAAAGTGAATTTGGCTTCTTTCAAACTTAAAACAACCCCTTTTGGAGTAAATCTACCAAAAAGCTTTATATGGTCTGATCCAAAGTTCACTGAAGTCAATGGAAAAACTCCCGCTGCCTTCAGACTGAACTGGAGCAGGACCCCTTGGAGCACAACGCAGCCGTTGTTCTGCTGCCTGGGACACCTCTGGGCTGCAGCACCTCCGCTCCAGCCCTGCACGCTGCTCTGCTCCAGACAGCAGCAGCCTCCCCAACCCGGCTCCTTCCCGTTGTTCTGCACTCCTATTTTTCAAGCTCTCCCTCAAACTCTAATGCCAGTGGATATATCGCAGAGCTATTTTAACACGGGAAATATGTGGAGATGTTTTGCAAGCATTTTGCTGTGCAACGCTGAAGTCTCAGGCTCTCTAGCCCTCATGCTTCAGAACTATTCTAGCCATTGTAATAAGTTACTATAAAATATAAGGTATGATTGAAATAATCATACATTGCCACTACATCAACATTACTCCTTTTAACAGTGCAATGATTTAGTAACCAAGTTCATGAGCATTTGAAAAACCACGGTACTATTAAATTAGAGGGAGGCTGTTCATGGTGGCTTTAAAAACTAGTTACTAATGCCTAATGCATGTGTTACATGCGAGCTGGAAAAAAATAAAGACGTAATGCAACGTTTATCTACACTGGTTTAAATAGAACAGAAAGGCTGGATTATGTAGTGATGTAAATGGATACAGTTTTACTGGCCTCAAATGGAGAATATGACTCCAGCAGAGAAGCACAACTTCTTGTGCCTGTTACCTGAAGTCAGTAGGGCTCCACTGGTGACTTCAGTGAGGCCAGGATCTCACCTTTGCTAGGTGAAATTCATTCTAAGTTCCACCCATTTTCAAGGGGCGTAACAGAGCAGCATTTGTTCAAGCCTTCCTAGATCTTGCACCTTGTAACAAAGATTTTTCAGGTGCTTTTTTAACTTATGGATCTCTGTTTTTAGTGATCAAATATACACGTCATTGAAGAATACAAAAGCAAAACCCAAGACCACTTTTCCTACTGTTAGTTCAGCCAAAGGCTGGATTGCAGCAGCAGTTGGCACACCTGACTCAGCCAGCACAGGTACAACTTCAGCAAAGACAAATGTAGCAACGTGGATCTGAACCCATCTATACAAACCTTCTGGAAATATAGAGCCTCCCCTTGCTTTTTGTTTCCATCTTTCGTTCTCTCTGTGCCTAAAGTCAGTCTCCAGCCATGCTGCAATCTCCCTCCAACACCATTATCCACAAAGGTTTGGCCTTTGAGGTCTCACTGAGCAAATCTGGCTGTAGTTTGTTATAAGAAAAACACAGTGGAAGTAGTTCTATAGTCTATCACAGCTTTGTGTGAATGAGCATCACCCATCAGCTTTAACAGCCAGGTTCTTGTGCTATCTGCAGGATCCTGCAACATGCAGAGACATGCCAGTAATAGTTACCTCATTAGAAAATATATATATATATTCTCCTTGTTCTTAGCTCTTATGGTGAGAAATAATAATGGTAAAAATAAAATGAAGCATCCCAATTATGTGCAAGTTAGGTGTTGGAGATTGGTACCACCGCTTCCTTGTGCTGCCAGTTCTCAGGAATATCATGGGCCCCAGGGCACAGATGCTGGTGGAAAGTTCACAGGCGAGCAGGAAGGTAGAACCACAGGTCATCAGTGGGAGCTCTGCTCGTGCTCTGGCTGCACCCAGGGGAGCCCGGCAGGTGCTAGGAGTTCTTGTGGATGTTCTCCACAGAGCCCTCGCTGCTCTCATTGAGGAGTTTTTCTGACACTTCCCCCAGCTCAGCGTCCAGCACCTCCTCCTGGATGGTGAAGTGCACATCTGGGGAGGAGGATTCTGAGCTGACACTGCTGCCTTCCATCGAGCAGATGGCACAGGATAGGGACGGCACCATGCTCTCCTGCAGCATGTTCAGCATCATGGGGATCTGGACAGACTTCAGCCCTGATATGGTTGGTAGAGGCTTCACAGCTTCCCCCCATTCTCTCTCCTCATCTTTGTAGAGCAGAAGCAAATTGGATGTCTTCTCTTTCCTTTTTGATTTCATGTAGCCAAGCATGATCCCTATCAGGAAGATCCCATAGAAAGACATGACGATCAGGATGTAAAAATACTCATTGCTGTTATTCTTCTCCGTGCTGCGGGACTCAGTGTTCAGCATGGCTTGGGTGATGTTTGCATGGTCCATCTTCAGCATGGAAACAGTACGACCACAGCTAAAGCCTGGGAGAGAATTGGTGTGGAGACAAAGATCAAACCTCAGATCAAAGATTTAAAGAAACATCTAAAGGGATATATCCCCAAGCTATTCTTTATTACTTGTAATTGGGAGCTCACAGGACACATCTGATTGAAGCTTGCTGTCTGCCATGCCCTTGCAATAATATTGTAGCTGAATGTACTGTTACCCAGCACAGAGAACATTAGAGGAAAAGATACTTAATATTAAATCACGGTGAGTAATATTCTGAAGTACAGAACCCCCAAGCCACATAAATAAAGAAAGAAAACTACACAGAAATATGCTGCTAGACACTTAAACTTAGATTTGTGCTATTTGACCACATTTCCAAAAAGGGGAAAAGCTTCTAAGGAAAAAAATCAAAAAGCAACTTACGTCGGTATGCAAATAATTCTTCCCTGTGCAAAGCTCAAGAGACCTTTCCTCTCCCAAACGCTGGGTGCTCTGAAAACTTTCCTCTGCTGCAGTTGGAATAAATAGCCCTCAAGAAATGTTTCATCACGTGTTTTAGAGGCACAGTTTATAATAGTTTTGTGTTGGAGTCAACAGATGAACTTGAAGGATTGCAGTTCAACCCACTGAACTCTTAACAGCTGTGAAAAGAAAAAGATTTGGGAACTCAGATTTTACTCTTTCCTCCCCAGCTCAGCAGTGGCTCCTTCACCTCCTTTCACTGCCACCCCAATGGCTACGTTTGAACTGCTACCCTGGGAGCTGCTCTGCAGCGTGACAAAGCAGCAAGCCATTATCCTGGGCTTGTCATCTATTATGGAAAATATGCATTTGGGTTTTATAGTGGGTTCTGTTAATTACGTGCTGCTACGCAAACAGTATTCTCTGAAGGGATGGGGGAGGAAATGCTATTTTTCTTTGACTGGTGACAAAGCCTCACAAAGTGTGTACAGATCAAAGTGGAGACTGAGCTCCTGATTGCACAAGATGCAGGGCTGTGGAGAACGGGGCTCTGGGTCAGGGATGAATTTTGGATGGAGGGTTGCCACTGCTGTCGCACTTCAGGCATCAAAGCAGCAACGATGGGACTTCAGTGCCTGCCAAGATCGATGGAAAGATGCAGCCCCCCCCAGAGGGCAACTTGGAGGTTGGCACTTCCCTTGTCCCTGCATGCAAAGCTGTACATCCTGCATGCTATTTGTGCTTGTACTGACCAGCACCACTGAGTTAACACAGACTGCAGTGCGATGGAGGCTCACCCCTCTGGGCAGAGGGCTCTGAGTCACACACACGCACTGCGGGTGCTGCAGCAGCCGGTGCTGGGCCGAGAGGGACGCCCTGTGCTCCCCAGAGCATGAGGATGTGCTGAGTTCCCAGTCATGGGCTCAGTGGCACAGGAGGCTCTGAGACCCCCTGCAACACGTAAGCAACAGTACAGGCCATGGGAAGAAGGAGGCCCTGCTTGCACCTTGGGGATTTCACTTCCTTATCCCTTGCCATCCCCATTCTTCACACACAAAACCCAATTAGTCAGGCCCCACATATGTGATGTGAATGTCACCCCTTCTGCAAAGCTTCAAGGATGTTTATGTAACAGGACACTCCACTTCCAGAAAACAGTTGACTGGCGCTGGACTTTCCCAATGCTAGGTCTGGTTTGTTGGGCTGTTCTGGTTGTTTTTTTTTTCTTTACCGTGCAGTCACTCATGGATTCTTTGCATAGATGGCAACTTTTTTTTTTAAAACTGTCCTCACAGCCCCTCTGAGGTAAAGGCAGATAGGATTAAGCTCTCTTCCCATGCAGGAAAAGGCAAGAGAGAGCAGTTAAGCAACATTTAAATGAAGTTAAGAGTTCAAGAGAAGGCAGAACTCTGTTGAAACCAGCATTTTCCATTGTTTCTCTGTACTTCACAAAGAAATGAAAAAAAAAAATTACATTAGCCAGATTCCCTTCTCTGCCCCTTAAAATACAGGATCCACCCTTTACGACGTTGGCTTTATCTCCCTGCACATTCCCATGTGATAGCTCAGGAGCTGTTGATGTTGGACTAACGTCTGCTGGGATTTCATCTGACAAAGTCTGTCTGCAGCACCAGCTTGCCAAGTCTGGATTCTTCCCCCCTGTTTCCAACAAATTACTGAACAGGCAGCAAGAACATCCAAACTGGTAGTCTGAGGCTCAACCCAAAGCAATTCTCTGGACTTTCTGGCTAACTTGGGGAATTTTTATTTCACATCTTTCTCAGCTCCATGAGACAAATACTTTCCCAAACAACACGTTGGCCATTTACTCCCTAGTTCAGCTCCAGAAATTTGGAATTTGAAGAATTAAAGACAACGCATCACATTTTACCAACAGCCTATTACACAAGACATTCAAATAACAGTGAGAAGACACCCAGGACAGGTGGGACAATGAAATTTCTTTCAGTACTAGGAGAAACACCTTTTCTGTGCCTATAACACCCCTGCAGGCCACCTCTGAAGCTACTTCACACTGAGAACAAGAGGGCCTACAGCTTGTTTCAATGCTGGTGTTACATACCAGCCATCACTCACCTGAATGTGAGCAGCAGTATGACCTGCCAAGGCACCAACACCCCAGAGCTCCCAGGCCAACCCGCTCTTCTGTATGTCCCATGTTTGCTCCAAGGCCACAGATTCTTCATGCAGGTGAAGCTCTACACAAGAAGAAAGTACTTGCCAGGTACATCTGTACATCTATGCAGTCTCCTGAAGTACAGCAGAAATATTTAATTGCTTAATTATGCATAGTTATTACTGAGAACTCTTTGCAACTATATTTACTTTGGCTAGCTGATAACAACAACTGTTCTCCATCTGTTAGCCCAAGATACTGAAAAGCATTTCAGTTCTAGAAAGACCTAGAAGGAATCCACCAGCCTTCCTATATAGACAGAGAGGAAGGATAGGAAGACACTGGGGAATAATCATCTGAAAAACATATGTCACTTGTATACTAATGCTCTGTCAGCTTTCTCAATCTGTATTTTTCAGAAAATACATTTCTTTATCTTTAAAAAGTAAAAGGAAAAAAAAAAAGACCTAAAGTTGAAAATGGAGGCCTTTTAACTCTGCACTTCTGAATGACTTTTGTTGCAAATTACATTACACATTGCACAATGTAAAACTATTGATCATGGGAAATTAAACTTGCTTAATTTGAAGTAAATTTTTTTTTTTTTTTTTGAGTTTACTATCTATGTCTTGCTGGAGGTTTTCCTTCCTCCTTTTAGATCAAATTTACTTTTTCCAAAGCTCACAGAATTTCCCCTAAAATTTCTCTTTCAGATCTCTTATGCTTTCAGCAGTTGCTTCTCATGCATTCCTCTTCACCATTTTTGCATCACTCCCCACCCAAGCTATAACATTCAAGAATAAGCCTTGTGGCCTTTGCTCCCACCTTCCAGATTTACCCTTTGGAAACCATTTGGACTAGTAAAGCAGAGAAACAGTTGGGCACTCCAGTAATGAAAAGGTCACAACGTTGCTGCCGATGCCAGATTATTTTTCTCAAGGTCTCTGGCTCCTAGAGAGTCTTCTGTGGTAGCAAACTCCGTCACCAAAGGACGCAGAAGTTGAAGCTCAAGGCATCCCATGGGGGAGGAATTCTTCACAACATGGCTTAAGGGACAGCATAATGTGAATCTTTTCTCCAAATAAAATTTGAGGATGGACAGAAAGTGGAACAAAGACAGAACCCATTATCAAGACAACTTGAAATGTCCTTAGAGACTCAGATGACTCTCTGCAGGCTACCATGGAAAATAGAAGCCTAACCCTTCATTACGGTCATAATCCATGGTCTGATGCTGCATTTATCTTGCTTTTTCCACTTACTGAGTTAATAAGACTAAAGATACAAGATACAACCATTAGAGAGCTAGTTCCTACGGGAAGCAGAGCCCATTTGGTAAGTCAACGGTATGACTAAAGAGTTTTTGAGCATGTGCAATCTTGGAAATAATCATCTGGAGTTCAACAGCACGGAAAGAAAATAGGGAAGGGAAAAGAAGAAGGACAGATGGACTGTATCCATCATCATCTTCCCGCATGTGAACTTTTATTGGAATAATGGCATGGCATCTGCTTCTTTCAAGTTCCATGCTACTCAGACTCAATTTTCTGTGAAGCTTATGAGTGTTGTGGAATAAAAGAAGAACAGCTAGTCGTGTTCCTTTTCTGAGAGAAGGACATAGCAGCCTGACACAAGCCACGTGTGTCCTCAGTAACAAGCTTCCACGCCTCAGTTCACCCACTTGCAAAACGGATTCAATAATACATACAAATTATATGTATTGTGAGGGTACAGCATTGTAATGCATTTGCCAACCACTACCTGAGAAAGTAATAACTGTTGTGTGTAAGCATAACAGCATTACCACACGGCTGGCCTGGCAGCTCAGCAGTTCTTACACGGCGCTAGGTTCAGTGTCATTCTCCATCACTCTTCCTCGTTTCTCATGTTACAGAAATAGATGACACTTTGATATACTTCATGCAAGTAGTTTATAGGGGAAGGTGGCAATTTCTTAGTGTAATCAGCAATACACTGAGTTACCAGCGGGATTCCAAATGGAAACTTAAGGCTGAATAACCTGGGACTGTTCAGCCTGGGGAAAAGATGATTGAGAGAGCATCTGATTAATGTTTATAATATCTGAAGGGAGATAGGAAGCAAATGGGAAGCAAAATGAACACGCTTTTCTCCATGGTGTGCAGCAATAGGACAAGGAGTAACAGCCTAAAACTTGTACACAGAAAGTTCCATTAACATGCAGAAGAATTCCTTTATGGTAAGAGTGACAGAGACTGGAACAGGCTGCCCACAGGGTGGTGGAGTCTACTCCTCTGGAGATATTCAAGACCATCTGGATACCTACCTTTGTGACCTGCTGTAGGGCACTTGCTGGAACAGGTGGGCTGGATTCAATTTCTGGAGGTCCCTTCCAACCCCTGCAATTCTGTGATAGCGTGAAACAATTTTGCATAGATATTAACTGCAGAAAATTTAATAAAATGCTGCAGTTCTGCCTTGGTACCTTACAATCTTCACTGATAGTAACATGCGAGCATAAGTCCAGATGCACAATTCAGCCTTCTCACCAACTTCAGTGTTTAGTTTGCTTAATTCAAGTTTTAATTCACAGCAGACTCCCATATCATGAAATGTCAAGTTTTGCAGGTATTTCCTGCACCCAGAGCAGCAGCAACTTTCATTTTTAATCAATAACAGCAAATACAGCTTCTAAGAAGAACCTCTCAGTCAATGTGGCAGCTTGCCCTAGTACTAGCAACCCTTGCATGGCAAGGGATAACCCAAACATCACATTTGAAGTTTCGCAATTGCCCTCCAAGCACACAACAGTGACCTCTAAGGCAAATTGGCTTCTGATCCTGAAAGATCACAAGCAGCAGAAAAACCTCAATACTGTCTGAAATAACAGCTTACAGTAAGGTTAGCATTTACTATAAGGCATCAGTTGTAGGAGCTGCACAGTTTGGAGACAGACATTTTTCAACCCACTGACTTAACTCAGCTATGAGTGACCAGAAACAGAGTGAAAATGGATAACTCTTCATGATAGCAATAATAAGAAATTATATAGGAAGAAACAGAATTTTCAGTGGCTGATACAAGAATCGGAGTCTAAAGTCATCACATTCTCAGTTCTCTTTTTTGTAGCTTACACATTTTGCAAAGTTATTTTATCAGTATATATTTCTAAACAGTGAAAGAAATACACACCACCTGCTATCTTACATTTTTCCTTTGATGCAGCACAAAAGAAGTAGGTATGTATGACTTCAAAATATATTTCTAACCACCATGAAGAACAGAAGCTTTCTTTGACCAGAGTCTCAAATGCCAGATTCAATTGCACTGTATGTGATTAGATGTGTTTGGGATTTAAAAAAGTTAGCAGCCTACCAAATTTTGGACACCATTAAAAATAACTCAAACTCCTCTACATTTGATAAACAGTTGTTTGAAGAAATTCACTGACAATACGAATACATTCACCCTCTCTCTGAACTGCCCCTGACTCTGGCCGGCTCAAAATTAGCACCTTTGTTTACACTGAAGCCTTTGAAAAAAATCAAATTGTAGATGAACAAATATCTACAGGTTGTTGTTTTGTTGTTGATTTTTTTTTTTTTAAAGTTCTTTTCAGGTAGCATGAAGATCTTTCCTCAATTCCAAAATTTCTCTTGCTCATTTCAAGATTCTCCATGAGAAATTCAGCATGTGCCATTAGTTGAGAAACATAGGAAATAAAGGGGAAAGAAGCACTGAAAGCATTCAAGTGCTTGGCTTGAGCTGTCACCTGACTACAAACAGACCAGAAATTAAAGGAACTTGGGAAGAGCTGAGATGCTTGCACAATATAGAGGGAAAACTTTCAGAGACACTGACCATCCAGCTGAAGCTCACGTAGGAAGACATGCATTCTTTCATGCCAGAAGACATTCTTTAAGGAGCATTCACTTCAGCTGGGATTTGCACTCAGCAGCTCCCACTGCCCCCTGCCATTCCCCCTCACTTTGGATTGGGCTTTTCCCAAAGTCATGCACAGAAACTGAGACGACACGAGAATGAGATGCTCTTACTAAAACATAACATTTCATTTCAATTTTCAGATATCAAGAATGGTAAGAAGCCCAACGTGGAGACAAATAAGCCCTGCCTCGATACATGCCTTGAACTCCCACTGAATGCAGCTGGACTTGCTAAGTGTGAACAACTTCTACCACGGAGCAAGGCAGCAGGCCAGCCTCTCACATGGGCTCTGTCTTGATTTCAAGCTGGAGATTAAAGTTCCTGCCAGTAATATAAGAGAGATTACATATCAATCTCCATTAGCACTGCTCTTGAGGGCAGGTTTGAATGCAGCATGCTCAAAAAGGGAGGGATAGCACGCATGCACCTCAAAAGCAATTTTGCTCCTTTAGAAGCTCAGAGCTGCACACAATAAGGAGTGCAGCACAGGTGTCTCAGCAATCATCCATCTCTCCTGAGGAAAATTGGGCACGCAGAGATGAGATCACTGCTCCCACAGCACTGCATGCACAGCAGAAATGAAGGGAACACACAGTGCCCTCTCAGGAGCACTCACGTGGCCCAGCTGAAGGCTTGCAAGGCCCGAGAGGATCAAGCCACATCACTCCTCTTTAGTGCTATTTTTTCTAGCCCTAGAAAATCTGTTCACAAAGCACAAGGCAGCCCATGCTGCTTCGCAGCCACATCAGCACAGTGTCCCAGGTCACTATGACCTTCAGCACGCACGGCATCTTCCACTTTCACATGGATATCAGATGTCAAGCGCTCTGCCTCTCATGCTCAGGGCCCTCAGGCTTCATACCATCAGGCACTGACCATCACCTGCGTTTGTAATGCTGCCTTCAAGGATTTGTTGTGAAACCTCCACATGTGCTGTAGCTATTGCAGCAAATGCCACAGCCCATTCATTTTCAGTCTCTGCCCTGCTGACCTGAATCTTCATGGGACAGCAAATGCACTCAGTGCTGCTTTTTCCTGCAGCAGCCCCTTTCAGGCTGAAGCAACAAGGCTTTGGTTTGATTTACTGCAGCCTGGCATCTGTTGACTGCACTTCTACTTTTAGAGCATAACATACTCAAAACAGCTATTTGTATTCTTATTCCAAAAGTCTGCTTTGGAAAGCACAACCAAAGGCTCCAAACAGCAGGCCAGGGTGTAAGTGGCACCAGCTGGATGAAATTCAGGTGTACAGCAAAGAGGAAAGAAAGCTACAAAGGAGGCAACAGTAACGCGCACATCTGCTCAGATGGGAAGATTTCTGCATGGTAAAGGAGAAAAAGAAGGGCATCTCATTGGGGAGATCTCTTCCCTTCCTGACAGTGTTTGTTAAAGCGAAACCTGCCATTAGTTGGATGGAATTATGCTTTTGGAATGAAGGGAAAACAGTCTCCTCTTTTGGCTGCTCCTAACATGTGAATAATCAGCCCAAAGTAAACAACATGTGGTCTTGTGTGGTCTTTTTGCTCTCAGTATTAAGCTGGTATTTCACTTGAATCTGAGAAGCGACAGGAAGTGGAGAATTCAACACAGGCACCAGAGATCTGCATTTTCCTTGCAAGCTCTAGAAAAGCTGTTTGGTTGGGAAAATAACACTGCCATTCCTGATGGAAAATGCATTAAAACATCTCTAGACACACAGAATTAATTAATGCTTCTTCAGGCTATAAAACTAAAGAATTTTGATGCAGCTGTATTCAGAAAATTCCTTGACTTTCGCAAACATACAAATTTTAAGTGTCAGGGGACTAACAATCAATTTTTCAAATGAAACATTAAAGAGTTTGTGAAGGTGACATAAGTGCATTATTTGTAAACACAGCTCATGGTGTGCTGTGCTTGCTCCCATAAATCTCCCTCATGGGGAGGAAACACAGAGCTCACAGATGAAAGGGTTCAGCACAGCGGGACTTTGTTCCCTTTGCACTGCAGACAAGGAATCTGTTTGCTGCTTCCTGCAGCAAGGATCCCAAACAACGAGGACTTCTGTCATGCTGATATCAATTTTCAAATGAATGGCCCCATGCAGCCCATACATACCCACCAAGCCTCATCTCCTCCGAGATTAAAGGCCCTCCCACTTCTCACCACCTCTTCCACCCATGCCTCTGGTTGCTCTCCGTTGGTTTCTCCCATGTTTTCCCATTTTCAGAATCAAATCCTTCACAAACCAGGTTGTCAAAGCTGCTTCATCAAAGCCCTCAAAAAAACAGCAGCTTGCCTTTAGCTGTAAGGGAGAAGGGAGTTGGGAAGGATTTAAAGACAATCTAAATAACACCACAAGACAAGAAGCACCCAGCCACATGCACATGGTGCTCAGCAGCACCCATTCACATTACTTGTCCATGCACCTTACAGTTCTTCTTTGGCATTCCCACGTATAGATGTACTTACCATGCCACATCAGATCACTGGGCTACTTTGTCTCCAAGAGGTTTCCTCAGATGGTTGCTCATTCTGGAGCAAAGACAGGGGCATCTGTCCTGGTTCTCATCCCCTGCTACCTATTCCCCCTCACTGGGACTGGAGTCCAGACATAGAGAAGGTTCATCCTGTTTGTCAACAACAGCTTCAAATAAAAAAACTGGGTGCAGATGCAGTTGCAGTGGGTATATCTTGGCATTAGGATTAGCTACCAGCGTAAGTGATGAAAACACCTTTCTGGATTAAGGAGAGTTGATGACTAACGTGTTTAACAAATTGCTGCTGAACCAACTGACACATCTGGAATAAAACCAGCCCTCTGTTAGTTTTTCTAAGGCTAGGAACCAACAAGACACAGCTATACAAATTCCCATCAATGTTTTGGTCTATCATGAAGCCCATCTGGCTGGCTCCATGAGGGCCACACAGAGGAGCACACAGAGGAGCACCATGGGGCAGCAGCACAGATGAGCTGTGCTGGGATGCAGGCTGCAGGACAGAGTGACCTCACTCATACCTTCTGCAGGGCATGGCAGAGAACCAGCTCAGAACAAAAAAAAAGCCATACCTTTTGGTTATGAAAAGGCTAAAAGGCAGCTGCAGAACCATTCGGAGCCAGGAGCCCCATCCTCATGGTGCTGGGCAGACAGGGCTGGTGTGCTTTTTGGGGTGCTGGGCCCACGGGGCTGGGAGAGCCCCTCTCCCACTGCTACTGCACTCCACTTCTGAGGACAGAGGATATGTGCCGTGATACAGCCAGCCAGGAAGCACAGGCTCAGCCTGAGTACTTCTCATTTCAGTGGGATACAGCAAACCCTCCCAGAGGCTGTTTCCACTAAACTCGGGGTTTGTTTGTTTTTCTATAAGGTGAACCATATTGTGCCCCTTGGGCTTAATACCTAAACTCCAACACAGATGAAATCCTCACTAATTCAGCTCTGCAAGTTGCCAGCCTCGTAACATCACATCCCGTTAATGTTATGATGCAGTGCTCCAAAGGAACACTGCAGATCTGCCCCTACTACAGACATCGTTCCAGCACCTCCAGATCTCAGGTGCAAAGCTTGCTGATTGCTGCCCTGCACCTCCTGCACAGCCCACAGACCCTGTGCTCTGCCCACACAGATAACGAGGGAAAGCCTGGGACACTGTCAATGTGACAAGTCATCCTCGATGGTTGGAGGTATCTTTTTTCTATTGAATGTTTTCAGGGTCTGATGAATCTCAAAAAATATATATATAAAAAAAAATATTAAAAAAAATAATAATAAAAAAGCAGGCACTGACTCAGGTGCCCCGTTCTCATATACTTCGAATAAATTGTCCTCTCTGTAATCTTGCTCAGGAAAGCAGTCAATTTAGTAAATTAAAGATTTTAGAAGTCTTGTGAGTAAAGCGAACCGAGGCTTCACCCTCTAATTTATTCGGGCTTTCATTTCTGTTATCTTTCTCAGCCTCTCACTTCAGAGCAGGTCAGCTTTCCAGCAGGTCAGGCCATTGGCACATGGACAAAGCCACGTGCAGCACGCGCCGTGCTGAGCAGCCACAGCTGTGGCAGAGCTGCCGTGTCCCAGCCCGGTGCCACCATCCCACACGTTGCTGTGGCTACAAGGCAGGCTGGACAGCCAGCACTGCTCAGGAGATGAGATTGCCATGGCATCGCAGCGAGCGAGATGCTGCACAGGGCAGGGAGCGTGCTCCGAGTGCTGGGCAGCAGCTTAATGAAGGAGGGAATGTGCCACAGTCCCTCACGTGTGTGCTGCTTTGGGAGTGTTTTGGTTAAATAGGTGAGTTTTCATGTAGCGTTGAATGGCAAAACGAAGGACCTTGTTAACAAAAGAGAGCACAAAGTACAGTAGATTTGCATTTTTATAATAATAAATTGGAAACAAATTGTACGCGCTAATTATAGGCAAAAAGCAAATGAAGATTTCTTGCATCCCTATTAAGTACATAGCACTGCCTTCCCGAGGGAGAAGGGCAGCAGCTTCCCAGGAGGCAGTTACAGCACCAGCAGTGAGCAAGCAGCCGCCCGCATCCCAGGGGACCCCGCATTTGGGGCACACAGCACTCAGACACACACCCCGGAGCAGGCTGCGTGCAGAGCAGCCATCCTGATGGCACCTGGCACCCCGAGAGCCTCTCGTGCTGCCCAGACGCTGTGGGCTGTTCCACCCTTGCAGCCCTCACTGGCAAAAGCAGGTGGAAAACCCCCAGCCCCACCCCTCCTCACACAGCCCTGCCAGCCCCACAGCACAGCCCCACACAGATGCTGGCTGAGGCCTGAAGGCTCCACTGTGTGGGCAACGTGCAGCTGCAGAAACGTGCACCAAAGCTGGACACACAAACCACTTACATACACGTGCATCAGCCCTCCTCAGCCTTGAGGCACAGAGTGAGTTGTTTAGGATGCGTGTGTGTATTTATGCAGCGTGTGGATATGGATTGATAAACGAACAATTTGCAAAAATCCTTCCTCTAAGTGACACCGGCGAACAGGACCTCCTGAGAAGAAAAGCAAACGCTCTTTGCGTGGGTCAACAAGGAGAGCAGGAAGCTCTGTGCTCACAGGAGGGCTCAAAAGCCCACCCTGCGCCCGGCTCCCTGCACCTGGCAGCAGCCCAGCCTCGCTGGCGGCCAAGAGGAGCTAAGGACAAACCTGCCAGACTGCAGCATGCACTGATGGGAACACCAGAAGCTGTTACAATAGACCATTTAACCAGAAACAGCACTGCTGCTCTGCAAATGGGTGTCTGTGGGGCCAACGTGAGCCAGGCCCTGTCCTTACATGCAAAAAAAAACAGAATGGGCCAACCAGAAGGGTGAGTCCCAGCACAGGGATACCATGGGGCCACAGCCACTGCACACTGCTCTGCTCGCATCACCAAGGCTGGGGGGACACGGCCTGAGGAAAGCAGCACAACAGCGTGGCTGAGGGCAAACACAGCTTAGGCGATGTTTAAATAGCACGAATATTTGTCGTTGCCATCCTTCATACTTAACATCCGTGTTTTCTTAATCTTTGGTTTCAGGGTATAAACATGCTCAGATGTGCCCTAGGATATTCACACAACTCCCACTTGAGATTGTCACACAGATGAGCAGAGGAAATCAGTAGAGATAGCATGCTTTGAAAATACCAGTGCTTCAGTTTACTGGCATAGGAAATCAAGTTAATTACCCCAGCCTGAGCTGGGCTGTGTTACCAACTCCCTTTGCTGCAGCACTGCCCTCCCTCAGCAGCAGCACAGCCCCACGAGACGTTTGCTCACCTCCAGAGCTGCACACACATAACAGGAACCTCACCTACAGCGGTGCCCATGTCCTCAGCCACCTGAGGAACGTGGCATAATTATGCTTCTTTCACATGAATGCAAAAATAATTACGTATCTGTACTTACTAAATAACAAAAAGCCTAGCATTGTTTGACTATACCTGATGTATGCTTGGAAGAGGAAGCCACCAGAAGAGGAATCCCAGGCTGCTGGGCCAAGCTCTCTGCTGGCCAAGGGTGAGGGGACAGCAGTACCACAGCACTGCATGGGGCAGGGCAGGTGGGGGCACCTGCAGAGCTGAGAGCAGAAGTCAGAGTTACCTCAGGTAGGTCTGGGATGAGAGAAAAACCTGTGATATCACGCTATTGCTGGGCAGTTCTGCAGCCTGGCACTTGTTGCACACGTGAACAGAGCATGGAGAAGAGTCCTGGGTGCTCAGTCAATGCGGGTCAGCTTCACTGGAGTCCACAGGTGCTTCCTAATTCTGAGTAATTCATCAGATGTAGACAGGATGCAAGCATTTGAGCAGACTATCAGTCTGTAGAGTTTGGGGTCTTGGTAACAAAAGCAAAAAAAAAAAAAAAAAACACAGGAAAAAAAAAGTACAGCAAACAAGATACAAATGAGTTTCTCAAGTGGGACTGGGATGAAAATCAAAACTGGAATACTTAATGGTGGAAGCTGTTTTGAAGCCTCCTCTAAAGCTTAACCGACAGCCTCCTTAGCTGTATGAAGTCACTGTTTACGGATAATGAGCCCTTACAGAGCTCCATCCACAGTCTCCTGGTGTCAGGAGGAAAATTCCCCTTTGCCTTAATGGGCTCTGGCTCAAGCCCTTGCTCAGCAGCTGGCTGCACGTGGTGACGAGCACCGTGGCACTGCTATGGGAAAGCACGCGGCAGCCCCGTGCTCCCAGCCTGGAGATCTGCAACACCGCCTGCGGCTGCTCTCATAGTGACAGAGAAGCTGGGATACGCGGCCAGGCTTCTGAAGGAGAAAGGCTCTGGGGAGATCACTCAGCACCAGAGTCCCAGCGGTGATCAGCAGCAGCTCAGCTCAGCCCCAAAGCACACGGGGAACACCACGTGAAACCTGGAGAGGCAGGCACATTTAAAAATATGAGCAAACAGGAGAGGCAACTGAATGCTTGGAGCTTTAACGGTCCCAAGAAGCCCAGAAGCACACTGCAGCATCAGCTGAGCTGGGAAGGGGAAATGCCCAGTAGGGTGGCCATGCGCTGGGGGCTGGCTGTGCCTTCGTGGTGCTGGGTATGAAGGGCTGGAAGCTTCCAACACGACAGAGCTGCCCACGGCACTACTACAGCTTTTCAGAAAAAGTAAATAAACAAAGCAAGGCAGATGGAAGTCATTAGAATATGAATGCCTGCAGTCCTAGGAGTAGATTTCGATTATCCCAGATTGGTTTAGGCCTTAAAAAAATGCTTCATGCATCTAAAACCACAAAAGGAGAGGAAAATCACTGCTGGTCCAAGCAGGCGTGAGTCCCCAGAGCCTCTGTAGCACAGTCTGCCCTGCACACCAGCCTGCCTCCAGCACATCATATGGGGCCAGGCAGCAGCACACAGCCCAGCACAGCCTGAGGGGACCACAGAGCAGCGCCAGGTGCCACACCAGCTGCCACAGGAGCTCCCAAAGTTCCCTTTGGCCTGGCCCTGCAAAGGACCACAGAGTTATCCCACCCCCACCTGTGCCAAAGGGTGAAAGTATTTTTTTTTTTTTATGGGCTAATAATAGTAAGAATAGAAGCCCATACCTTTTTCATTGACTCCTCCTTGTTGCTAAGCAGCAATCTCTGTGTGGCATCTCCCCAAAGCCACAGCTGCTGAGAGGTGACAGGTGACCCCTGGGCACAGGGGGTGGGATGCCGGCCTGGCAGGCAAGGGCAGCTGGCTACAGCTGTTGTCACTTGATGGGCATCAGAATGGGGTTGGGGTGGTTTTTCAGTTTCATGGTAAACCAACAGATCTGTAAACTCATCTGTGGGATATCAGCAGCTCCTCCACCCCTTGTGTGCACTGACAGTGGCAGCAGCACGGCTCTGACTCACCTGTGCTCTGCACCAACCATCGCAGCATCAGAGCCAAAGGGAGGGGACCTGCAGGGCACAGCACACAGGATTTCCCTGCACCGCACTGCAGAAGGCTTTGGGCTGCCGTGGCAGTTGTAGCAGCACAGGTGTGCACGGGGAGGAGGAGACTTAAGACTTAAATCCAGCCGCTCCGCGTGTCGGAGGATGTCCAGGAACCGCAGGACTGGAGGCACCGCTCTGCTGTTCAATAGCGCTGCTAATTGCACACTGTGTGCAAAGTGATAAAGTTAGACTGCCCTCTACTTGCTGTATCCCTACTTGCATATTTCACAGCAACACGCAGGGCGGAGGTTCCGCTGGGGATCGCTCCCTGCAACACCGTATTTTCTGATGCAATTATTTTCTACAGCAAAAGCAAGCAGCTCTGGGGAAGCTCAGTTTAAGGGACTCGCTGAGAAAAGCAGCCGTGCATGGGGCAGGCTGCAACAGATGTCTGGCAGCAGCAGGAGCGAGGAGGGTGCTAGGAAGGTAGGAAGCCCACCTTCAGCAAAGTGAGCAACAGAGAAAGGCAGGCCAGAGGCCCCTGGCAGCCAACAGGGAACAGAGTGGGGCCATACCCTACCAGCATGTGAGGTCTTCACAGGAACCCATTTGTTAGGGCATCAAACAAGTAAAACACTTCTGTAAGAGGCATAGTATGTTTTGCTGATGGCATCCTTGGCAAGACAGGGAGCAGGGGCAGAACAGGCAGGTAGGTCCCTGTCAGCACTCCAGATCCTGTCCCCCCAGAAGCTCCATGCTGGCCTGCATCAGATAGAGACAAACCAAAGTCTTCCAGCCTGCTGCAGGCCACCTACACAGCATTAGCTGGGATATCTCCAGGTGTGCGCATGCATATGGATGTATCTTAGTGGAGTCACAATAAATCACAGATTTTTCAGTCTCTTTTAATGCAAAAAGCATTCAGGAAAAATCAACCTTTTTCTCTATTGTTGTATGCCTCTTATGCAACCTTGGCTGTTGGGGAAAAGAAAAGATGCGATTGCTGAATAGGTCAGATTGCTCACTGACATTCTCACTGGTGCTCCCAGCCTTCCTTTGTTACACTGCCTAAGAGGGAACAGGCTCAGCCATGACTCGCAACAGAATCAAGCAAACACGTTTCATTTCCAAGAACATTGGCTCAGTAAACGTGGGTGAGATTCCAGAGAAGTGAACTGTTTAGACATAAAATTCTTAGTGCCTTTTAACAACTAGCTTCCTTACAGCTTGCTAAGCATCTACAACATAACTTCCAACTGCATCAAGTAGTGGAAAATTCACTGGATGATGCTTTTCGAGTAATTCTCGAGTCAAATGCGTTACACATTTAAGCTTTTAAGCCAACAGATACACAGCATACCAGGAACGGTATCAAAATAGTGTCTTCACAGCAAAAAATTCTGATGTAAATCTTATTTAGAGAAGACTGAACTGTATTTAATCAGTGACATGAAGGTAAACCTTGAAAACAAAGCCTCCATTAATTAGTGACCTATGAGGCCTTTTTTCCTAGATTGACATACAGTGAATTTCATGGCTGCTTGATACAATAGCCACTCTCTTTTGCTATTCATGTTTTCATACCTCAAAATGATGCCATTTTCCTGCTCTCCCTCTCTACGTGCCTCAAGAAGCAAGCATTCAATCTGTACCAATAACTTTCCATTTCAGAGGGATTAAAGATACCATTTACCAGGCTGGTGCAAAACAGTCACTGGGGCTGCACCTGAAAGCCACATAAACTTTTCCATTAAAACCATTTTCATTTATCAAGTTGTTTCTCAATTACCTGCAAATAATTAACAACCCCTACCATCACAAAGTATTACAGATTTAGAGAAAAACCAAATTTGTTCTAATAAAGTGAGAAAAGGTGCACCATGAACTTTTCAAAAGAAAAAAAGAAAGCTTTCTTAATCACTCTTCCTTCCTGCCCATGGTGCCTTTTTGCAGCCCAAATGGTTATCCATACACCTTGGGCCATTTTGTTCTTCCACTGTTTTGTGTTTGTTTGTTTTAAATAGGTGAGAGCTATCTGAATCCACTCAATTCAAAGATTTTGTATTTGCAGACTACGTTAACGGGCTAGAGGTGAAAACAAGGCATTTGGCTATTTTCCTGCTCTTGAACTCAGCAGCACTGCATGACCCCAAAGCCTAAATAAAGCTGTTCCTGTTACTCGCAGGGAATAGCACACCCTTGAAGATATGCACAGTCACAGAAAGCACTGCCCATACACACAACAGGAAATGCTTTCTTTTCTAACAGCCATTTCTCATGCACAATTCCGGGGAAAACAGTGGCAATTTTCCACATCATTTGCCTTTTCCCCAGCTATTGCCACCCAGAGAGCTTTTGGATTGGGCAGCAGGAAGACCTCCCCCCCCTCCTCTGGCCACATGTGCCATCCACCCAGCTGCAGCCTGCTGCACACTGAACAGAAGGCAGCGCCCCAGCTGCTACACAAAGTGGTACACAAGCACAGGTACAGCTGTATGCATAAAGCACAGCTGTTGGGCTTTGTTTAACTTCTATGGCCAAAAGAGAAAGCATATATACACACACAAGGAACCTGCTTTGCAGGGGTTGGACTCGATCCCCAGAGATCCCTTGCTGCCCCAATGATTCTGCGACATGCAGAAATACTAAAAAACACATTACTCCTAAGTCTTGAGAGTTCTATTTCTTTCACAGATCAGGACAGCTGACTCACTGCCTTTCAGCCATTTGGGTACTTCCCCCTTTTGTCCCCTAGATTTTCCCCCCTGTAGAAAACAGTAACAATTCAGAACTTCAGGATATTTTCAGCTATAACGTTATTGTAATAATTATTTTGAATCTTATTCCTTTCCTTAACTGATTTTCCCCCCTGACAAGCAGAACTCCTTAAATGGTTACATACTTATCCTTTCTGAAATCATTTGCTATCATAAATTACCCACTACAACAGTCTAGGATGGTTTATGTTACTTAAAAAGATCCTCCTAAAGGCTTTTTAGCAGCTGTGAGTGCTTAAGGGAAAAAAAAAAAAAATCAACATATTAACCTAAATTAATTTGAAATTTAAAAATAAAAAGTCATTTGAAGGAAAGATGCCAATTACTTTGAGGAGAACTGAAACCCAGGAGGAAGCTGGAGCCTTCCATGGCTGGATAAGGAGGCAAAGATCAGCAGCCCAGCAGGCTGCTGGGCTCAACATTCAGCCAGCACTACAACCCTATGCATCTGAGGAATGAGGAAAAAATATGTATTTATTGAGTTGCCTCCAGGTTGAATTACAGGCAACAGTCTGGGAAATCAAAATCACAATCTGTAATCTATCTGCTCAAGATCTTCAGAAGTCCACTTGCAAACATCTAGCATCACTTCACAATTTGATCCTCAAACCCACAAACTCAAAGCCTGAACACAAATGGAGGTGCTAACACACCTGGAGAGTAAGAACCGTCAGCATCTTCCAGCTGTAAGTAAGGTTTTAGCATAGCTGGGGCCCTTCAAAAGTGCAAAGTGAAATGGCAAGTCATTGCTTTACAACTGAGCTGGCAAGTCCTGCGCATCACAGCAAGCGTTACCTTGTCCAGAGACAGAAGCCAGCAGCAATTAACATGCAGAAAAATAAATCACCAACACATGCATATCACTACTAGCTGAGTGGTCAACTAAAATCTTCCCTGTCTGCCAACACGAGGGCATGGCTATTAACACAGAAAATCATCCAGATATCACACAGGAGCAACACAGGGAGAGCACACATCCCAGCCAAGACTTCCCCTGTAAAGCAACATTTTGAATGTGCTTTCAACTAATTAATTCCCATCCTTCAACTGACACATTCTCATTTGTTAGTCAATTCACTGATTTACAACTAGACATTCTCTAGGATCAGACTGATAAATACTTTAAAAACTGGACATATGGCGCCTGATTTGTGAAATTAATTTTATTTTTGAAACATGATATCCAATTACAAATAAATAATTCATACAGTATAACTCAATTAGGATATACAATGTTCAGGCAGGTCCTAGTAACAACCAAGATCACATTGAAAAGGAGTTTAAATTAATTAACCAATTACAGAAATATACAACTGGTTGTTCAACTGACTTCTCAGCCCAGTCCGAGGTGTACACAAGTTGAAAATAGTTCCTCTGACCAGAAAGAGACGTACACAAATTAATACCAACTCCAAAGCAGTTACTGCACCACATGAGGAAAACGGCTGCACCGCGTGGCCGACATGTAGCTTCAGCACGGAATGAAAGCTTGTACATTCTAGCAAGATACAGATTCATTCCACAGCAATTTCTGCATACAGATTTACAAGCTTTATGGGATGTTTTTGTGCATGGTTTCAACCGCACAACTTCTTCCACGTCCCAGCCATCAAACTGCAGCACGAAGATATGCATTATGTTCTTACCTTCAGTTCCACGTTGTTCTTTGCTTTCATTTCAGCCAAATATTTTACTGCTAAGCTACAGCTTCCCACTGAGGTATGGTTCTTCCATGTGCAAACTGCAGTAACAGCAGCATCAGTAAACTCAAAAGGTCTTTGCTGACACTATTTTTTAATTTCCTGATCTGTTCCACGGATCAATATTCTCCACAAAGAACATTTATCATGACTGGATTGAATTTAGTCTGAAGTCCTGATGTTTTAAGTAGTTATGGGACTTACAGGACATTCACAGCATCCTTGGAATTTCTTGGACAGCCAAGATTTTTTATAAATGAAATACATTGTTATGCTACATAAATTCTCACAACAGAGAAAGTAGTTACCATTTCCAATGGTCCAAAATTCTGCAAGACTTGTATTTACAAAAGCTCTGTTAAAAATGCCACCCTCCTTTTGGGGCCCTCAGGTGAGGTATATACACCCTTTGTTCTTAATTTGAACTCAGATTGTTCAGAAGTTACAGCTCTTCTCATTGCAAAGTTCCGCACCGGATGAAGACTGCTACTGCTAACCAAGCACTTCTCATAGCTCACTCTACAGCTGCCTACAGCATTTGGGACACGTGCAATACGTCCCCTCAGGTGGTTCTGCTGTTTCTTTTTTACACTGGGAATAGGAAGACTGAAAAAAGGGAAGAAAGCAGGCAAATTGCTGGCTGGTGAGTAATGCATCCTGCATCTACACCAGTACCACTCGCATTTCCAACTCCCCCCCTCCAGTTGTCTTTCTGCTCAACAGTGTAGTAGTGCACGTGGTGCAAATGTGGTGGCAGCCCCAAATCCCTACCACTCACAGCACTGGCCTCAATGGGAGCTGGAAGAACGCAGAGCTGAGCAGCATTACATTGCCACACTCACCACAGGTTTTTTAAGCCCATCCAAATATTTTAAAAGTCTTTCAAAACTTCAACAATGAAGCTCAAATTGATGAACCACTTCAACTTCACATCCCACATAAGTTCTGCAGTGAATCTGATTCCTGAAGGAGGAGGAGCTGTGTATACTGATATCAATGTTAAACATAAAAAAACCTGAACTGAAAAAAAAAAAAATCAAATAGACTGCAACTCAATCAGAGAAGAAAAAAAAAAGAGAACAACTAATACCAAATTATTTCAGTTTCATTTACACAATTTACCCAAAACTGCATGTAAACTCTGGAATAACAATTTCCAATTCCTTCTGAATTTACCAAATAAATCAAATCTGCTGCACGATGCACAAAGTGTTATACATAACAACAACACTTGAGTGATTTATTAATTTTCACCAAAATCACCAAAACCACTTGAGCAATGCATGTCCTGTGCTCAGTGCAAACATCTTAAGAACCTGTTGATGGAGGACAGACACAGCTCAACGCTTCCCTGCAGTGCTGGCAACTTCCACATCCTGACAGTTCATTTCCAACATGAATCTTTACCTATTTGTCAGAACAAATCATTTATTATCTAGGTATCCGAACATTCAACTGCTCTGAAACTACTTTCTGTAACCAGTGGAAAGTGTCAATTGAAATAACATTTCAGAATACTTTTTAAAGAGAATTTACACATCGAGCAACTTCCACAACTGCTACATCAAAACTGAGTGCTAGCAGCAGGAATTCCCTTCCCCAAACAAACCTTCTGCTGTTCAGAACTGCCACATGCTACCATAACATACTATTAAGTGAGCAACAAGACTTTTTAGCACTGCCAGTATGATACACACAAGAATTGTCTCCAAATTAACACCATTTTTGTATTTGCTCCATCACAAAGCTGAGGGATGTATGTTTTTTCCACATTGACATAACCCTGATTATTTTCTTTCTAGAAATATTTCGAGAATAAAACTCAAATCTGAAACAAATCTAAATGTTGTCACTGAAAAGATTGCTGGTAACTCTTCAAACAATATTCAAACATATCTACAGCAAAACAGAAACCGAGACTCCTTCCCAAAGTAAGAATTTGGGTGTAATGATTAGACAAGTAACATAAATACAACTCCGGCTGACAAATACCTCAAATATCTGTCTTTAAAAGGGAAAAAACCAAACCTCTGAATAGAAGAACACAACATTAAAAGGGAGATTTGTAATGGCACAAAGGGCAGCTAGGCACTGTGTGAACTGAGAACATAATTGCTATTAGGACTTTAGCCTCCCCTCTCCCCAGTAAGATCTGGGATGCAGCTAGCACAGAACAGGGCTGTTACCATACTTGTACAAACTAAACAGCAAACCCATTGTGTTGTCCAAATCTAACAAAAAAACAGAACAGCATTTGTTGCAGTCCCTCTGCTAGACACTGTTAAACTTATAAAGCATTAACTGAAATTAATTCTGAGAGTTCTTATTAGCTCCATGCAGTTCAACTACTGTATGAAATGATCATGAGCTACTTCAAGAAGGGGCTTCTGTATTTGAGAGATTATTCTTCCATTTCATTTCTGCTGTGTTAAGTGTTATTTAATACAAAAGATGCTCACTAACACCTGCACAGTTACCCACCTTTATGCAGAGCTGTGCCGTGACCACCTTTTCACTTTCAGACAAAAATAAAAGTAACCATTAGGCACATATTAAAGGTGTTTTAAACAAGCTGTAATGTCAAACATTTTCTCCCTCAGATTCACACAAAAAAGTACCACAGCAGCAAATAATCTGGTCCTCTGTTCAACAGTGACGTCATTATAAGCATTTTTAATTTACATAATGTCACAACATCAGTACCTTATCTTTAAATAGTTAGGTAAAAAAAAGGCCCCCAGTATTACCATTTCTTACATAACCAAGTTCTCCCTATATACATCCAAATGTTAAAGATACAAATAAAACATTATACAGGATTTATAAATGTTTAAAAACTTGAGGCTTCAGAATCATGATTTCCCAAAAACAGTCAGGAAAATCCAAGAACTGACAAGGTAGCAGAGAAAACTGGGAAAAAAAGGAGACAGACACAAGTTTGCTGCCGTAAGATTTTACTAAACTCGCCGGTCATCAGGGTGATGTTATCAGAAACAACAGTTTAGGCTTCAAATGAGGAACGGTGGTTTGGTGTTTGATCTCAAGTGCTGAGACAGGCAATTCAAGTATTTCCTATTTGATCCAAGCTCACTGTAGCAAAGTGGTGCAGAAAAATACTTATTTGACATTTGTTCCGTACATTCGATCAATGTCCATCTGGTAGTACGCCGTGAGCTCCTTGCGTTTCAGTTTGAACGCATCTGTCACTAGGCCAGTCTCAGGGGTCCACGGATCAGGGCTCAAACGGATTTTTACTGGTATTTCAAACTTCTCCAGATTAGCTACAGAAAAAAATAATAATAATAAAAATCACACAACCGTTTTTAAATACAAAACATAAGCATTTTTATACAATTTTTATACAATTAATTAAAAAAATGAGGATTCTCACACAGAGAAGCATATGATATTACTGAAGTGCTCCACAAATTCCCTATGGTCAGGCTCTAAAAACCCCAGAGTGCTCATACACAGAGCTGTAGGATCTACCAGCGCTTATTTCCCAGTTCCCACAGAAATACTGGAATAAGCCTCAGATGTTTGGCTGCCTGTGCTGTTCCCTAGTTTCAGAAAAGCCTCAGTGCTTACTTTAAAGCTTATGATACCAAAGGGAAAAAGAAAACCACATAAAATAACACAAAAGTGTATGTAAAAAGTGCCTCAGGATTAAATCAAATATTCTGTTTCATCCATTTTTACGAAATAGTTGCAACAATAGAATCTTCTTTGAATAGTTAGTGCTACTCAAAAAAAAAAAAAAAAGGCAATGTTGTACATCCCAGCAGCTCCTTAGAAGAACTTCCCTGTATGCTCTGTGCCTTGAAGAAAGATCTACTAGAGATGTGGACAAGAAAATAAAAGTCTATTGCTCTACTGAGTCTGTATTCCTCATAAGATTATGTTTCAGCATCACAAATGTGCAAATACACTACTCACATAGCTTAAGGTATTCACAATATAAGAGTATGAAGGAGAGGTGAAGGTTAACAGGACAGATTGTTGGAAGCATAGAATTATATAGGGGAGAAAAGATGAAGGCAAGATGCAAAGAGCTACAGAAAGTCATCACGATATTGAATGACTGCAAAACACAACAGTGGAAAGCACTAAAGAAAGATGTAGAAGAGGATGCATAAGAAAAAAATGAACCTCCACAGTGACTATTTAAGAAACATTCTGTGGCAATAACACAGTTATACAACAAAAGTTTAGCTCTTAGTAATGGTCAAAAGCAAAAAAAAAAAACAACCAAATTGTTATGTAAGAAGAAACAGAATATCACTGTGCCACTGAATAATTCCACAACCAGAACAGCTAAGTAGATTACAAGCAATTAGCATGATAAAGACACAGCTGAGAGGGAAGTATAATAGGCGCTGAAAAAATCCAACTGCCATTGAGACCATTCACTGCCTCTTCCAAGACAAGAGCTCAGAGAATCAAATGACCCTAGCAGATGGCAGGGATAAAATACACAGGAGGCATTTCTTTGCCTTTAACATCGCTGAACTGAGCAACTCTGCCAAAGACAGTATGGAGACTGATATTTATATAACTTTAAAATATGATTGAAGCGTTAATCAAAAGGCTTCTGAAAGCCACAGGGCACTGCTTTACATTTAGGAAATCTCTGAAGTATAAGACAGGAGAGCCCACGTCACTGTGGGCTTTTCTCAGACTCCTACGTGTAGGCAGGTAGTACATGAGACTGTCCAGTACTGAACACAGATGTATTATGGGGTCTATAGAAGACCCACTTTCTTCTGGACTAGCAGCAGAAGGCCAAGATGATACTATAGAAAATCCTAAACAGCATTAGACACAAAGACATAAGGAACCAAACTGCTTGCTGCATTTGCTCTGTTGGTATGTATTTTACGTGGGTACTGGCTACATTAGAAATAAAAAAGTTAGAAGACAACATGAACCAGAACTAATCTCTGACCCACTCACACTTTGTTGTTTACTTTTGTATGGAAATTTCACTCTATGCACGTCCTATGAATATATAATGAAATCCATATGCACAAGGAAGTTTTTTTAGGGCATGTGCTTATCCTTTTCACAGACACTTACTGTTCACAAGGCTACTAACAATTATCCAGCTACTCACCTGCCATGGCAGCCTCAGCTAACACCTTCAGTACCTCTTTTTCCATCTCTGGACTGTTACAGATTTCTTCCCAGGTTCCTTTAAATCCTTTCTTTCGAGCTAGTTCTACAAGCTCCTTTTGATTTGGCACAACAAATCCAATGACGTAAGAATGGAAACTGAGGAGTATAATGTATTTTAGTATGAATTTTGTGAAGTTAATGACTCATCAAAAACAACATTACAGGTTGAGGATATTGCAGTTTATACAAGGATATGGCTCTTAACAACTGACTTCTGTTCACCTGATTATCTTTCTGAAGTAGTATGCAGATCACCTCTGCCTACTTAAAAGTAAGTAGAAAGAGAAGCTACTTACCTTACAGCAACTGGATTGCTTCAAGGTGTGCTGTCCATATGCATATTCCACTGTGCCTCATGCTCAAAGCTTTGGGGAAGCAGTACCCATACGATGTCAATGCGCCCTGCCTCTCCTCATGTTTTGCATCTTGGTATGAAGACAGGTGTGCAGCTTCCCTACCTCAGTTTCCTCTCAACTGCAGAAATCCAGTTACTGTAGAGGAGCAGAGGACTGCAGTGAAGAGGGGTTGGAGAGCAGATTGTGGAATAAGCATATGCACAACACATCTCAAAGAACGCCTGCTTCTGTATGGGAAGTAACTTCTCTTTCTCTTTCAAGTGGTTCTCCACACGCTCTCTACTGCTGGCAATCTTTGTCTACTTCTGATGCTTCTAGAACATTCAAAGCCATTATCTCAAAGTCCTTGGAAAACAATGAAACAACTGTCCCTGAAACAAGTAATTGAGATTTTTCAGATGGTGTAAAGCTTAAGGAAAACGTGAACAGAACCTTACGTATAGAATTGCTATGTAACTCATTTCTCTCCTCTCCACAAAAGTCATTTATCACAAACTGCAACTGTTTTTGGTTGGTAGTTTTGTTCTGTTTTTACTTCTCAACTTTCTTGTCCCTTTTCCCCTCTTAAACTTCTTTAGAAGTTTAAGCAACGTCCCTTCCTCATTGGTTATGCCTCACTGAGCTCCAATCAGCTGTAGATCCCAGTTTTCTTCTGGACTCTTTTTAGGTGGTCCACCTTTTCTGAAGCGTTTTGTCCAGAACTGAAATTGTTTAACACTTAGTAAAGCAAAAAGATCACTGTGCATCTGGTTGGTTACACATTTCACTGTGCCATGTATTTACCTGGGTGCAACAGCATGACATTTGGTGATCAATATAAATTCCTACTGAAATACTACCAGCTGGTGTTTCTTTACATGCATACAAAAAAAGATAACAGTACTCTGACTATAGTGATCTTACAACATAATAAAAAGTAGGTCAGTGAAGAAGAAATTATCAACAAAATGAATAAATATGCTTCGCTAGATTGAGCGGTAGAACAGATGGCTCTTCTACTTATAGAATGCTTCAGACTGTCTAGACAAATCTGTTCTAGATATTCTTATATTTGGCTATTTCAAAATTTAGTTACTATTACTTCACAAAACATCTGTGAATGCATGTGAAGTTAATACATAGTAGATGTGTCAATTGCAGTAGAATTACTGAAATTTAAAGGCCTTTCAGAAGTATTCTAGTACACTGCAGACGTCATCTTTACCTTAGAAAATCAGCAAAAACATTGACAGTGCACTTCTAATAATGAACTCCAATCCTAGCATTGCACAAATCACCACCTGTAGAAGACTATGTCCATCAATTACAGAGAGCACTCAGAGCACGCATGTAACTTCATGCAGTCAAATCTGAGATGTGCTCATTGGGTGAAAACCATGATGAAAACTTAATATCATGAAAGTTTCTCAGCAGTGTTGTCTCCAATGCCTATTTTTCCAAAACTGTCAACAATGATGTCATACGATGACTGTTAGTTACAAAATAACACAGAACCAGGTGAACAAACCAGAAGTTTATTTTTTATCCACCACTACTGAGCAATTCCCTGCTGTCTGCTCCAGTTTCCTTCTAAGTTAGGTGGAATTATAGAGGCCATACTGAACAGAATATTTTGGATCACTGAGAAGCGCCAAAATGACAACAGGAAAGCAAGACCATCTGAAGTATGTTTAAACATTTAAGCCTATACTATGTATAGACAGGAAATTCTAGAAATACAAAATTAAGATATGTTTGAGCCCTTATATGTCTAATTTAGTAGTACAGTTAGAAAGTAAATTTAATGCACATTTATCACTATTTGTTAGTTGTGAGTGTGCATAGTATTTACAGTGCTTTCAAGCTTCAGGTGATCTGCATGGGTGTAAGTCAGCTTGTGGGCTATTGGTTTTATTTTCACTCCCCTCTTCCTCTGAAGAACAGATCACAGCTAAATACAGCAAAGAATAAGATGTGCTAGGGCTTGTATAAGTACTAACTCTAAAGCGCTTGATTAACATCTGTTATGAAAGCAGTTAGAGTTCAGTTGCTTTCCAGACTAGGAAAGAGGGAAATTAAAGACTCATTTTTGGCATTTTCCAACAAACGATGGGAAAAGAAAAATAAAAAGATATCATTCAGATGTTTTAGTTTTCACAAAGAACACAATCCCACTGTATTTTAAATAAGAGTTGAAAATATCCACACTTTGAGGGGCAAAACATTTTGCTTAGAGCTTCAGGAAGACAGAAAAAGAATACAGCAATATCAAAACACCAGCTGCCTCTCACCTGCTTGCGTATGCACAAATGTTATCTACCAGCGGAAGATTCTTCAGAGCTGCTTCTACTTTGCCAAGAGAAACATATTCTCCTGCTTGGAGTTTTACAAGGTCTTTTTTACGATCTATTGACGAAGAACAAAATCTAATGTTAGTTATGCAACACAGAATTTTGACATTGATTTTATACTTCTCTGAGATGTACGTATACACGTCAGAAAGCAAGCTGACTCATGTTTGGAGTAAGTTCTGGAAGCATTTAGCATCACATTTACAGACTTCAATTTTATTAACCTATCCCTCACTAAAACATGAACCACATTTCATCTGTACAGATTTTCTGCCTATAAATCACACCTCCTATATCACAGCACGGGTACACGAATGGAAGACAATTAGAATTACAGAAAAGCCAGTGTCTGGCTTAGAAACACACACTGTGCTCTCTCAACCAGATGTCTAAGGCAGGAGGGATGCAGCATTTGGTGACATTTGGCTATTTATTCTTAGACTAAATCCATATTTAAATAGCGACTACCTGTTATTTGAAACACGACAACAAGTGAAACTGAAAATTAAGCCCAAATTACTTGAGCTTATTGTATGCAGCCCAAAGAAGGCCAAAGGTGGAGGGCCAGACCCACCTGGCTATGATGGCAGCCAAGACTACCTCTTATTTGTTGCATCTGTATGCTTTTTTGTATAGCCAGGCAAAGTTCTGTAGCTTTTACCTGTTTGGCCAATGAAGGGCAGCTGCAATGGGACCTAAGCTTTCACTCATATGATAAAACACATAAGCTTAGTTTCCAGGACTAAAGAGCAGCCTGAATCACTCTCTGACTTCAAGAGAGACAACTGGTAGTTTATAGAGCACTATTTTGACACCCGTAGACATTAAAAAATTAGAAGCCTATCACAGGCTTATGTGTATCACCTTTATCTTCGTATATTCTTCCACTAGTTCCTTTATTCTAAAGGAATATTCTTATTCTAAAGAATGGTAAATCTTAAAAACAAACAAACAAACACACACACACTTATTTAATTCCTGAGAACATATCACCAGAGAAATCTTTTCACTGAATCAGACTCCACACTTAAAAAAAAATCATAAGATCTAAGAAGGCTTATTTGAGTCAAATAAGCTTATATTTAGCTACTTACTACTCAGTCAAACTAACAGAGTGAAATCACTGTTAAGATTTTAATAGGAAACAATTATCTTAAAAATGATCTTTAAAGCACACAATTGAGTTTGTTACAGTATCAGAATTTTCTTGGATGTATCGTAAGATTTTAACCTGTATGGCAGGAGATACAGATTTTTTGTTAACTGTAGCAACAAGCAGCCCTGAAAAATAGATGTGCATATACATATATATATGTTTATCTGAATTTAAGAACTCACCAATAATTTTTAGACATCCGTCTTGATGAAACTCTCCAATATCTCCAGTATGGAGCCACCTCTGCCCATTCTCATCAATAGTGAAATCTTTTCTGGTTCGTCCTTCATTTTTATAGTAGCCTACAGTCACATTTTGCCCTCCAATAAGGATCTCACCTCTAGGATATGGTTTATCAGTGTTGTAATATCCACCTGAGAATTGTTCCAGTTACCAAGAATTAAAAATACATACCAAAGCAAGAATCCCTATTACTTTTGTATTCAAATACCAACAAATTTAGTAAGCCCTTAGCCAAAGTTAGCACTTGAAAACTCAGTCGAAGTAGTTCAGTAAGACAACACTTTGTTTCAATTCCTTCCAGCATATAAACAGCTATTTAACAGGCACGCTTACAAACAGTGAAACTCAAATATATGTGGAGGAAAAAAGCCATGTCTGCACAATTTTTTTTATTTTTTGCCAGGATTGACACACACTGTCAGCCTCCTACAGGCTCACATCAAAGAAAGGAAAATTTTCAGTTTATATTTTAGAAACAAAATCCACCAAAATCTGAGGTTTCACATTTTCCCTAAATTCCTCTAAGTATTATGCAGGGGTACTCTTATGTATTGTAATACATAAGAGCTTACCTCACAGGAAATGGTCTAAACATAATTCAAATTTCATTAAATGTACTTTATACAGCTTCCACTAAACTTCCTTTCTATACATCACTGTTTTGTCTTTATTAATAATATTAGGAAGACTATTTTAAAACTTATTAATGGCAACAGAAGATATTATGCATGTGCTTTAGTTAAAGCCTACTGAATCCAACTACTCCATGACACAACACAAGACTTGCACCCTCTCCTGTACAGATGGCTACTCCAAATTGCATTACAGTGACTGGAATAAAAGCCAAAATGTAACACTATTCTTGTATTGATAGCTTCTGTCTAATGTTTTTTTAAATATAAAAAATGGTTTCAAACATAGAAACTGCTCTCCCTGATCATGTCTGTATTGGCAAAAGTAGGATAAGAAGAAAAATAGTCTTCTAGTAAGTACTACCAAGCAAAGCCCAACAGAAACTAGCTTAAAGTTCTTGCAAACACACAATCACTTAATCACATATAAAACTTCTCACCTTCTTCCCAGTTCATTAACTTGATTTCACAGCAAACCAAAGGTGCTCCCACTCTCCCTGTAGTGTAGTCCCAAACTACAATATTTAAAAAAAAAAATGGAATTTGCAGATTAAAAAAAAAAGAGTAGAAAAAAAATGTATGTTGTCATGTACTTTGTTTACTTTATTCACATATTTTATTCCTGAAGTTTAATGTATACAATAGAACACAACAAACAAGCAAAGGATATATCAAAATAATATGCATAAAACTCTTATCCAGATGTCTTTATTTAGAGGTAGCTCCAGCCACAACAACAAAGCTCTGATAAGCTGCCCACATGGATCACACTGCAGAAACTATCACAACTTTTAATAGTACTTGGATGACTTCAAAATGACAACAAATAACATTTCATTAAAACTTGAAGATTCTATGTTTTGATCCACTTTCCTGCTTTCAGTCCCCAACGCTTCTGCACCTGAGCACCTTCACAGACAGGAATGGAGATGGTGAAGGTAATGGAGAAGGTATTACTTTCCCTAAACTTCTGAAGAAACTATTACCAAAAACCACATACCAGTAATCTGTGGTCATCAAGGAACATAATACATGTTCTACAATCCAGCATAATCTAGCAATGAGCATCAGATATCCTTATCTGACTCCTAGATACATTACACCACTGCCAAAAAAAAAACCAGGAGCTCTGAGTGGTTTTGCCACCACAGAACGAGTAAAGTTTTAGGACTAAGGGGCAAATGGAATCATGAAGTTACATGAAGTTGAAGTCTGGCACAGGTTTTTTGCACTCTTTTTTTTATTACTATTATCCTCCTAATGTTTCTACACACTCACCATAATCAAAATTCATTCACTTCAGCCAGTAAACACAATGCTGCCAAGATCCCATTCACGCTATCACAAGTAAGAACACTGATTCTGTACGTAGGCCATCACAATGCGTCAAAATTAAAATGTTTCATTAATTTTTTGATGAAGAGAAATTCCCAGGATTTCCCAATTATATTTTAAGGCATAAACCAAATGAATGCACTGTCAAAGATTATCAGTGCAAAGCATGCAGCATGGATCACAGCACCCCGCGGGACCCACCAACACCAACCTTCTGTGATTGTTCCAGCTCCAGCTGATTCAGTGAGCCCATAGCCCTGCCCTACAGGGCAACAGAAACAAATGTTCATAAATCGCTGAGTCGCTGCAGAGAGCGGAGCTCCTCCACAAAGCAGGATGCGAATTTTTCCACCTAGCAGCATTCGTACTTTCCGGAAAATAAGGCTAAAATACAAAGATAAGAATATTTATTGCTTAAAAACAAAACAACAGAATATCTAATTTTGTATTTGAGATTATTTCACATGGTAAGACTTGAGACATACTTTTTGATGCCATTAAAAATAAATTTAAAATTACCTATCGCAGAGCGGGGTCGTGTAACCTTTGGAAATCTGTTCCATTTTGTAATTGTAGGCCAATATAAATAGATTTCGCTGGAAACTCGTCATTTCATTTACCTTATTCATGACATTTTTGTAGATTCGATCCATAATTTCCTAGTTAAAGAAACACCAACTCAAAAGAAATCACGCAACCAATACAATAAAAAGAAAATGATCTAGACGTTATAATACAGTTCAGACAGCCAACCACTCCCAGCTTCCACTTCCCACTTCTTCTTCCATTAGTAAAACATAACAAAACAGTAAAATTAAATGAGGAGAGCAAAAATCTGAACAGGATCACTGTTCAATCCTAGTCTGTCTGCTGTCAACTACCCACCTTCTATTAAGTATTACACAAGACAGAGTCCATTTCTCTCTTCACTACCATCTTGCACTCACATCACAAACTAGTGGGAAATCTAGCACATTGCTAAAGAAGAAAATACTTTCCTTAACAGGTCACAAAATGGAAACAATCTCTCTTCCCAGAAAAGGTTTAATGACACAAAAGGAAGTCACTGTCAAGGGCTATTTTCTTCACATGGTGGCTGTTTCCAAATCATGCATGTATTATATGTGCAGTTCTCTGTTTTTAGATATCATATATGTATGATTTATAAATAGCCTTTGTGAAGAAAGTATACAGACATGTAAATACATAGTATGTGCATACATGCAAGCATATTGTGATGAACAGAGAACTAAAATGGCAGTGTAATCCCCAAAGCTATTTAAACTTTTTCCACGCTTATGACACTTACATTGAGAATAAACATCAGCATATATAAATAAATACCAATAACATTATTTTATGTTACCTTCACACCCAAGATTCTACTTTTTATTTTTTAACAATCTATGCATTTATTTTGATGATAAAGTTTAAATTATGAATTACATTTTTAACATTGTTATATCCTTCAGCAACTTACCGGCACAGCTGCCATTAGAGTTGGTTTAAGTGTAGTAACATCACCTTTGCTTCCTTTCTTGATTTTAGAGGACTAAAACGAAGAACAAATTCATCAGCAGACACATTTCAAGACTTTTAACTTAAGAAACAAAATGACATAGCACATCTTCCAAATGATCGTTTTAATTTTCTTGTCAACAATTAAACTACCTCAGTATATCAGTCATAACTGCCAATATCCTGTTTCTTGGGATCTATAACCAAGAACTGACACGACTAATTTTTTTTCCCCCCCTCTCCGTATGGGTTTACATCAAGAACATACCTGGTCAGCCAATGTCTGAGGTGAAGAGTAACCAATGCGGCATCCATGAGACAGGCACACAAGTTCAGCACTCAGCTCCAGAACATGGGCAAGAGGCAAATAGCCAATATAAATGTCTTTTTCCCTGAAAAGAATTTTTAAGAGAGAGGTTTATACCATACCATTACAATACTCAGAACAGTTCAGAAGAACTGTAAGTGGAAGAATGCCTATGAGCTTAGGAACATACTTCAAATATGATGGGCTTTGTCTCAAAAATTGCCTAAGAAGTACTGTAGGTTTACAGCATGAATGAAGTGTGATGTTTACACATCCCAAGACCATTAAACTGCTAAAGCTGCACAGGCAACTCTGCAGATGATATTAAAATCTGCACCAAGCAGAAACAAACCACATGATGTGGCACTAGCTAAATTAGTACTGCTGAAGGCAGATTTCAACTACTCTATTGCAAGGTAGCTTCACAGGCTCTGCGTCCCATCTTGCCAGTGTACAGATGAGAAAGATAGCACACACAACACTCATAGCATTTAGCACAGTACTGGTAGATGCTCAGACATCAGTGCATAATCTGACGGGTCAAAGACAGAGCAATGTAACACTTCATAATTTACACAATCATTATATGCAGCTACCCACATGAATCCTTGGGTAAGAGTTGGCACATACCCCAGATTTGGAATCCTTTCAGCCATTCCAGTTATACCAGCAATTATGTTGCAGTGGGAGATCATAACTCCTTTGGGAATTCCTGTGGATCCACTTGTGTACATGATCACTGCAATATCAGAGGGTACAGGCCTGGCTTGCTGTTTGTTTCCTGCAATTTTCATTAAAAAAAAAAAACAAACATATAATGCATGGAAGGCCTACCAGACTGGGAGAATCTTACAAGCTAACATACTATAGCAATTGCTCTAATATAATATTTGTTACTATTGCTACTACATTTTGTTTTCATCTCAAAAGACTGTGGTCATGGTTAAAGGCCTTCATAAAGAGAAGGAACAACTTCGTATGAGCTGAGTAATACTTCCAGTGATTGCTCTAGCCTACTGAAACAATGTTTTATCTTCCATTTCCTGTATTCCTGTTGAGGACAGAGAAATGGGCAGATCTTCACTTCTCCAAAATGCCTCCCAGCTTCATATGCTTATAAAAAAGTATGCTTCACTGGTTCCAAACTGGTACAAGGTAAATCCCCATTTACAAATCTACTTTGCAATGCAGTTCCCAGAAGAGGAACAACACACTGCTTTATCTGTCGCAGTCAGGACATGGTTCTGCTGGGCCAACATGAGCTCCAATTTCCATAAACATTTAAATTCAACAGCTTTAATAGGATTAAAGTGTTTTCAAAAACTTGCACTGAAAACAAGAAAATATGAAAACAACTGTGTACTCAAAGGAAACACTGCATAATGTGCAGTACATGCAGCACAACATGTACACTCTATGAGAACAGTGAAATTTTTTTTTTTAAAGTGTACACTCACTGAACCCTGTCCATCCTGCACAGTGACCAACACAGAGGAAACAACATAATAATAAGCTCATTTACTTAATATGCGAGTAGAACATTCTTGAGCATAAATAATTACTTGTAGTATTCCGTAATTTATGAGCGGCTAACTCAACAAAGACAATGTCCTTTTATTATAATTTACAGCATACAATGTTTGAAAGACTGGAGAAAGAAGGATTAGACACCTTTTTACAAAAATCGAGAGGCCACCATGTCAGCAACAAACCTGACATTCCCCTAAACTTCAGCAGCAGATGGACTAACTGCCCATAATGCTCCTAAAACACAATTAATCCCAACATTCACGTGCTTTCAGTGGTTAAAATACTCTGAAAACACAGCAAACAAGAACAAAAAGTATTGAATACAATGAAATCTTGAGATACACCTTAAGATACTACTACTCTTCAGAGCTGAATAAAAATTTTGCTATGACAAGTTAGTTAAAACACCTAAAGTTCCATCTTCTAATTTTAAAAATGTTGCAAAGGTTAGAAATAGATCTCAAGAAATCAAGATCATAGATTGACAAATAAGAAAATGTACAATAGTTACCTAAATCTGATAGAACTTGGTCACTTTATTATATTTCTCAATCTAACAGTTTCATGGTAGTGATTTACTAATGCCTTCTGGTATAAAATGCAGAATAATTTTCTCTGTGTGGTTCAAATAACCTGTTCTCAAATACAGCTGATCATACGAATGTGTTTTAAGTTTCTGCCCTGGCCTAAATGCTTCTCCTGAACGTATTTCTTCAGCACGTGTGGTGCTTGCTTGTGGAAAAGACCATTTTTATTAAATGCATTTTATTAACTGCATAGTTTTCTGAGACCTGCAATTTCTCCAGGTTTACATAACAGTAAATCAAGTAGGATCAAATTAGGACAGATCCTACCAAACAGAAAGAAAAGGTAACTTACCACTGTCTGCCTTGGCTCCCATAGCTTGCACAGAAGCCATAGTGTGAACAATGACACCCTTGGGAAATTCTGACCATGTTGTTGGTTTGCCATCCACTGTAATAATATGTCGCAGCCGTGGAATTTGAGAAACAATTTCCTGTAGAAATTCAAACGTCAATTGTGAGGTTTGAGCAAACAAGAGAAAAAGTTATCTACTGCATACATTAAAAAAAAAAAGAGGCATAAAATATCTGAGGATTTAAGATACAAAGCATACACCTGTCTAGCTTACGTGACTGCAAAGCTTGAAGCTTTCCACATTTAGATTTGTAGGACTAATTGAACTTTCCATTTGTAAGTCTAAACATTTCTCCAACTATTTATTAATCAGGGTCTTATTTCAAGAGAAGCACACACTTAAGACTATGAAGATTAGCAGAGATTGACTATCCACTCTCACAGAACACCAAGAAGAAGAGGTCCTGGGCATCATGGAGCTCACAATAATACTTAGGTCACCACTTGATTACCATGCTATCTAACCAACACCAAGCAAAAAATATAGAAAATGTTTAAGTACTGATTAAGTAATTCAAGCAAACTATGAGTTCTAAAATGCTACCAAAGTTCTAAAGAAAGAAGACAGAATTCTCTAGCAGAAGAAATTCATTTTCTCACAATAATTATTTATGCCAGCTTGCACTATATACAGTATCGTTCCAGTAATTTAAGAGAAAGAAATATGAAGTTTGGAAAAATCTCTTTCAAAATGCAGCAATAATGCACAATTTTTTAATTAAACAACTCCCCTATGTGAATGATCTACTTCCTCACATACACTGTAGCTTAACTCAGACAAAATCATAGCTCCACCTGCTCTACCTGCATCAGCAAGGTCTCAGAAAACAGCAGGTATCCTGAACTCAGGGCTTTGCCAAATAAGCCATCACAAGTTACCGTGTGACATTTGTTTCATATACCTCTTGGCCTGGCAGTCACAACACAGGGATAAGTTACCTAAGCTGTGAGTCCTGCCAGCCTGTAGATTCCACAGCAGTTGGCCAACTGATGTGCCACAGAAGTAGCTGACACCAACCCAGTTGTACCCTCAAAATCAAAGCTTACAGAGAAAGGAGCAATCAAATCTTAGAAGTCCTCCTTATGAAAATAGATCAGTTCCAGCACATTGGAGTTTGAAACAAGGCACCTAGAACCCCTGCTGGTTAAGGCATGACATTAAAACTCTGAACTATTCTTAATGGATTGCAAGGATTTACTGGCTTAAATGAAATCAAAGTTAAATACAAATACATTTTGAGGGATTTTTTTTTTTTTTTTTTTTTTTTTTAAAGCTATACTAATGTTTCATAAGCTTTCTTTGCACTAGAAAACAGCTCTGACTCTTCAAACACTGATCTAGAGATGTAAGTCATTAATTCTCTGCTGGGAAAACATCCAAGAATAAACCAGGAGTATAATCACATTATTCATATATCACTGTTATTCATATACAGTTTATACATTTTTCTGTTCCTCGCACTTCCTTCAACAGTTAAATTTATAGGCTCTAAATTCACCCAGAAACCACAGCAGTTCTTGTGGAGGTGCTGTTTCTGACAGGACTGCAGCTCTTCAATAGCACAAAATGGTTCATCCTGCTCTCAGAAATCATCCTGGAGCCTAAATCCAACAGCTATCATTTTTTATGCTTATGAAAACAGATACAAAGACCTCATTCTATAAGAAGTCTTTGCACTACAGAACAGCAATTCACCATTTCATACAGCCACCAAACCTTTTAACAATAACGAACAGATAAACTGGAAAAAGATACAAATAATACTTTCTGACCTTCAATTTTGTTTGCATCAGCTCTTTACTAGTAATGATGGTGGTCACCTCTGTTTCATTCAGCCCATGTACTATTGCTGCACCTCCTAGGGTAGCGTACAGAGTAACAACTGAAACAAAAAAAAAGAAACTGGTGAATCTTACTTTACACTTTCAAGTACAGTTTACAAAAAAGGGCTGAGATTAACCTGCTCCCAGTTAGGCAAACAGTCAAAATATTTGTCAGCTATTACAAAGATGGTATAGTTTTGTGCTTTAAAAATACATATTACATGATTTAAATACAGCATAATTTTCAGTTAGAGTGGGAATAAGGAATAAGTAATGCATATGTGATTTTACTACTTACGCTCTAGTTACACGTATTAAAACCATATTATCCTATTCTAGATCTACTATTGCATCTTCATGGTTTTTAATCATGCATCTGTACTCAATAAATCCATTGTTTAAACAGTTGTGTTGCACACAGGAAAGAAACAACAAATATTTACTTGACTCCTCTTTTCAGAAGTGTTGTCACTAGCCCAGACCGACTGCTAATAAGAAATTATCAGCAGATTAATACCTACATTCAGTATTATGTCTGAGATTATCAGATTCCCCCATCAATTTAATAAATATAAATAAATAATAATTTAATAACCACCACAATCACTAGACACTGAACTGACATCATGACAACACAGAATAGCAAGAAAATTAAATACTTTGGAAATTGACTATTGGAAAAACTGTTTCCTGTATGTAAGGGCAGCTGATCAGTAATAGAGCATTAATCTACAGTTATTTCACACTGACTTAAAAAACCCAATTTCATTTCCTGCTACTTTTATGGGAACTGCACGAGACAAGGAAGGAAGAGATCTGGGAGGAAAGGCAGCTCTGAAAGGAAGAGAGGAATTGCTCTCAAGAAAACAAACAAACAAGGTAATGTCTTTTTTCCCCAAGCATAACACTAAACAGAGGTATAACAATTTAGTATAGCTCACATTTCAAAAATGTTATAGGATCAGATATCACGATTATTAATAACAGCAACATCAGTGCTCTACATTTTATAACATGAAGTATCTGACTTTCTTTTGTATTTCTTTTGTATGGAGTTACTCACTCAGTACAGCACAGCAAGGAAGAACTCAAAATCAGGCATTTCTTATACTGAGAAGTAAATAGTTGACCTCTATTTATTTTTTCCTTGTTCAAACAGTCTATCATAGTTCAGAACTGTTGCAGGGCAAACGCACACGCACTGTGTTTTCTTTAATTTGGTGGGAGCAAAGTCCAGAAGAGTGCCTCCACTAGTTCCCACGAGCTCTCCCTCCTTACTTCAGTGACCCCTGTTATATAAACATCTCACAGAAATTCAGCCTCCCCAGGCCAACAAGCACAACTGAGATGCCGTGCCGCTTGGAAGGAAAAGTATAATCTCTGGAATAACCATTTACATAATTACTCATCCACAAAATAAATGCATCACGGGAAAAAAAATGGAGATACACCACTTATAAGATGGAGTACTGATGTCATGAGGAGAAACAAACCAAGTGGTGACTGAGTCACTTCTCCACACTGGCACCTAAAACATTTTCAGGCACATCTGAAAGTGGTTCCAGTATTCCCTTCCCATCCCTCCCTTTTTTCCCTTGAAGACAGACCAAGATGGGATTATCTTTTGTGTTCATCTTTACACATACAATAATAAAACTGAGTATTAAATGCAAAGGGGATCTTACAATTTCTGCTACAGAAACTGATCTAATCTGAAAAAGGAAAAAAAATACAGCAATAACACTACATTTGCCAGTTCATTATACAGAACCTGGTCCTAAAGCAATAGGATTTTTTTCGCCATTTATTTCAACATAACTAGCCTGCTGAACCCATCATACCTCAGAAAGAAAAGGTAAAGTATACCTTTACAGGCTTCAGCAAATCAATTCTGACAAAAACACTTCTGCTCAAGTTTCAGGAAAGTATGACTGAAAAACAAAACCATAACCTTTCCTATTTACTTCTTTATTTGATTATACACACCCAGGTGTTGCATCTTCTCACACCACTGAACAACTCCTTGCAGATGAAGAGAGGATACATGGTAGAAAACCATTTATTTCCCCACCCACCTTATTTTTCAACTACCAATTCCACTCTGGCAAATACAAGACTGTGTTTGCCAGAGTGGGAAATACAAGACTTACATAGTCCTGTACTCTGGCAAATACAAGACTTACATAGTTTCAAAAAGACGTAAATATGACAATCAAGAACATACAGTATTTCTTATCATCAAGCCACTTGTATGTGCAATTCATAAGAATGAATCTCTCTAATTCCGAAGTATAAAAGGCTCCTCTCTAAAACCACATACAAGGCACGTGAACCTGGTCTGTTGGCGTGAATGCTGAGCACCTACCATCAGATTTAACACATTTCACACTCAAAGAATGCCATGCGAAGAGAGCAGTTGCAGTTAGCTGATGTGTTATCTGAAAACTAAGAAGTGTTAATTTAAGTAATTTAGTAATGTCTTGCCACACTATAACTTCAATAAAAACTGAATTCTATAATTCATTCAAATTGAGCAAAAGATTACGTGAATACTGCATGATGTTATCATCTGCCAATACAAAAGTCAGCCAAGTTCATGTAAGATGACACACAGCTCAGATGCTAAACATCACATCAGACAGTGTGCTGAAGCATGTCTCAACACAGGAATTTAAAACACTAATTCAACCAAATCAAAAACATATGCATAACATTCTACACATGACATCCATGTACTCACTATCTCAGATTTCTTTTCTCCAAATAACAAAATCCTCCTAGTATTTGTAAGCGTACTTCACTTCCAATGTGAAGATAACTGATGCAAGCCTTTGTGTTTTATTCCCAGGATGACCACCAGGAATCTAGCAGATTCCAAAAGTAATAAAAGGAACTGAGCAGTAAAATGGGATAAAATGCTGAACAGATGTTCTCCTATCAGCCTCTCCTCCTATGCCACGTCTTCCAACCACTCCATCATCTTGACAGCCCTCCTCTGGACTCATTTTGGTATTTCAACACAGAAGGTAACCACACAGAACCATGCGAGAACTGCTCTGTATTCATAACTCTATGGTTTAATCAAATAAACAAACTAATATTTATAGCACAGAGGGATCATTTTAGATACAATTTTGTTAGGTTTGCTTCCAAAACCAGAGAGAAATCTATGTGTGATACACTCCTTTACCATAAGTACCGTAGGTACTAAACCAGAAGTTTCTGCACATCTGGCTTTTATGACCAGGTTCTTATAAAGCAAGAACAAACATGGCATGGGCAAGAAGAGGCCTAGGCCCACAAGGAACTACAGCTTTTAGAGTGCACTATGTGAAAATAAGGAATGTTCCCCTGAGGATGTCCCGAGCACAGACTTACTGTTAGGTGAAGGACACATTAAGTCATGGTGATGAAATGGCCAATAATCCCCATACCAAACCAAGTTCAGCACTCAATAGATTTCTTAACAAGAAACTTAGTTGCTCCATGCAAAACCCTGCACTGAGGCTTACACCAAGTTTCAGCATACAGCAGCTTTCTGCCACTGGTGGAACTCAGATACTGCTGCAGCCTTTCACGTGACTGAAGCAAGGAGAAGGGAGCAGAGTGGCTTTGCATCCCACTTTGTATGGTGCTGCAAGTTGAAGCTGTGCAAGGACAGCTCCAGCCAGTCTGTCCTATTCTGCCTCTTCCTCCCTGAACAGACTCTGCTTTGCCCAATGTTAGTGGTCTCAGCAATGAAACAGCAGAGAATTAACGGATCAGGAACTAGGGGTTATTAATGCAGATGCTATCAATGAGAGAGAGAGAGAGAGAGAGAGAGAGAGAGACTGACTTTAAATAGTTTGCCAAAACTAAACATGGGAGAACAGTAACAGTAAGGTACAAGGCTGTTCTTGAGCAAAGTCTCAGATAAGCATTCCAGTTAAATTAGAATGCACTAAATGACAAAACAGACTATGAGAAAGTTGAGAGAGAACAAAAAGCAAAATGAGAAAATATACTAAATATTAAGCTTGTTATTAAGCTTAATATTTGAACTGAGGAGTAGCTTATATCTTGGAAGAGGAGTTATTAAGAAGCTTTTTAATTAGAAAGAGCTCTCCAAAATAAGTTCAAGACTCACCCATTCATTTTCAACTTTTAGAGATAATACAATAAACTAACTAAAATCACAACTGAAGAACTGACAAAATATCCAGTAAAAATAAAACTTGCACAGATTGAAGTTTGACGTCAACTCCTTAAATTGAGTCAATGAATTCATGTGTGATTTTTGTTTGTTTGTTTTCAGGAACTTGGGAATATGTACTGATTTGAGATTAGAAGAAAATAAACGTCTCTCAGAAATTCATTGAGCAATATATATTTACTGAAACCAAAACCCAGCTGCAAATGCTACAGGTTTCTCAACTCAGTAAAGTAACTACAAAGTACAGTCTCTATCTTACACAGTATTATTATTATTTTTTAAAGGGGGAAAAAAATTCTTAGTGTCCTATATAAACTTCTCTTAGTGTGTACAGTGAAGAGAGAGGTTTATTTTCACACTGTCCTCTTAGATCAAAATAAATTAAATCTTTAGGAAAGACTCATACTTACGCTGATAGTTGCACATAAAGCAGGCTTGTGCTGCAATCATCCACTCAGCTCTAGTCTCACAGAAGATAGCAATGTTTGTCTTCGGTTGCTGACCCAACACTGCTAAGCCATTTCCAAAATTAACAGCTTTGATGTATACATCTTCATATGAAAGCCAGGTGTACTTGCCAAGGATGACCTAACAAGAATAATAAATTCAATTTAAAAAACAAAAAGCCTTAACATATGTCCTCTGCAACCTTATCCATGTGAATAAGCTGCAGATGTCCAAAGCTGTTTAAATTGTAACACCGGTTTATTAATAATGAAAATATTCTTGCCAAAAATTACAGCAGCTGTGGAAGCTCCAACACAAATACTGCAACAATTCCATGCACATTACCGCCTCTGTTTTGGTTTTCACAATAGGAAAACACACAATTCCCACTGTATTTTGCAGTTCAGAAACCCTAAGAAAGGCTGTGATTATCTGACCCAAATGCCTTTGGTTTCACAAAGCTTTTTTCTCAAATAGAGTGTGACAAGTTCTAGCTAATACAAGTCTTTCTGTGCATTTGCTTTCTTAGACATCTGGACTAAGATTCTCCTGCACGATACATAGGTATTTGATCTTATGGAAGACTAACAAACTGGAAAGCACTGTATCCATGGGTTCTGACAGACAATATGAAATTCCGTTCCCTGTTTGTTCTGAAACAAACGTCAGGGGAAGAGGAACAATCTTATTGCCATGTTTTACTGCCAAACAGAAGTGGGACAGAAGATGGGAAACTGCTGGCAAATCTCAGCACTGAAAAGCCATGTGGAAAAAGTTAAGCAATCAAACTTTCCTTCTGTATGGAAAGTTGGTGCACAGTAAGGATCTGAATTTACAGTTCAGTACCTAGCAGGTTCCTGTGTGTATGCTTGTACCTTGCAGTGCCATTTTCTCACCAAGTAACAGGTTATTTAGAGGATATCCTACAAATTTACATATGTAGATGCAATACAAAGACATTTTGTACCACATTTTCAGTCTACTATTTACCTTTCTTATCTAGCTACAAGCACCCTGCCAATTTTGAACACCACCATTTTCATTGGTCAAGTATTTTAGACCTTTCCTTTGGCTAGAGAGCATTAATAATAAGTGCACACAAATACTACAAAACAAAGTCAGACAAGCAAACTTTCTCCCCATTGCCCCATTCTGTTTTTCAGATTTATCTAAGTTTTGAGGTTACAGATTGGAACACCTAACTTGGACATGTAACCACATTTCTAACAAGGCTGTATTTCCAGACTTCCTAGAAAAATGAATTTGAAAATCCCTCTTGAATTTTAACAGAAAGAAAGCAAAATTCCAATACATTTCTTTTATCAACACACTTTTTCAAGCTGCTGAAATTTACTGCTGACTGAGTTGTACTCACTGCAGCCTTGTATCCATACTCCTCATTAATGCCTACATTTAGGGAAACAACACTTCAACTCAGGACAGACACAGAAAGATGCTTGGAAACTTCAAAAGCGTTTTCATTAGAAAATATCATTTATCAAAACAAAAAAACAATACTTGCCAACAACAGCACTACCACCGAAAAATAAACAGATCTCACACATCTGCTCAAGATTCCCTGTCTTATTTACAGAAACAGCCTCACAGACAAGTAGGCTGCCCCAGAACCTTACTGAAGGAGGATCACCAGCAACTCCCCTGCTGTCCTGGCAGAGAACCACTGCAGAATGCTGCCTGGTCATGCGTGGCTGGTGGCAACCCCATGGGCACAGTGCCTGGGCACCACTCGCTGCTAACATGTCAATGGCAGGGACCTGGCATGCCAGCCACTTTAACACACTAAAGTGCTTCTTGAATGGCAACATTTTAATGTTTCAAAAACAAACAAAAAAACCCACATGTTCTCCTATCCATTAAAACTTCAATTATTTCAACTTTTAATTTGAGAAAGTCTTTTTCCCTCCCAGACACCTTGGAAAGTCTCAACAAAACTCACCAGTACAAAGCAATTTAAAGCAACACCCTTTCTACCACCATTCTCCACTTACAGAAGGGTATCAGAATTCTGCTCTTAAATAATAGCAGGAAAAAGCAGCAGGTTCTTGTTACCACTTCTGGTAGCTTTGCCAACTAGTAAATCAACAGCTTTTGGTCTTTTTCATCATCTGTGGTGTAACTTGCCAAAGTTGAAATAACAAATCACTGAACAGTAAAAAACTGATCTGAGTAACAGTTGTGATTCTTTCTCCCTTTCATTTTCTTAAATAATTTATCCTCACTGTTTAAGCCAGTTTGATACAAAGCAGTGAAAAAAGGCCCTACAAGTGCTTTGCCTTCCTGAAACAGGAGACAACCAGCAGAAAGAGAGTAACACACTGGAAGCTGCATTTCTGGAGAGCACTGGTGAGTGTGAGTCACTGAGACTTTTCTCAACCAGGCTATGTCAGGTTTTACTTTTGCTACTGCCTTCTATGTATTTAAATTCCATCTTCATTCCCTCCCTACACCCCAAGCCTCTTTCCTGTCCTCTCCCTCCACCATTAACATACCTCTTTTGTATACGTTCCCTTCTTCTACACTTCCCTGCATGCTTCCTTTGCATGATGCAGCACAGCTTATGGTTTCACACACCCTTCCCGATGTTTGAGTACCTATCTTCAAACACATCTCCCTCCTTGGCCCTTTTTGTGGAAAGTTTCTACTGTAAAGAGCTGTTAAGGTCGATGGTAAGTGCCACAATCTTTTGAACATTCACCCACACAACTTACTTTGCAGCTTTCAGAACCTCTCCCTGCTCTCACTACTGACACATGCCAAGAAAGTAACTGTCTGAGAGCTTGCAAGAGAAGGGCCAAGGAGCCAAGATTATTCAGAACTGATTAAACAGACTTGTAAAATCAAACATAAAATCAGAAGAGACAGCACCTCTCAATGTTTCCTTAGAATAGCGCGTGAGTAGAAAGACACTGCCCTCTAGTGCATCAGCTTTTAACCAGATTTCACCTGCAAGTTAGCAAAAATACTTCAATCTTATCCTTTCATGCTGGAAAATATTTAATACCACTATTGAATTAATATTGGGAAATTTATCAAATTACCAAAGAATAAGTATTTGCTGCCTGGTGAACATTTTTTAACCTGGATTGTAGGGCAGCTCTATTCTGTATATTTAAACGTGAAGCACAGTGAGCACACAGTCATAGAACTGCCCGACCTCACTGACCATTTGCAGTCTGCTGACAAATAGCTCAGAAGCCTCAAAGAATCTCAACTACAATTTGAAGCTGAACATTTTTGGAAACAACAATAAACATGAAGAATCTGACACTCTCTAAAATACTGATTACCTAGGAGCACCTATGACATTTTTTATTATCACAAGCTACCCTTGTTCTGCCCATCGCAGCCAGAACCTTCCTGCAGCCCCCAGCAGGTTTCTGCACCAGACACCCTGAGCACTGCAGCACCCCCCTGCTGCTCTTCTTGTACCTCACTGCTCATCTCTCTTGCCTCATTTTTTTTTTTTTATGAAGTGAGGAAGAGCACAGATTCTGCATTAAACTCCTGCCACCACAATGACCCAATATCTAAACTCACACTATTTTCTATCTTCGTTGTTCTGCTGCTTGTTTTGTTTGTTTGTTTTTACTTGAGTCTATGAATTTCTGCTTCTTTGGCCACTACACATGAATAGATCTTTCAAACAACAGTACAAAATATAAAGTTCCAAAAACAGTACAGATTATCTTGGATATCACTGTTTTCTAAATTGAGAAAGTACGCGAAATTAAAGATGTACATCTAGCTTTAAATAATTTTAGCTTGAAGTGGACATACACTTAGCTCTGTTAAGAAACAGAAGCTTTGTTTTAATTTGAGGGGATATTTCTTTACTCAATAAATTACTTAGGCTAATTTAGCCCAATGCAATCTGCAAATCAGAAAGCCATCTTCTAACAGGCAATGCAATTCGGTACACAGATCCATGGTCTACATTCAGAGTTGCCACTGACGTACAGATGCCCTCAGATAAGCACATAAGCCATTCCCACCACCACTCCATTCAATTTCTGAAAGGGAAAAAAATAATCAACAAGTTTTGCAGCTCCCAGAAGGTACATGAATTACATGCACAACACGTAAGAACTGAGAAGTGCCATGAACCTATTTAAAAAGCTGTACCAAATGAACCTCAGCCTTAACTTTCACCAAGAGGATCTGGGCAGCAAAGAGATCCATGGTAATGAAAGAGCAAAATCAAAGGAGAAGAACCCTGACATTAAGAGTCAAAGACACCTTGTGCAATTTTCACATTTACTCACTTGCTAAAACATGCTATGAGGTAATAAGAAATACTGTCTTCCTAATGGAGAAAAAAAATAAAGTAAAGCTACTTGCTAATTCCACAACTTGGAACAGAATAGCTTCAGGGCAAGCATGGCAATCACCATTACAATGAACTGTTGTGTCAAGCTTAGATAAAAAATTACCTAAGCTAGGTAATTCTAAGTCTAAAGACTGAAAAAATAAGTAATTTAAGTAGGTCAACATCAACATTCTTCAACCTTCCAGTATTCAGAGTATGTTGTTTGCATAATAGGAAAGGCTAAAACTCATAAGATCTTAAGCCTTATGCTACCAATCATATTTGAAGAACAGAGCACTGATCATAGGCAGACAAAATTCTGATCTATGCCCAGAAGCCTTTACTTTGCACAACAGCAACTCCTTTCTGTTTCTTTAGAGGGCATCAAAGCATGAATTAAAAAAGATTCTATATACCATTTTCTCAAAAAAAAAAAAAAAAGAGTACGTTTCTGAACTCAGTGAAAAATTAATGACTGGGAGGAAGTTTCACTAACAAATCTGTAAAGGTTTCAACACAACTAGATTTTGCCAACTCTTGTGATATGAACTGATTTATTCCTATACCAGAATTTAAAATTAGCACTGTTTAAGGACCCCTTTATTACACAGAGATAACTTTTTCTTCTGCAGGAAAACCAACCTTAACCAAAAATAGTCCTAAAAGTGCACACAATTAATAACATCTAATATAGAAGCAAAGGACTCAAACCCTTCTTTGCACATATGCGTATTCTGGTTCACTTCTTTAGGCAAAACTACATTTTTAAATGCCTCTAATCAAACACAAATCAGCAACTAACAACAGAAGCCCTGAACTTTAACGGCTACAAAAACATCAGTCTCTTGAAACAGCAGTTTTGTACTGAAATTAAACCTCCCTCTCCACACTACGATTACAGATTAGCAGAGAAGATCACCTTAAAGGAGACGGAGAGAATAAAAGTTTTCCAATTAAAGTCTGGGCAATCCCTTTCCAAGCAAAAATTCCATTAAAGACCTGAGCATGCTGGGTAAAAACTGTAAACTCTTAATTTACAGTTAACTTCACTGAAAAGGTACTTCTAAGTATCGACTACTTTTCTTTACTCCCTTTAATTATAATTTAGAATAAAACAAAGGGAAATATTTTTTGCTTGCCTAAAATAAGAACATTAAGCCACCTACACCAGCCAAATACTTAGAGTAAATAAGTAAATAAAAGGTAGCACCTATCTTTCCCTCCTCCCAACTTGCTCTGCTAGAAATGTTACAAGAGAAAGTAAATACATGGAATAAAAAGTTCTCAAAAGGCAGACTGCAAAAACCCTTACCTTTTTGAAAACCTTTCCTGATGGCTGGATTTCATCTTCCTCCTTCAGGATTTCCCGTGTTCCTAAGAGCTTTTTGTCCTTATATTTAGTTTTAGCATACTTAAAAACTTTGTCAAGTGTATCACAGCCAGGATACAGAACTGAAGCTAAGCAGTGCAGACTGTTAACAGACCTGTACGCACCCCCAGGCCTGTTATTCACAGGTCTAGCCTTAACCTGCTTGGATTTTGCTATAGCCTGCCTTGAGCCTGAAAATATGTACCAAGGAATGTACGTTACAACCGTGTACACTAAGATAATAAAGTTTATAAACTGCAGAAGAATGGGGTTGATGTTATGCTTCAACTTCATCTCGGCTCCTTGTGACAGTTACAGGGGAGAGTTTGAGACCATGGAGCAATCAGACAGGGATCCAAAAAGATCTGCAAAAACAGAAACAAGAAGTTAACAGGAAACTGTATTTGAGAGAGAATGTTTTCAAACATGCATTACAATATGTATCAGAAGTAGGCCTCTCTATGCAGAAATCAGCCAGGAGCCTTAATCTCCAACACAAACACCACAAGCCACCCATACTAAGGAAACACTCTCCTGCTGCATTTAACAGGCTACAGAGCTGTTAGTATTTGCATTCCTTTGGATGTTAAACAGTACAAACACAGAATTGTTAAGGAATTCAGGAGTTCTTTTTTTTCTTTTCCATAAATTACACATACAGCACACAACATTTCAAGACAAACACAACTCATTCACAATTTCAAAAGATTCTCTCTGATCACATTAGAACACTTGCATGTATATCTGAATAGCAATCTGCACATCCTTTGACTGTAAATGTCCGACCTCCATACAGAACAGAAGAAAACAAGTCACCTAACCATTCTGTATGAGGGAAACCTGATCGCAGGTCAGCCAACCACTGACCAGCCCAGATCCTAGCAGCAGTACTATGAAGATTGTGCAGCTTCCTCCAATGTCCTTACAAACCAGTATACTCATATACTTTTTTTTTTTTTTAGCATAGTTTATCATATCTAATGAATATAATGATGCAATGTCCTAATGTGCCCTAATGCAGAGTAAATAAATTAGTCTGTCTATCCAAAAGATCCACACAATCAACAAAATTAATTAAAATTATTGTGGCAAATCAAAGACAATTGTCATAATGGTTGAAGACGAATTTCTGCAAGTGAATGAGCTGCCCATTACAAAAATAGTTCTGCCCATAAAAGCAAAACAGTCCAACTATAATTACACATCATTCAGTTAACTCTTCAGCTGTATTGATACAACTACATGAAGAGCAATAACAAGTCAGAAAACTAATACTGATGTGTGCACAAGATGCATAGATTTGACTGTTCTTACTAAATGAACCAAGTGTCCATTCACAGGCTACAGTGCCAATCCCATACCAGTTTTGCTGATGTCTTACAACACCCACCAACTTCAAAAACCCTAATAAAAAGAAACGTTAGTAGAAAAAAAAGTTTGTCATAAAAGATAAAACCTAGTAATGGAAAGACACTTCACTATTACAAGCATTAGACTTGTACATCCTTTTGTAATCGATCCACAATCCTAAATGTGTGGGATGAGATTAATTCCATCTTTCTTCAAATCATTCACTTTCTTAGAACTCCCAGCAAAAGTATTTCTGCAAAGCACCCAGAGACTAGTATTAACTCAAGCATAGGAGCCCTTTCTTGGAGATACTTACTGGAGCAAGTAGCAGAAAGGAAAAGGAGTTTAAAGCCTAAAATGGAACAGTGTATATATATTATTTTTAAGATCAAAGGCAAAACAAGCAATGATCAAAAAAAAATCTTAAGTAGGCTAAAGGGCAAATTCAGTAATCGTTTGAAGAGACTTATGTTCTTAGGCTGTCACTGAAGGATACTTAAATGGAAATAACCACGTGCCAGACAATAAGCTGCTGTTGTCCAGAAAAATTATGGTGCTGTTGATAGCAGCACAGAACGTGACGTTTTCATGCTGAATTCTGAGTTCAGCAGACAGAAGTTTTTCAGGAGGTAACACGCTATGGGAATTGTGTCTGGCCCATCTCAGGGCAGAGGGGAGAAGACACTTTTTCCTTATAAAGCTGAAGAAGTTATTTGCGGCTATGCAGTAGAAAAGGAATTTAACCAAACTCTGTGACAAGCAAGAAATAAAGACAACTGACTTAATACCTTTTGGAAAATTCTTCTCCAAAGAAAGTCCCTGTCTGAAAAACAAGTAAGCTGTCCAGAAACATTCATTGTAGGTTGCACGGCTCTTTGCTTAGAGAGGCACTTCCAGAACAGCAGCTTTCCCTTTGATTTTGCTGATATTCAAACAGCTTTATTCCCAACTCAGAATGAGAAAGGAACCTTTTCCACTTTCTTTGGGAAAAAAAAAAAAAACAAATAAATGCACCAAGGTCTGATCTTAAGCTCTTTTTTTTTTTTTGTGGCTTATTCAAAGCGTTGCACAAAACCCAACGTTTGGAGTTGATTTCTTTGAATTGCAAATCATTAATTGTGTTAAGGCTCCATTACAACAAAAGGTCTACTTCAAACGGATTCTTTTAAAAATTAACATTTACAAAAATGTAGCTTTTCTGCTTCAAATGCTACTTTTTGTAGATTTAAAAAAAAAAAAAAAACAAGATTTTCCAAATACATTTTCTTTCCTACAGATCAGTTGAGACTCATTTCTTCTCAATGAAATCCTGTAAGGTTTGTTTGAAGATGTCCTTGAAATGATTCGTGATCATCACTCTCTTAATCCAACTACTCACAGGAAGAGGTTAAATAAACTCAACATTTAGGGGCAGGGAATGGAAAGTAAACAAGAACGGGATCCTAAGTAGGTTTAGTAAATATGGTAAGAGCCAATACCCTGAGAGAGCACCCACCGCCTTACAATGCCCACATACTGTTCTTAAGTAAGTCACTGACAAATAAAAACACATGAAGTATGTGAAACATCTGTAAGTTAGCAGCCTACACAGCAGGTTAGCTGTAAGCATTCAGGCCCTCAGATAACACACACACATTCTAATGCAGTTGGGATGTTCAAACCCTGACCAAATATGCAAGAAAGCTGGCAGATTAAACTAAGCACTGGAGGAGAAAGCTTTTAATTTCTGCAAAATCATTTTTATACAGAAAAAGCGCAGAAGCAAACATTTCTGCACAAACCTAACGGCAGTTCTATTTATATGTATATGTTCTATTTATATGTAAAGCTATTTCATGAAACAGGCACCCAGCAGCAGAGACTAAGACCATGGGTTTCATCAACCAGCCCGAGAAGAGGCAACCAGCACAGCCACTGCAGAGTTTGGGGCAGCACACCGGCAGTGCTCAGCACTGATCTGCTTAGTGCATAAGCAGTGATTTGGCCTGATACACTTCTTATGCTAATGCTGTCACACCCTTTCGGTCTAGAAGCAAACTTTTGTTGAATGAGAAATAAAATCCTTGCAGGAATGTGTTTACTAATTGATCTGCTTATAGCAACTGCACTACAATAAAAGCATAAATTAATAAGAAAAAGAAACCTTATGCAACTTTTTATTATGGCAGGCACAGGTACATCAGCTGATACAAGATGTTCCTGTCTCAGTTTACTCAACAGGAGCTGTCACAGGCAACTGCAAGATCTAAAAGTGGAAAATCCCAATTACATACATCAATTACAAAAGATATTCCCTGCTCCTTCACTTGTTTATTTGTGCATATTACAAAACACAAATCCTTTTGCTCACCTACCACTGCACTGTACCACCTTGGAGAGTCCAGACCCGCGATATTAAGTTAAAACAAACCCTGTTACAATGTGCAGCAGGCTGGTCCTGGTTCATGCCTAAGCACAGCACAACCAAGGTGCTGCAGCAGTCAGACTCAGCAGCTCGTACCACCAGTTCCACCATGTGGGGTTGAAAAAAAAATATATATGCAGCATTGTATATCTATCTATGCATGGAATAGACTTCAGCAAGAGTAATAAACATTCCTGGATTAAAAAGACTACATAAAACAGTAATCATCACAAACATCAACTTCAATCTACTATAGACAAAGGCTTTATTTATCACACTTTAGGGAAACAAGTCACACTTAAAATGCATACCAACAACTCACATTTAAAATATGCAGCACAGGTAACACTTCCTACCTATTCCCCAACTGCAAACATTATAATTTACAAAGCCACTCGCTCCTCAGGCAGATTATCTCTTCCACAAGACCGTTTCAGTGGCTGGAGGTTAAGAATCAAGGTGCTTCCATCCAACTTCTGTCACATACAGCAACTAAACATGACCAAACTCAAACCCAAGGAGTTCAGAACACCCACACAAAAACACTGATGTGTGTGTAACTGAGACTTCAATCGTAAATTTCTCACACCACTGAATCCTGCAAACTAATCCATTTGTTAGTATTCGCAGAAAAGCTAACAAGGGTTATTAACAGGCTTGGCTTTATAGGACAAAATATCAGACAGTATGTGTAAATATTCTGATATCTTGATTAAGAAAATTAAGACAACATAGGTAAACACATTATACAGAACTTTGCACTGTTTGCAAACTTTGCATAATTAGCCTCTGCTAGTTTACATCTGGACTTTGTTTCTTTGCTGATATTCAGCAAGTGAGCTACTTATTTTTACAAAATGAAGAGTTCTAGAAGCAGTTGCTGTTACTTATTTTTAAGCGTTCATGTATTCATCTGCATAAAATTGGGAAAGAAAGCCAAGCACACAGAAATAGCTAGCAGCCTCTATTTCATGAGGAAATTCCCTTGAATACTATGTGAATTGCAGGCTGAGGCGATGAACGCTTTTGGAAACAGAAATCTAAATATATGCCAATCTAAGTAGGAGAGCTGTTCTGCAAGGTAAGTTTATTATAACTTTATCTGAAAACTGATGTTCCTCACAGCCACCGCACAAGAGTCTTCACACACTGCTTATAAAGAAACAGAGCAGGCAGGAACCCTGCACAGCCCCACAGCCCGGCTGACAGGAACCCCGCAGAGCCCCAGGGCCTGGCTGACTGGGAACTCCACAGGCCCAGACAACACACAGATCCAGAGAGCGGTGCTGGTGCTCAGCACACCTTCCCAAATCCCAGTCCTGTTGGCAGCTCAGGCCTTCCTGCACACAGGGCACATCTGAGCACACAGCTGCTGGGGAGAGGCAGCAGCAGGGCTGCGGGACGGGTGTGTGACAGAGCCGGGCAGCCACAGCAGCAGTTCCCACGTGGCTCAAGCACATTTAATGCTGGGCTGCTAATAAAAACAGAACGTTTGTTTGCAAAATCCAGCTCTTCCCTTCCATTGTCCCACTACTTTGTGCCTGTGTGGCTAGGAACAAGTCCGATTAGCTCACTGATCCACTTTAAATCTTCTTGTCAGGCCAGAAGGGTAGACCTCCCTCTGTATCAACTCTGGTGCTTTCTGGAGCCTAGGGTATCATTGCAGGAACCTAAGTCAACAGAAAAGCAATACTACAGACACCTAAACAGGCACTCCTGAACCTACTGTCACCTATGGCACATAAACATCCTTTGAAGATACTAACATCAGTTGCAAAAACAGCCTTCTCTGCAATTTTGATCTTGGCAATGTTCCTACTCAGAATATTTTAAAATGTATTTTCCTTAAGCTTTTAACTTATTTAATTCTAATGAAATGGATTGGCAAATCGATCTTCTACTAATAAGAGTAATTAAAATCAAGTCCAAGGTAGCAAATTTGATGGACGAAGTACCTTACTACAACTGAAGAAGCTCAAGTAACTTCGGTATCTACACAGTAAACATCAAAAAGAAGTAAACACCAATTTCCCAAGTATACTATTAGGTTTTTAAACCACAGCTACTAATTATACATCAAAGAGCAGTTGAACAAGGACACCAACATACAGTAAGAACTCCACAGAAGAATTAAATGGAAGCTTCAACATTATCCCCAGCTCTAGCTACAGGAGAGGGGGAGTAACGGCCCAGTCATCGCTGCCAGTTTATCCTTCCCCGAATTTCAACTTACTGCCATTGTCCAATCGTTTAAGACAATCCTGCAAAGTACGTCCACTGGGAGGCAGACTCTGCTTTCAATATGAATAGAAAGGAAGGACCAGAGTGGTGTGATATGCATTTTCTACTGCAAAACACAGCCTGAGTTCACTTCTCTTATTTCTGGGAAAGCTGAAATGTCAAGCTTTGAAACAGGCTTGGGGGATGGGGGGGAGGAGGGTGGAGTTTGATGAAAAACAAAGGAAAAACAATCAAAATAGAAATCAGTGTTCTGCATGCTCAGTCTGGCTGTGCACTGCATAAGTCATATTGTCAGATAAGAACTAATGTAATATCAGAAATTTCCAGCATGCACAGAGATGTTCTCACTTACTTTTAGACGATCTGCTTTCCTATAATGTGACAGTAAACATTATTCATTAATCTATATTCCCTTAAAAAAAAAAAAAAAACACATATGGCCAGCTCTGAAGTCAGGTAAGACCTTGTATTTTTATGCCATTGTCTTCCTTCACATTTGGTTTTGACTTTGTGGGCTTCTGCTAGGGATAACTTTAATTCAGAACCTCTTTAAAGAGCAAGCAGCAGACAAATACACTTAAGTCAATCAACAAAGTAATACCTAGAGACCAAAATGATGTTATAGGCTCCTGAAGAAAAAGTAAAGATTTATTCTAAATCTTTAAAGACGTTCTTCACAAGAAAAGTACCAGCCAGATGAACTACGCTTTCAAGAGGAGCTGAATCCATTTTAAAGGGATAAGGACATCTGCAGCACAATCAGAGACATCGGACTGATGAAGTGGCACATTTCACCACTTAACTGGACGGGCTGAGCTGCTGACATTTTAACTACACTTTCTATTTTGAAGAATAAATAAATGTTCAGGCTCTGATTTCTTTTTTTGTTTTGTTTTTCAACATAATTGTGTCCAGCCAGCTACAAGAACTTCCCACCAAAAATTGTAACAAATTAACTCCCCAAGAACATCACCTCTTCTTCCCCCATGTTCTGCAGTGACCGCACCTCCAGACCAGGGGAAGCTCCCTCCTCTTGCAGCAGTAGTTGCTGTGAGGTTCCCAGATGGAACCATCACATTTCAGCAAAGGATTTCCGCTCCAAAGCCCACTTGCATGTTTCAGGCTGCGTTTTTAACAGTCACTCGGTGTAAGGAAGGGATACCCCCAAGCTACTCAGCAAGAGAGCAACCACAACACTCCTGAGCTATCACATAAACTGGAAAGTCACCGATGCAGGAAGCAGTGCTGTAGAACAACACTTGCACAGAAGCCTCTGGGTACTTGGTATCTCACAAAGTGAGCCTTTCACAAGGGTTAAGCAAGACATACAAGGAGCGGTACTTCACTCCGGCAACCATATAAATGCAGAGCACAACATGCGGAGATTTTCCTGAGCACAAATAAAAAGGACAATATCCTAAGTTCTGTGAATATGGAATATTCAAGTACACTTTTCGTAATCACAGAATCATTAAAGTTGGAAAAGATCTCTAAAAGCATCTAGTCCAACCAATCACCTACCACCACCAGGCCACATCCCAAGTGCACATCTACCCTTTCCTTGGCCACCTCCAAGGATGGTGACCCCACCACCTCCTTGAGCAGCCTGTGCCAATGATTCACTACTCTTCCTAAGAAGAAATTCTTCCTAATACCCAACCTGAACATCCCCAGCACAACTTGAGGCCATTCCCTTTCATCCTATTGCTGTAACCTGGCAGCAGACACCAACCCCAGCTCACACAGCCTCCTTCCAGGCTGTTGTAGAGTACTATGAGGTCTCCTCTGAACCTCCTCTCCCTGAGACTGAACATCCCAGTTCCCCCAAGACTGTTCATTTTAGACTGCTTACATTAATAACTGTGAAATCCCTTCTCCAAACAGAACTTTAGAGACAACTTGCCCTTGACTCCCAAGCTGCATTTTCACAGAAATACTCTGTTACATTTGAACATATATTCCACTTGCGCAGCACTGTAACGACACTGTTTTTTTCCTCAGAACCTAATATTAAATTATCACATGGCTTATTTAACTTCAGTTTTCAAGTAGGCTCAAACTAAGCTAAACCGTAACTTACAATACCCTGGAATGCTGCACAACACAGTTATTTGCACAAGCGCTGGCTGAACGCGTGCCATGCGCAGAAGCATGACACCAGGTCATGTATGACACTAGGTCACTAGTCACTAGCCAGTTCCAGCTAGGAACTCATGGCTTTGTCACAGATGCACCACCCTGTTCTCTGCAACATCTCAGCTGGCTAAAAAGCTCCCTGATAATGACTTTCAGAAGCCCAGGCAGGGCTCCACAGCAGGCTGCCTCAGCTGCTCTGCCCTGCCCTCCATCCCCCCATGCCCTGGGTCCAGGTAACTGCATAGCAGACAGCACTCCTTGCACTCAAGTGTGCAGAGGTAACATGGGGCTGCTGCAGGGAAGCTTAAAATACAAACAGGCTGCTTTGCTGCAGCCCTTGGATGCTCTGATTCTCCAGGGAAAGCGGGAGAACTTTAGATTTATGTAAGTAAGGTATGAGGATGCCTAACATGCTCATTTGAAATATCAACCTGTTTTCTAACCCTAGACATAAGAGGACATGAGGACTACCTTTTTCCTTAGCTGCAACTGAGTGAACACCCTTTTCTCTCTTTTTATAATCCCCTCCCTTTCTTGTAAGCAAAGGCAGGCAGGACCATCAATGAGCATGCCTAACAACCCCAGAATACAAAACAAAGGCAAAACAAGGACTCATTAAATTAGATGTCATTTATTCTAAGAGTACTGATAAGCACTAAGGGCATGATCCCCAGCTTCAGCTCCTTGTTCATCACCTTTTAAAAATAAATTTACAAACCCAAGTGTTGAAAGTTCAAGGACTACATCCAGTACCCACTGCTGGGGGCCAGAGGGGATAAAGCTGAGGAGGTAATTAGCAATTCACAGAGGTAAATTCAAGTCCTTAGAATCAGTACACAAATACCATATAGGTAAAGAGTCTCTGGCAGAAGGGAATTTTCTGTTCAGGGAAAAAAACCACCCTCAGACCCCCAGAACATAAACAAGATTGAAACATTCAAGTACCTGTTCTGGGTAGTCTGCACCACAAGTTTTTAAAAACAAGAACGTTGATCTTTTTAAGAAAGAGAAGTGCCACTGTACTAACTGCACTTGAAGGAATTTTGTGTATATTCTCAGCCAAATTTATTTTGCCTGTGTTATTCAGATGGTCAAATTAGATTAATACATGTTGACAACTGGAAGTCCAGAATAAGCGATTAAGTATTTCCAGAATCTAAGAACAGAAATCAAGAATTTTATCTATTTCATGAGCTACAGACATTTAAAATCAAAGTAACCACAGCTTTCAATAAAGAAATAAATCCCCCAAAGCATCATGAAATACAATTTCAACCATTATACTTTTAAACTCGTACTTTAGATACAGACACATCTACACCAGGCTGGAAGCTCTCTCCACTCTATCATGCTCTAGACCAGCTACAACATTGTGAACGCATAACATAGGATGCAGACAGGATTTTTTTTTCTTTATAAAAAAACTTTTATTGGTAAATTACAGATTTTCAGGAACAGAAGCTGTCATGTGTCCCTGTGAATGTCCTCTTAAGTTCCTGATGAAAGGCCCTAAGGCCACGTTCCACTGCCCATCAGCAGCCTTGGTTGGGCCAAACCTCCATGCTAGGCCACACACGTGGCAGTTCATAGCCCTGCTACACTCAGCTGGGATTTGTACCTTGTTCTTGAAAATTCTGGACATTATTAGGCTAAGCTAGTTACGCGGATTGTAAGAAAACCAGATAAAAATCTCCATAAGCATATTTCTATACGAGAAAAATAAAATCTACAGTTATCACAGCTGCAAAGCTAGAAAATATATATTTCTAAGCATCTCAGAGCTGTCCCTTAGGAAAATAGTTTCCCTCTTCATACTTTCCTTAAAACAGGAATATGAAGCAAACTTCCCCCCACCATAAAGGCAGAGTAAGTCCAAGATCCACTCATGAGACTGAATGTGTCCAAGTCTACGGGGCCAGATGACATGCATCCCAGTGTCCTAAGGGAGATGGCTGATGTGGATGCTGAGCTGCTCTGTGTTATATTTTAAAAGACATGGCTGTCAAGCAAAGTCTCCAGGGACTAGATAGAGGGAAACATCACTCCCATCTAGGAGAAAGGGAAGAAGGATGACCCAGGGAACTACAAGCCAGGGAGCCTCACCTCTGTGCCTGAGATCGTGAAACAGATCCTCTTGGGATACATGTTAAGGCACATGAGGGACAAGCGGGCGATCTGAGACAACCAGCACGGCTTCGCCAAGGAAGGCTGCGCCTAACCAATCTGGTGACCTTCTGTGATGGAGTGATGGTATTGGCGGACAAAGGGAAAACAACTAACGTCATCAATCTGGACTTCTGCAAAGCCTTTGATATGGTTACCTACCACATCCTTATCTCCAAATTGGAGAGATATGGATTTGAAGAGCGGACTATTCAGTGAATATGAAATTAGTTGGAAGATCACAGCCAGAGGGTTGTGATCAATGGCTCTGTGTACAGGTGAAGGCCGGTAATGAGCAGTATCCCCCAAGGGTTTTTCTTGGGACAGGTACTCTTTAACAGCTTGATCAGCAACACAGATGATAGGATTGAGTGAACTCTCAGCAAGTTTGCTGATGACACCAAGCTGAGTGGTGCAGTTGATACAGCAGAAGGAAGGGATGCCATCCAGAGTGACCTGAATAAACTTGAGAGGCCCTTGTGAACCTTATGAGGTTCAACAAAGTAAAGTGCGAAGTTTTGTGCTTGGGTCAATATAATCCCAGATATGTACACACTCTGGGAGAATAACTTGAGAGCAGCCCAGCTGAGAAGGACTTCAGCATCCTGGTTGATGAGAAACTTAACATGAGTCAGTAGCATGCACTTGCAGCCCAGAAGGCCAAAGATATCCTGGGCTGCATCAGAAGAGGAGTAGCAGCAGGGCGAGGAAGGGGACTGTTCCCCTCTGCTCTGCCCTTGCGAGGGCCCAGCTGGACTTCTGTACCTGAGTTTGTGGTACCCAACAAAGGAAAGATGTGGAGCTTTTGGAGAGCGTCCAGAGGAGAATGATGAAGATAATCAGAGTGCTGGAATATCTCTCCTATAGAGATAAGCTGAAGGAACTGGGCTTGTTCAGTTTGGAAAAGAGAAGGCTACGGAGAGATCTCATTGGGGCCTTCCAAGATTTAAAGGGAGTTTATAAACATGAGGGAAATCAACTTTTTACAAGGGTAGATAGTGAAAGGGCAAGGAGGAATGTTTTAAACTAAAGGAGGAGAGATTTACACTAGATGTCAAGAGGAAGTTCTTTACTGGGTGGATGGTACAGTGCTGGAACACAATGCCCAGAGAAGCTGTGGATGCCCCACCTCCCTTGGAGGCAGTTAAGGCCAGGAGGGATGGGGCCCTGAGCAATCTGATCTAGTACAAGGCTGGCAACCCTGCCTGCGGCAAGAGGTTGGAACTTGATGATCCTTGAGGTCTGTTCCAGCCCAAGCCATTCAGTGACTCTATGGTTCAACAGAATCATTAAACACACAGCTATAAATGCATGACAAGCCCTGGTGACAGGACTTCCAAAATCATCTGTGAACTTTATGACAGCAGAGCAGATGCAACTCACATCTTTCCACACATGCAAGCAAGCTCCCTGCCCTAGCACTGCAGAGTCTACTGCCTTCTTCCTATGCCTGCTGCCTTACCATCCCCCCCATCCTCAATACTCACCACAAATCCTTATGAAGTCTAGAGACACAAAAAGCAGAAGCATTATAGATCTTTGTGTACACCACTCTTACCCTTCCACAAAGCATTCTCAACCTCTGGTTCCTTCCCTGCTCCCTTCTAACTTTCACATACACTAACATATTTAACACAGATAACAGACAGCCCCTTTATCAAACACAAATTACACACATACCAAACTGTTAACAACTCACCATACATACTTTCTAACTTTTTTTTTTTTTTTTTTTTTTTTTAAGTTCTCAGAGAATTAGTCTGTGCATTTTGATTTTTAGTACGTTTGATTTAACAACTGCTGAGCATGCTCCACTGTTTCACAGAATATACTCTGCCTTAACTTTGCTTTTCAGAAATCACACCACAGGCTTGGTCCAATAAACTTATGTCATCACACACAGATTCACTTCACTGCACTAACTGTTCTGTGCCTACTCAAGTAGCAAGGAACCCAAGTAAAACCTCCCCACGGACACAGAGGTTTCCCACATGTCTCTTAATGGTCAACCTGCACAAAACACAGCAAGTTCTATATCCTGCTCTGGAGAGCAAAAGGAGAAAGGAAGAATACTTTTCTCTCTGAAGATACAGACAAGTTGTTGCTAGTTAGCATTTCTACTTTCCATTTACAGTGTCCTTTGGGTTTATCACAGGAGAATGAAGTGTTTTCCAGAGACAGGAATGTAAAGCAGCAAACAGATGAGGGTCAGGATCTGGGATTTGCAGTACTGTTGCTATTTCACTGCTTAATCAACATAAAGTCATCTCTTCTCCCCATCCTGGTCTTACACTGCTCTCATGTAGTGGATATAAGCATTCCAAGTAAGGATGATGCCTACACAGTACTAAAGCACTAACAGAGTATCGCATTTCCAATTTTTAAGTGAAATAGGGAAAGGCTTGCACTTAGTTATTACTGCTTTTGACTGTGAAAAACTGCAATTCAGTAACTTTTGATAAGCCTTGCATTATCTTCCCTGCTTTTCAGGAAACTAATGAAACTGAGAAGCCAGTCTGACTCACATCAGATGTTGTAATGAGCTAGCATGGCTTGCTAAATGACAACCATCACAAACACTGACACACGACTTCCCAAAACACGTGTGCTGACAAACTGCCACCTCCTCCTGTGGGATTACACACACCAAACAGCACGACTGCCCATGAGCTGGGGACTCACTTATGGGACAAGGAGACATTGTGAGGGCAATTCCTTCCCAAGAATCAATGGGGAAGGCTGCAAAACAATGCGTTTTAAACAGTATTTCCCTAGTTGATCCAGAAGCTAATGCGGAATGAGATTTGAGTTTTCTTCTGAGATTTCAACTTTTGTTTCACCTGTAGCCCTGGATTTAATAACGGTCATGCAGAAAGTGTGATTGGGATACGGCCTGTCCAGGTCATTTCCTTCAACATCTTCAAAACTGTACCTTGAAGCAGAGTACTGAAATCTTCAAGGGCCCTTCAGGCCTTACTACACTGCAAATCACCATGTAGATCAGGATCTCAGAATGGAGAGCAGTTCTTTCAACTCTAACTGCAAAATTAAACAAACAACGCCTTGCCATTTGAGAGCCTCTTAAGATTGCCTGAAACGCTTGCAAAATTCCTCCAAGTACGAGAAATAAACCTGCACTGCCAGACAGCACGCAGCTCTCAATAAGCCGGCTCAGAGACTTCTGCCATGCAGGCAGCAGCTACCTGGAGACACAGGGTGACTCTGAGGGGAAGGGACTGCAGGGATCTTCAGTTCCACCCTCAGCTCAAAGCAGGGTGACCCAGGGATGAGACCTCCTTTCTGAAGGCTTTGCACAATCACATCTTAAAAACTCCAAGGAAGGAGATGGGACAGCAACGCTCTGGAGGAGCCCTGAGAGGAAGGGGACGATTTGCTGCCACAGGGCCATCAGGCGAGACCCAGTGACACGGCTGAAGGGCTGCACCCCACCAGGACAGCCCTGCGAAGGGTGAGTTTGCTTAGTAACCAGCAGCACGCGAAATGGATAGAAATCAAAGCCAAGTCTTCTTAGTGTTAATACACCTTACTTAGTACTACTAAGTCGCATCTTAGGGCCATATTCAGATGGCCTAAATTCCACATAAATCCTTCTGCCTCCTATTTCTTATTAGCTGGCTTTCAGTCAGCTCCCCATTCAGCATCTTACGTAAATTCTCAGAACTGCTCTCCAAAAACAACTGGATTTCTCCATGGTCTGGGAAAAGTGGATTCAGTGCAACTGCAGCCACCTGAATCCAGTCTGTAAGGCCCAGCAGCACATCAGGCTGCATTACTCCTTTGGCCTCATCACTGTGGCAGGAAACAGCAGTTTGTCAAGGTAAGTTTTGATTTTGTTACTCTTCCACTGCAAAAAATAAAAAAATAAAAAATAAAGTACTTTTAAACAAAAAGCAGATGTCTAAACAATTCAGGACCCAATTCTTCATGTTCTCCTCTGGAACACAGAGATCCATACCTGGGTCTCCTTGAACATGGATGCTCCACCCATAGTTCTCTCACATTTGGTCCTAAGCCACACGCTGCTTTGCTCCTGATGTCTCGATGATTCTTTGATAAAGATTCGGTCTTTAATATGATTATAGCTCAAACTATTCACTGGTCTGCTGAAAGGAAAAGTAAAAGCCCCAGACCAGCAGTAAACACGGGCTGAGATTGTGGTTTAAACAAGAGAACACAAAGACATCACAGTTCTTCAAAGACTATCAGTTTTCCAGTAAAAGCCCTTTTGGCGTTTCTAAAGATTCCAGTTGAGCCAGATCTCCTCATTTGAGAAGTTCCTCAAACAGAAATTAGTATTATGGTTTTATAAAAGCACCCTAAATTGAGAACTTATGTGTACCAGCACACTCATCCCAAGATGCTCTGCTCACGCAGCCTTACATAATTAGGATCCTTCATGCAAGGAAGATCGAGTAAGGAGACAGAAGCACTCCTCACCCTTCTCAGAAGAGGAACCAGCACCTGTGCCCTGGCAGCTCACCCCACAGCCCAAGGCCTGTGCACAGCCACCAGGCACAGATCCTGACCCAGCCCAAAGCCAGCTCTCTCTGAAAACATCACAGCAGCAAGATGCAAAACTGTGAAATATCCTGTATCTGCTGATGTCACTGTTTGCTGAGGGTTCACCCTTTTCACAATTACTCTGAGCAGAATAGGATGCCTGGAGACAGCATAACTTTCAGAAACGAGTGACAGCTTATTGTGGATTAAACAGGCTATTTTACAAGTGTGGCAAGTTTGCTTCTCTTTCAGTGGCAGTTTCCACTAGTAAGAAACCAGCTAATCTGAGCAGCCACCAGGAGCAGATCTGCACCACAGTGCCCAATGGCTTTCAGCTACCTTGAGCACAGGGAACAGCAGAGCCACCAGATTTATTCCTGTTTGTCAGACAACCATCAACATCAAACAAAGCACTAGATCTGGCCCTACCTCTTGTTTCTAGGGACTCACAACCACAAACATACAGAGCGAAGCAAACCTTTGGGTTGCAGCGTTCAGCTTCAGTCACTTCTGAGGCACACATGCACATGATGAAGTAATCACCAGGAGCAACAATGCTTTTCTTCAACTTCTCAGGGCACACAGGACATGCAAATACGACGTTCAGGTCTCACTGTGGTGCAGATAGTAATGGACATCAAGTCTCATGGGTTCACCCAGGTTACTGTCTTCCTTTTAGGACACACCAAGACCTGATTAGGCACCCACCATTTCTGACTGCTACTCTTCACCCCTAAACTGTGCTAAAGGACACAGTGACTTTTGAAACTATCTAAAAAACATTCACCACTGTTTTTGTCCTTTTTGCACGCATTCTGAATTGATAACAACACTTCGTGAAAGTTAAAGAGCACATCAACCCATACACAAGAACTTCGTGTTTGGTGCTAGCAAATCCAATCTATAGGCCAGAAGATATATTGAGAACCTAGTACTTTTAAACAAACTGCAGGGTTTTTTTTTGGTTTTTTTTGTTTTGTTTTGTTTTTTGTTTTTTTTTTTTTACATCCTAGCTGTTACACGCCATTATACATAAGTTACATAGCGGAAGGGCTTTTTTGGAGAGGGTACGGCTTCAAGAAGCTCAGAAGACAACCCAGCAATGCTTCCTTCCAGCAGCCTTCATGCAGCCCACGGTTCTAATTTTCCCGGCGGTTTCTGCCTCGTGACTGTAGAAGCTCCGTGCCCGGCTCACACGGCCGGAGCCCGGCGCCGCTCACGGCCACGGAACGCGCTCCTGTCCGCGCACATCGGCCAAAGGCAGCGCCCAGCGGGCTGACCGCGGCACACACCGCAGCAGCACGGGGCCCTTCGGAACGCGAAGGCAGCACGGCAGCACGGGCCGGCAGCGCGCACAGCACCGCCCTCAGCCGCTGGGCTCCCGCAGGCGGCGCGCTCCGAACCGCACAACGAAGCCCGCGCGCGATGCGCTCCCAGCGGGCAGCTCCGGGCCGGGGGCCGCCGCAGCCAGAGCCAGAACCCGAGCCAGAGCCCGCCGCCCGCCACGCTGGCGCAGCCGGCCCCGACCCGGCACCTGCCCCGACCCGGCCCCGCCGCCGCTCCGGGCGCCCCGCACAAAGCGCGGCGCACGCCGCCCTGGAGGAGGGCTGCCCGGCCCAGCCCTGCCCGGCCCGACCCGCCGCGCCGCCCCGGCACCTTCAGCACCACTCCGGCCCGGATGGCCGCCGCGAGGCCACGCCGCCGGGGGCTGCGACAGGCCCCGCGCCGCCCGCTCCGCTCGGCGCCACACGAGGACGCCCGGCCGCCGGGCACTCACCGGTCCGCTGCCCGCAGGCGGAGGGTCCCGGCGTACCCCTCGGCTCAGCCCCGGCTCGGCCGCCCGCCGCCGGGCGCGCTCATCCCGTATGCGGCTGGGCGCCTCCCGATTGGCCGCCGGGCGGTGGCGCGCGGGGCCGGGCTCCGCAGGAATGGCGGCGAGGGGGGGATGAGGCGGAGCGGGGTTACTACAGGTCAGGCGCGGCGCGGCGCTGGGCGGGGCCAGGAGGCGGGGCCGGGCAGCCGGAGGGGTCGAGCTGCGCATTGCGCCTGCGCGGCGGCTCCGCGGCTGGGAGGCGCGGGGCGGTTGCGGGGCCGCGGGTTGTCGGTGTTAGCGGCCGGCGCGGGTGGTCTGACGTCGGCTGTCACCGCAGCCGTGGCTGACAGAGCAGGTTTTGGCAGCGCCGCTCAGGGTTCGGCTCCTGCCGGCCGGTACTGAAGAGCTGTCCGTATGGACACCTCCAGATCCTGCAGGTGGCCCTTCGTAATAGAAGGTTCGCATCTCTGTAGCGCGTGGAGCCCTCGAGCGGCAGGAACATAGCGAGCCTTGCTGGAAGTTAATTAACAGAGTGCAGAATTCTGATCCACAGAGCAACGGAAGTCATCTCGGTTACTGGAAGAAATGCTTCCAAGTACTTAGAACTGAAATGCACTTTTTAGCTTCTAAAAAGTGGGAAATATTATCCGCAGGAGATAACTGAGCTGCAAAGGTTATGAACTACACAACCAAAAAGATGCTAGCTGAAATAGCTGAAATGGGGTTAGGAGCACAGAAAGGTTCTATTTCAAAGTTTTGTGCTCGCTGGAATTAAAAAAAAAAAAAAAAGAAAGAAAGAAAAAGGATAAGTACTTTTGGAAGGAGAAAAAACTGTTTTTCAGAGATGGAAAAGATGGGCCTTTCTGCCACAAGAGAGAACTGACATGGCTTTCTGCCAGTGGTTTCACTTACGTCAGTAGAGACAAAGTAAACGTAATGAATATGATGTGAATATTAATGCACTGAAAGCAGTCCTACACTGCCGTGTAATCTCTGGCATTTCATTCAAGACAAAGAATTTTCAGGATAACACTACAAGAGCTATTTTACATGAAGGAAAATGGGAGGTTAAACACTGGAGAGTGGCATGGGGCAGAGCTCATCTGCTCAGCACTGAATCTAAGTTTGCATCCTCAGTTCATGTGTTTGCTCCTGGCAATTACTACAGTGCCTTTGAGAAATGCGTGAAATGCACAACTTGCAATTAAACGTGACCCTTATTAAACTGCTAGATCTGAGCACTACTGAAGTATTCCGTGAGATAACATCTGCGGATGACGTAGATTATTCCATGCCTATAGCTGATTATCTCACAAGGTTGTTAAGGAAACCAGAGCAACTGAAGTACTTCCCTTGCCATGGAAATACCAACTGTCAGACCCCACCTGGATGTCCTACGTGCAGGACATTCATCACAGAGCACTTCTTATGTCCCCCAAATCTGTCCATTGTACACCACATCTTAAGATTATTTAGATAGAACTCAGCTGTTCAAATAACAACAAAAACTCTTAGAAAGAATGAGGAGATCTTGACTGGTTCTGAAGCTTTCAGTCACCAGTGTTCAGACCAGTTTTTAAGGAGTTCTGATTAAAAAGGCTCAGCTGTGTCCAATTCCATTAGTCTACGGTGATATCCCTTACACTGCCCTCTGTACTGCTCAGTGCTGACAGCTGCTGAAGGCAGAACTCTAATCTAGATAACTTGGTTCCTGCACACCTTGCAGTTCCTCATTCACAGCTCAGCATCAGAGGTGAAGGATTATCTGCAGCCCCTGCTGATTAAGCAACTTTGAAGTTAGAGACACCAAAGGTTTAAATACACATACACACATATATATTTGTGTACGTGACAGCATATTGATTTAAACAGATGTCTACATGTATTCAGCATTCTCTTGGGCATCTTTATAGATTCCTGATGTTTAACATTTAGTACAGGCAAAGCCCATATTGATTTCACTGATTGTATCATACCTTTTAACTGAAACAGTTTGGTACAGAGTAGGAAACATGGAGGGTTGGGAAGATATCAGTGTAATGAGTGCTTTACACTGTAGCACTTTTCTTGTTCAACTCTATGCTGAATACCCATAGGAAAACTAAAGAACTTGGGGATTTATAGTAACCAGATGATCATATACAGAATGATTGATAACCCACGTTTCTAATTGGAAATTCGAACTATAGAAGACACTGTATAAGACACAAAATGTATAAGACACTGGTGGCTGTGGGAGGTTGTGACCTTTCATATATAAACTACATACAATGATAAGAACTGCCAAGTAAAAATATTAGCTGATCTATATTAAAAAAAAAAAAAAAAACACGTTGTGCATAATGTGCACAATAGCACAATTAAGGGCAATTAAAAAGTTTTTGTGTCACCCTAGAGCATTCAGGCAGTTAAGGAGAAGCTGCAAAATCATTAATGGCTGCTACAGATTGCACTGATGTATTCACAAATGCTTGTTTATTATTTTTAATTTCCAGTCAGCAAAACTCATTAGCTATTCTCACTTCTAGAAGTTCCAGGCATCCAGTCAAGGGGAAAGGAACACTGCCATATGTTTTGATCAACAACAGAGGATGAATAGCAAGTAGTAACTAGCAGGGAAGATTGCTTATGAAAATACTGATTAGGAAATGCAGTCAACTGACTCATCAGGAAAGAGAACAGAGAACCAATGTTATCTTGTTAAATGTGGCCAATTCTAACTAGTGTGCAGTGGGAATTAATAAAAACAAAGAGCTACACTGAAAGAGGAGAGTCTATGAATGGGTAAATGCATGTGGAAGGTTGGCATTAATCTTTGATGAGCAGACTGCTGTGTACTGATACTGAGGAAGAAGCCAGAAGGGAAAAAAACAGTGTCACAGATACAACAGATGTGAAAGCTTTTAGCTAAAATTCCCTGGAGGAACACAAACAAAATTAAGCACTTCAAGAAGATACATACATTGAAACTAAAACCAAACTGACTTCTTATGTGAAACAGCAGAGACAATTAGAGAAGGACTTGGGTAGGTCTGGATAGAATATATTTCTTTTGTGTGCCTTCAAACTTGTGAAAAATAAATGACCCTATAATTAGTAATCTTTCTCCATGACTCACTACATAATTGAGCACAACAAATTAATATACCCTTACTCTAAATTAAATGGACTTTAGCTAAAAAGAAGATAATGTTTTTAAACTGTTTGTTTGGAACCTATTTTGTCTTAGCTACAGATGATAACAAGTTTAACAAAGGGGCACTTACCCCCTGATTTTTTTTAATTAAACAATCAAATTGGCATTGCAGGGTTCTGTCTCTAAGGATATCCTGGTAGTGTGGCATTCCAGATGCCCTCTTAAAACAGGGAGAGGATTGAACTGACGGTGCAGAGGCAGGGAAGCCAGCTGGGATGGGGCTCTGGCAGCAGGAATGGCTTATGTTCCTAAGGTCATCATTCCCAGAACTATTAATTTGGGGGTGTTGTCTTAAAGGATGGATTGTTTTTTGGTTTTTGGCTTTTTGTTTTTCCTAGAAGAAACAGCATGAGATTTCTATGCTGAATAGTCTGCACGTACATATCAGTACATTTGACTCATTTTTGTCTGTGAAGCTTTTTGTTGCCAAATAAAGGAACAAATGAGTAAGTTGATACGCTTCAATTGGAAAGAGGCAAACTGTGGCATCATACCTCAAATGATTAATTATTTAGGAGAACATTTGGTATTGTGGTCGTAGCCAGAGCTAATAAGTGCTGCCACTTTTCACAGAGAGAGATTGATGACATTAATAATAGGGTGATCAAGGGTACAGTGCAAAATTTATCATCGCTTGACACAGTTCAGCTTTGTTAATGCTCGAGTACTTCTTTAAATGCCTCTCTTACGTTTTCTGTTATTACATATATACTGCCAACCCACTGCAATAAATCAGAGTGCCATGTAAGTATTAGCAGTATGATAACCTCCTCCAGACTGAAATTTCCAGCTGGGGGAAAGCATGTAAATGTGTACAACAACCCACGAGCAGCGCTCTGTGACACCACGTGCTCCAGAACTGCCATGCTATGAGAAATTGTGTCGCCCACGGAAAATAGAGGCAGGATTAAAAATAGATTTTATTTCTGCTCTTGATCTTTCTTGCTCGAAAGCCTCCTGTCACTTTCTAGGCCACTGAAACTTTACAGTTGAGCTGACAGCACCAGGTCAGCCAAGAGAAATCACAAGCATCTAACAATGAACAGTGGCTCCAGCCTGCAGAAAAAAAGGTGATCCTTACAAGCTCCAAAAACAACAAAGATCAAATTGGCCAAGCCCGAGTTGGAGCCCACAGCCCATATTTGAGGTCAGCCATGCAGCGTTTGCATGCAGACAGCTGCCACATGTCCCAGCTGCATTCCCTGGGCATGGGTGCTGTAGGCACACCGCAACCTGGCGCAGCCTCAGCTCTCCCAGGCATGCCACAGGTTTAAGGCTGCAGTGCTGCTGGCACTACAAGTAAGGCAGCACTGGGTGCCACAGCATCGTGTGTTACCCTGCACAGCAGTGACTGCCAGCCTGCCCAGCTCTGGGAAATCTGGGTTGTTAAACTGCATTGATAAGACTTAGCAGACATGTCCAGATGACCTTGTGCCCACCTGTGATTTGAGAAAAGGCAGTTCCCAGGGCAGACTTGCTTTCTTCCACAATTCTGAATGAATAAGCGAAGTAACGAAGCAGTGTTACAGATGGAGTGATGATAACTTGTTTGTAACGAGACAGCGAGTGGCTCAAATAATCAAAGTGTGCCTTCCTGCTGTAGCAAGTGAAAGCTACAAAGACTTCTGACATTTTGCCTTTATTTAGTGGATTTTCTTTAGTCAGCTACTGTGCAATGTTTTCATGAAGCAAAACCATTTTACAGTGCAAGATTTCACCCAGGAAATAAAAGTGGCCAAGAGTTTCCGAAACAGGAGCTTAAATTCAAGCTCTTGTGCAAGTCAGATATTTTGGGTTATTTGAGAAAACTAATTGAGGAAAACTACTGAGTTCTTCACAGGTTGGGAAACACTGTAACTTAATGAGTTGCACGAGATGTGACTGGGGAAAGCATCCCTCACTTCTTGTGTCTTCTGTGCACACAGAATCCCCAGTGTAACCCTCCCAACACATCTGCAGTGTACTTCTTTTCCAAGTCTGTGTAACAATTTCATGACAGAAATCACTGCTACCCCCATCATATTTATATAACATTGCTTCAAACATGTAATTAAGTGAATCTTTACCAACAAGAAAAACTCAAACCTGAAAAGCAAAACAAGGGTGAACGAATAATTTTCTTTCTCTGGGGTATTAGGTGAAGGTAAGTCACACAGATGCTTTGGATGGAGCACCGCAAATTTCAGACACAATCTTGTGACTCAGTATAATAGCAGTAAGTTACCTTATGGTGAATTTGGTTATCCTGGAAATTCATACAGAATTATGAAAGTGGGACTGAAAGGATTCAGAGTTCTGCCTAAAGTTTAAAGCGAGCTGCAAAATCATTTGTGCAGCGTGAGTCCATCGGGATCATATAATTATAGAGAAATTCTTCCTGGAAAAAACAAGGAGTTCTGTGAGAGCAGGCTGTTGCTCTCTCTTGTGATGTGTAAGAAACAAAAGTTTCTTTTAAAAAGGAAAGCTGTTGTAGTGAGTGATAGGTCTGGGCTGTAAAGCTCAAGTTCTTGGTGACTCACAGAGACCAAAGTGCTGTTGATCGATACGTACAGGGTCTGACTATTCAAACCGCGTTGTGTTCATGTATGAAATTGATTTTGAATCTGGAGTTGTTTGAATTCTAACACGTGCATCTGATTTCACTTTGGCGTAACAAATCAATCATTTTAATACCCATGAAATTTAGTCTGCAAAAAATAAGTTCAATCCAAGTGAGCACACTTGGATTTCTTTTGTAGTGAAGGGCAGCACTGCTTCAATAAAGCTGTGAAACTTCAGGCTTTCAGCGAGCTGAGTGCAGGAGGGAGCAGCCACCCTCCCCCTGCTAGAGTCAAGGAAAGTAAGCTATCACACGGATTTGACTAAGCTCAGCTAACAAATCCTACCCTAAGTCAGGGCTACAGCAGAGGTGTGCAGTTCTGCAGGCCATGCAGCTCCTGGAAGCTGGAGCCACGCAGCAGCAGAGTAGCGACCTGAGACGTGCTGGTAGCAATGGGAGAAAGAAAAGTGAGCCCTTCCCTCATAAACTAATTTATGTCAGTTGCACATGTGTAAGAACAGTGATTGTTCAGGGACTTCCATGTCCATAGGTTCTTCTGGGCAGCGCTAAGCAGAATGTCAGAGTTGCTCAATTCTATATTTACAGAGCTCCCTCCTGACTACCTCAGATAAATGATTCCATCTACTGCTTAAGGGAATCTTCACTCTTCAAGTTACTCCTCAGTAATGATACCAGGAGATTTATTGAAGTTTTGATTGATATATGTACTCGTTTGCTTCACAGTGATTACTTAGTGATTGAAAATCTGGTATCAGAGATTTAGCAGGCAATGAAATCTTCACTTGCAGATAGATTTTCTGTGCCTAATAAAAAGTAACTACAAATTTCAATAAACTTTAAGGTTATTTTTCTGCAGTAGAAGAAAGGGATCACTGTTAATAAATTCTAAATCAGTACTGACACATGCACATCAGCATTCTATGCTACACTGTAAAAGCATATTAAAAAGCTACTAATGCAGAACTGGGCGCTCGCAGTAACATCAGAATGTATATATGTAAAATTAAAAAATATCAGGAAATGAAAGAAAATATTCAGAGAATTGCAGGAGGATTTAAGATAAAGTCTTATTCAAGAATTTACACTGGAAGGTGCAACAATGAAAATATGGTTTCATAATCTTACATCTTGGCATCACTCTGAAATAAATCTGAGAAGGCATAAATAATGGAAGACAGATTGATCTCTTAATGATTAAAGTGATACAACACTCCAAGTTCAGATATAGGGCGGTTTGGGTTTCAGGAAAATAGGTCAGTAATATCTGAGAGCACATGAAGAACTCATCCTCTCCTGACACAGGAAAGGTCTCAAGATTAGGAGGATTAAGGTTAAGACAGACAATTCATGTGTGAGGAAGGCTACAACCACGCTTCCTTACCAGCAGATAAACGAGGACATCCACACACCGTGATCTGCACCCCTACAGTGTTTGCATTACCGGATAGTGAATCATATGTGTTCTTCAAAACACTGCACGATGTTCCTCTTATCTCTTCTGATATTTCCAGGACACGAGCATTTCTGAGAAATGAAAGTTGAGTATGTGAGAATATGTATAACAAATCAGAAACAACAGTTTGTATGTGTAGTTAATGCTCTTAAGGATTTGTTTCCCCGTACATTTACATTAAGAGACCAAAGATCTGCAGGAGACCAAACTTGCAGGAGAACAATGTGACTCAAAGAAATCTGAAGACCCAAAGGGGTGATCCAGCTTAAACACAAGCTGTATTTCCTGCTGATCGCTGCATGCTGGAGGTACCAAGAAGTTCTAACCCTGGTCCAAAGGCACATTACCTTTGGCAAAACAACAAACACGACTTTATCCTCTCCCAACTATAAATTGCTCACAAAATCCATGTTGGGCTTGTCTTTAGACACACTGCAGACAAGGAGTGCTGCGTTCCTCTGCAGCCAGCTGCCATCTGCCAACATGATGGTACAGGCATTCAGAGGCCTTTCAGAAACACAGCAGGTGTGGTTTTAATTTATTAACCTTTCATGCTATGACAGCTTGGGAAGAACTGAACACACTTTAGCTAGTCACCACCTAGTTTTTTTTTAATTACTAACAGTATTTTCCATTATATCTGCACTTCATTTACTGTTCTTTTGGTTGCCTTTAACAGACATTTTGTCTCATCTGTTTCTCTAGTTGAGACAAAAGTTTGGAATTTCAAATGTTCTAATTAGTGCAGCTCACCCAGGTCATGTTCTCACACAACCTGTTCTGCTTCTGGAAGACATCCTGAGAGAGATTACAGAGCTCAGCTGCACCCACTGAGTCAGCTGCCTTGTCCTCCAGCAGAGCTCAGGGAGCAGCACTGTTTTTGCCTGTAGTGAGGTACTGCAATTCACCAGGGAGCGTTAGGTGGTCAGTGCTTCTTAACTAATCGTGGACAACATGTTCTGGAGGCCTAGATAAAAGTTTTATTGATTCCTTGAAAATGTGCACAGATGTAAAACCTTGGACCTGATTAAAAAAAAAGTCATTCTATGCTTCTATCTCCTGTGTTTGAGAGATTAGTTTTGTAGTGTGCAAACTTGTTAGAGATGGCTGCAGACTGTTTTAGCATACAGGCCTCTCTGAATAAATTGAAGCACCATTTTTTCAGGGTTTTAAGACTGTAAAAGACAGCAGTACGCTGTGATTCTGTAGTTGGTAGTGACGTACGTGCAGTGGTGAACAGTGAATGCAGTCACTAAAAGTGCGCGGTGGAAGATCTCATCTGTGTGTGAAATCTGGGTGCCTTTGGGATACGATCAGCTGGAAGAGCTGCCATCAGGTGCCCTTTACTTTGTTCCTGCTGAGCCAATGAAAGCATGACAGATCACCGAGAACAAACAGTTATTAAACTAAATTTTAGAAGCCCTAAATTTTAGAAGTCTCTCCTTCTTTTTCTTGTGTAAAGGATAACAGGTTTTATAGCAATATAAAATATTTCAAAGAACAAAACAGAAAAAAAAAGATGATTAACTGAACTATCTTTATTTCTATCTTGAACTGTTTGCAGCAGCAACACATGGACCCCTGAGACTTTCATTACTCCAGCCCTTTCTCAGCACACAGCACGAAGGTAACAACCAACAGCACAGCAATTGTGCCATGAAAAAAGCAGTTATTTTTTAAGCAAGAGAAAATGCAGCTTGAAGCCTGAGTTGAGACATTGATTAGTGCTGTTCTGCAAATATATGAAGCATCATGCAGCATGGAGCAGATTACACCCCATCACCCTGATGCAGTAATTTTATATTACATTTAGCAATTATCTTTCACTAGAGTAATACTAAGTAGCCACACTCCTCACTCTAAAGCACCAAATGATCTCCAACCCTGCTGAAAAACATTACTGCTGCCAAAACACTCAGTCTTCATTGGGAACAAAAAAAAAAAAAAAAAAAAAAAAAAACCACCAACCCAAAAACCAGCAATAAGACTTCAGTGCTTATATAAACAAAGTCTGACGTTCTGACAGGCTCAGAATCCAGAATGGAAAGAATGCAATCTTAAATACACTACTGCACTTTTTCAGATTTTTTGTGGTGTGAGTAAATATATATTCCTTTAATTGTAGACTTACAAAGTGGCTTTCAAAAAATTCTTATAGCCCACAGAACCCAGTCCTTGATTTAGGAAATATATATATGTGATGATATCATGGGAACTGACTAACATAAGTGCCAAAGAAGCTGTGTTTGAATGCCAGCTGTGCAGGCCTGCAGCTGTGCCCTGCTGAACACGCAGACAGCAGAACTGCCACTGGCATTTCCAGGAGGACGTGTTATGTTTCAACAATAGTTCCTTTAAAAGAACACAGCAAAATTGGTGCCAAGGAAGGAGAGGCCAACAACCAGGTATCCCTCCTCTTTGACTGCAATTTTTTGGTCACCTGAAAATTCTGCTTCATCTCCTGCCACGCTTTTCCCTCCCTGCAAGAGCTGCAGTCCTCATGAACAACTTTATCTGCTCGAGCAGATAACTCAGATGCACGTGTCTCAGCTGCTGCAACCCCTGCTATCACTCACCTTTGCCCTTTTTCTTCCCTGTCCCCATCACTTATTGTGAAGGCAGCACTGCCCTTGATCTCACACGTTGCACTAGACTAGGATCAAAGTTTAGAGGTCAGCAAATTAGCACAGAAGACACCAACCACAAGGAAAAGGCATTTTCATACTTGAAAAACAACATGCATGCTTCTGCTGCCACGTAACTGAAAACAAGGTTATGGTTAGACACATGATGATGAATAACAAGGATGCAGATCAGTAGCTCTCGAGTGCATGGAGACGTGTTCATGCCAACAGAACAGCTTACTGTGCAAAGATTCATCACGTGCCTTCACTGCCACCTCCCCTCTGTGTTTTTATTTTTCCTTCCGGAGCTAAAATTTCCAAATGCGACAGTAAGAATTGCAAATGTCCTGTACTGACACAGAAAGCTGGATGCCATTTTTGGAAGCTCATGCATCCACATCCCATCTCGTTGGCACTACCTGTGATAACTGCCCCTCTTCACAACAGCTTTAATGACCACAGCTCAATGGCTGCTCTCTGCCCTCAGCTCTGCTGCAACGTCCTGCCATGTCTGGGTGGCTGGAACTGGGAGAAGAGCTACAGATCAATCCCAGCTCCCTTGCTCTTGTTGGCTTGCACTAGTTCTCACTGTTGGTCTTCGTTTGGTCCTCCAGTGGGTGACAGAAAGATGGGATAATTGGCCTTTGATGTCACTCAGAGCGTTAATTCCCTGTTCTCTGGGACCTGTGGCCAGCATTGGCAGAAGAACACTTCTCACTGGGATCAGTGGAGGCACTGCTTCTCCACTAAGCCAGTTATTTTAAGTCACATCTAAACACAGAATTAGCAGCTTAAGATCAGCCTTTCTCCCCTGCAGCACGTTCAATTAGATGCAATGCAAGTTAGCTAAAAAGCACAGTTACACCCTTCTCATTGGAGCCACACTCCTGCTGGCTTCACTAGGCCCTGGCTGCTGCTGAGCCAAAGGATTCACAGCCCAGCTCAGGAACACGAGCAAACACCTGTGTGAGTGATGCACCCACAGCCAGCACAGCTCTGCTGGCACTTGGTGCCAGCTGTGAGTCAGCACCGAGCTCTGTGCCACCTGCCTGCCAACAGCGTGCTTGCTACTGGCATTTATGTGCCTTCTCTCTAGCTCATCTCCTAAGTGAAACTGAACTGGAGGACAAGCTCAACAGGCCGTGCCGTGCTGCTCTCCCTTAGCCTGTGGTGCAGCTCCTTGTTCCCATGGCACAGGCTCACATCTCAGGGTCCAGGCAGCTCCCCCCCTTGCAGAAGTTCACCCATCTGTCCCCTCGACCACGCTTCTGACATGGCTCAGTGCCAGGAAGAAACAAGATGTGGCTTCCCATCAGGGAAGAGGCACAAGCAACAAGTGAGCAGCGAGAACACCCAGACTTGCAGACACATCTGCCTCTGCACTGGATTGCACCACGTTAGGGCTGAGATTTAGCACTGCTGAATTAATTCGCTCAATCCTCGTTCACTTACTTTTATTGGAGTGGGATGGTCTGACAGCAGCTGAAATCACTGGGTCAGAACATTCACATCGTGGTTGCAGCCATGGCGTTCACTTCCAGATTGGCACTCTTTGAGAACTCCACTCTGCACCCCCTGGTTCTTTTCCTCAGTTGGCAAGATTTGCTTGAAATTGATACTGAGCCAGGAAACTTTAGGAAAAAAACAACCAGAAAAGAACTCCAGGTGAACTGTGCACAATTACATCTTGAAAGATTCCACTTATTTTTATCAATATTGCTGCATTAAGGAAAATACTTTTAAGAATCCAAAGACAACCTTCATATAAAAAGATGAAACAAACCTAAAGCCAGCAGTGAGAATCCTCATGGAATAACTCACCTTTGGAACACAAAACCCTTTCCTTTGGCCCTACTGAATTTGATCTGGGCTGCAGTATGGCAATGGCAATCCCAAAGTTGCTTTCTACAACACTGAGTTAGGCTGTGGGAGCCTACAGAGACAACCAGGAAAGCTGATGAAAAGCTGTCATTTAAAATGAGGCCTGTTTCATGAAAGCCCCACAATGCCACCTTCACTGCAAGCAGAACCTGAAGTTTTGATGCAAGTGTGTGCAAAGCACAACGGGTCTTTTCAGCAATTCTAAATGGAGCCAACGTCACGCTCTCCTCTGCTTTCTCCAGCACTTACCATCATGCACTATGAAATCCTGCACAAAAAAAACCAGCAATAAGGTCACACAATACTGCAAGAATATCCTTTGAATACTGAAAAGGACACATCACATATAATATCAGCAGAGCTGACAGCAGTGCCATATAGACGTGTCAGCACCAATATCCAGCTGCCGCTGTGAAGCACTGCAGACAAACAGGACAAGAAACCTTTTAAAAATGGGGATTTCCATGCACCATTCCCCACAGGCTTGGAGTGCCAGCCTATCAACATTCAGAATCTGTGGAAGAGATTCTTGTAGAAGCAAGGCAAGTCTTTAGGATTCCAGCTAGTGAAACAATTAGCTAAACCTGAAAGTCATCTTACGTTAATTCATACTTTCTGGGTTTGCTCTTTCACGTGGATCATTATCTTACATAGTCTGCTTTTTACTAATGCTTTAACTATAAACAATGTGTTTCATTTTCCTGTTTCTTAAGCAAAATATCAATTAGTAGTTAAGCCAGCTTTCAAAACAAACATTATCATCCAAAGGAAGAATTGGGGAGCTGCCTCTCCATGCAGGTAAACAGCAATACTGACAGAAGAAGGCTGAGGTTGGTGTCTATCACTTTCTGTTTTTACCTCCTCCACATCATTCTGACAGCACACCCACAAAAGATAAGGATCAGAGCTTTTCACACCCACTAGTGGTTTTCTTCAAAGGGAGAGGAGCTGCAGACTGCTGGCTGGCCGAGCTTCAGCGCTGGGTTGTGAGGGATGAGGTGCTCAGGGCTCGCTGGGATCAGGCCCCCACAATACCTTATTGCCCTCTGCTTTTACACCAGGACCCAGGCCGACCACAAGGCAGTTGCTGAACTCTGGTTTGCCCGTTACAAACTGATCAGCTCTTTGACTCCCCAAGTCTACCCTGATCCTGAGTCCCAGACTAAAGGGACTGCAAAGCCAGCAGGAGATCTATTTTTCCATTGAAATTTACATTCAGATATGAAGGAGGCTTTTACACCATCAGCAGCTGGAAAAGGAATCCTCTGGAGCTGATTATCCATTGTCTAAAGTAGCTTTTCACAAGGCCACTGCCCATTTTTAGGGCGGAATTAGGACTGAGGATGGCACAGCACTGAGGTCAGCCGCACCTCGGGCAGCTGATGGCTCCGGAAATACACATATTCCCAACTGCTCCTAAAACATATGGAGCTGTATGCAACCATCTGGGTGGTGAGAAAACTTCGAGTGCCTTGCCTTGCAAAGGGCCATCACCTGAAAGAACACTTCCTGAAAAGCAAAGAGGTCTTGAAATGCTCCTGCAGGGCTTGCGAGAGGACCCCAAGTCTGAAAGCCAAACAAACAAAGCGCACGTTGTCTGCAAAGCAAACTGGATCAGCACTTTTTCTTGAAGCCCTACAGACTCCATATGACCTGGCAGTGACTTCTGGCTCACGTAAATCTAGAATAAGCTTCAAATGTAACACCAAGGATTCCTTACTAGATACTGGGGTATTAAATCTTCTCAGCTTTTCCTGCTGACTCCAAGACCTTTTCCCTGGCACTGTATGTTTTAAAGAAAGAAAAAATACTGCAGCCACTGCATTTTGACCTTCCTGCCGTGAGCTTGATTCAAAGCAGATCTGAATTAGCAGCACAGATGAGCTGCCATAAACAGAGAAGAGGTAAGAATGGAAATGGAGATATCTTTTCTGCTTGGATTCAAAGAGGGCTGAGGACAGCAGTGCCCACAGTGCCTTCCCTACACACCCCTAACGTGCTCAGCACACATTAACTCCTTAAAAAAATGCTTGGATATTTGAGCTGGGCTGTGTAGCACTTTTTTTTTTTCTCTCTCTCCTTCTCAGTGCTGCTTGCATATAAAATCTGAGCTCCATTTTCTCCTGCACAGCTTCACGCCGTGCTGTCCCGTGCTATAGGCACCGCCACAGACAGGACATGCTGCAATTCAAGTGCCAAAAGTTGCTAAAGCGCTTATGCAAGTTAATTACTGTGCCTGTTTAATCCCACATAATGCAGATTAGCGCTGCCAACTACCGCTCCGAGAGCAGTTGATGTAACAGGCTGCCTGCCATCAGCCACACCATCTCCCCGAGCCGCAGAATTGCTGATCCTGAAGTTAGGAAATAAATGCTGAGCAGTGATGGGAGCAGGGCCCTGTGGCACCGTCTCCTGGTCTCTGCCAGGGGGTAGGAAGCTGACACAAGAGCTGGGCATGGCTAAGAGATATAAAAGAGATGTCAGACTCCTCCTTTCCAGATAAAGTGCCCTTGATTATCAGCTTTGATCCCGTGCCCTGCTTTGGAAGGTGTGGATGAAAATCTTCTGAAGAAGAGTTCAGGAAACAGAATCATGAAAGCGTCCCTCCTTCAGGACTCGAGCCAGAATGAAGCCAAGTCACTGCTGGCGTGTCAGACAGCAACAGCTCAGACACTCGGACATGAAAATGAATGGCAAGAGGCAGTCTGATCTGAGCAGCAAAGCATCCACACGGGAAGGGGGTGGTGAAAGGGTGAAGGGCTGACTGGGACCTACAGCTTCTCACAATCTGAGCCAAATCTAACTGGATTAATTTACAATCATTACTCAAGTGAGACGCCCTTTGGCATCAAAATGTGTTTATGTAGCACCTGCTTATTCCTCAAAAGATGCAAATACAACATGCCCGGGTACACAATTTCATGAACTAATGCCATGTCATGCCTCAGGATTTCCAATAAGGCTTTTCCTGCTCTGGAGGGGGAGCAATACCAGTTATCCTGACTACAGGTGGTATGGGAACAACATTGTTCACATGACACCACTGTCGGCTGAGCTGCTGTAACAGCACCCACTTCCCCAACCCAAGTACTATGGGACAGATCAGCAAATATTTTCCACCTAACCAGATTTGTATGATCAAATGACAGCCTTTTCCATCGCTGCTTCGCGGCTGATAAAACTTTGTTTCACGGAGTTAAGAAGAGCAGCACTTAACGCTATACCACAGGGCTTTTACCAGTGGCTGTGAGTCCGGGCACAGGATAGCAAACTGCCTCAAAGCGCTCCCGGCTCTCCCTTCCCTCTCATTAACCCGCTGTGTGCAGGAAGCGGCCGTCAGTCACCCCGCACGCAGCCCAAAGGAGCCCGGCCCCGCACCGCCCCGCCCGCGGCACTGTGGCGCCCCCTGGCGGCCGCAGGCGCAGCGCTCAGCCCCGCAGCTCCTCGCTCCTCCTTGAAAAGGAAAAGAAAGGAACAGCGGCACGCAGAGGAGGCTGCGGGAAAGCTGTGCAGGCCGGGTGCCAGACAGAGCGACCACGCAGAGGTAGTGAGCGCTCCTTAATGACCAGCATGCTTTCTTCATCCCATCCGTTCCTCTTTGCACTGCCAAAGGTCTCTTCACAAGCTTTTTCTATTTGTGATACTTAATTATAGCATGGAAAGCAGCCATAAGGCATACGATACAGTTTCTCACCTCCTTCTACTTACATTCTGAGATGGATGTACTTCTCCAGCACACTAATATTTTAAGTGAAGTTCACTTTTTCATCTGATCCTCCTTTTCTGCAGCTGTAGAACTGAGAAAGCCCCTGCAGTGCGAGCAGTGCTCAGTGGTACCAATGCAGAACTGATGCAACAGCTGGAAACAGCAGCTGACGGCTGCCTGCAGCCTCCCGACTGCCAGAGCCCCACAGAGCCACCTGCTCTGGGACGAGGTGACATCACTTACCTGCCACAAGCAGCTGCCATCAGGATTCGTGTTTCTGAAGCATTCCAAGATGTATGAAGATGCAGTTGTTCTCCATGCCTCTGTTTTTCCTATTTCTTGCTTTCAGGTATCACTCACTTTTTATTGGCTTCAACAAAACTGAGATGTGATGTTGAGGATAAACCATAATAAACTTCCTACTGAACACACGCATAGGCATAATGAGACTGCTTCAAAGCAAGCCAAGGCTACCACATTTTATCCATTCTAATGCTCAGGGATATGATTTAGTGGAGGGTTGTTAGGATAGTATGGTTAGGCCGTAGTTGGATTTGATGATCTTTAAATCTTTTCCAACCTGAGCGGTTCTATGATTCTGTGCCTTTATGGCATACAGAGATGCAAGGTGGGATCCTTCCATAAAGGACTAAATCAGTAACAAAATGCTATCAGCCCTTCCCAGGCTTAGGAATTCATGCTTATCAGGACAGTTACTGCCATAAACATTGCCACAGTTCTTTATATGAAAGCTATGCTGCATCACCACTTTAAGGTGGCTGGTTCTAGAAGAACACAATACCTCTTTACACAGTACTTTCTTACCCAAGCAGCCACTTAGTTCCTGTTTCCAGAGTTAAGCAGACTGTAGGGTTCATTCTTCTTTCTGGGGTGCAGATACTTAGAGTTTAACTCTTCAAGTTTGATCTAGAACTCGAGCTCATGCTTACGCTCAAGTTGAATTCAGCTCAGAGGCTCTGACATCACTCACTTCAAGGGTCACCCAACTTGATGCATTCTGCCCCCTGCATCCCCTTGGCCATCTGTTCCTGGCTGCAGATAGCTGCTGCTCAGCCTTCCCTGCCACCATCCCCTCCTTCCACAGACTCTTCTGGAGCACCCAGGAGACTGCAGCAAGTAATCCTTCTGAGCCACCACCTTACAGCAGCTCTCATACACCCTCATGAGTTCAGTCAGGCCCTTGAGGTTCAGTGGATGGATTACAAACCCCTTAGTGAGAAATATTTGAACTCCAGTCGACACAAAAACTCTTTGGTACAAACCTTTATTATCTCACACCACCTTGCCACATCTATCACTGAAACAAATGGTGGTCATATTTTTCCAGTGCCATAAAAAGCTACAGTGTGTAGAATACTTTCCATGGTTCACAGAGTAAAAATTCTTAAGGAGTGATATGTAAAGGCTTTCTGTAAATGGAATTTGGAAGAGACATTCACTCACAAGGCAACAGGCAGGCACTGCTGGCTGGAGAACACTGGAGAGGCACTATTGCACGGCATAAACACAGAGCATCCATCTCTGCAATGGATGACCAGCTGCCCTGGGACTACCTGTCTCATTACAGGCACAAAGAGAAACATCACAATGCAGGTCCAGGTATGTGTGGACATCCCACCAAAAGTTTGAGCACCACATAAGTCTTCATATCAAGGTTTGTAAAGATCATCATTGGCAATATGCAGCATTTGTCAAGCAACAATATGTATTGGTTTGAAGATTATTTTACTTTTTCCTTCAATCTTCCTGTGTTATAAGGCAAAGAAAACACAAGAAGTCACAGTAACACAGCCCCTACTTATTCTAACTATGCTGGTTATCAACAGTATTCAGAGACCACAAGTCATTTTCTCGTAGAACTCAGACCGTTTGTAAAGTTCCCTCTGGACCAGATATTGCCCAAAACCTGGGTCTTTATATTCCCTAGCAGAAATTCACTGGCTGAGTGCTGGTCACCTCTGACTGTTCCTTATGATTTGGGGCTAATTTGATCGATAACAATCTAAACATTACCCATCCTCAACCCAGTGCTTATGCTTTCATATTTACATCCTGAGCTTCTGTATCATTAGGTACTAGGAGAAGAGCAGGCTGAAAATGAGAGGAAATGTCTTATTAGAGCAGGTGATCTAGGAGAGAACAGTCTGACACAGACTCACTCCAAATTCTTCCTGCATGACTACATCAGCACTCCTCATCAGGGCAGGCAGCAAAAAAACAAATCTGAAGGAAATTTCACATAGCTGGTATGCAAAAATGGGTCAGCAACTACGCAGTGCTCATTGCTTACTACAGCCTTCAGGATGCTAGAGGCTTCTCCCCACCTATCAAACCTGCTGTGTTTGATTTCCCTAGACACATGCCCTTCCAAGAGCTAAAACAGTCCTGAGCTTAAGCTCATGTTAAACATTCACACTCATAGTGCTTCCTCTTCTCAAGCCCTGCTTGTAAACTCCATTTCTGTGGACGATAAGTCCATACCCACTGTTTTGTATGCAAACAGTCATTCAGAGATCTTAACCTGGGGAGAGATGGACAGAGCAGGAGGAAGTTACATGCCTACACCACAGTGATCATCAGGCAGCAAAAGGGTTGTGTAGATGCATGCAAGAGCATGTGGCACCAAGAAAGCTGAAGAACATAGAGATGGATTGCGGACACAGCAGCAGCCTGCCAGGGAAGAGGGAGCTTCTTCAGGCACCACAGCTTACAGCTCTCATCCTGCCTCCCAGAAAGACATCCACAATCCTAGCAGGATTTGCTGGCTGAGTGCTGGTCACCTCTGAGTGACAGACACAGCAGAAGGCACAGCTCTCCTAAGGACACCAGTCTGCTGGAGGCCTTCCACAACATGTTAGCCCAACAGAAATCTGCTCCATCTAGCAAGTATCTACAGCTTTGGTTCATTAAGAACCCACTCCTCAGGAATCAAAGTATTTCACCTTTTTCCCTAAAGACCTTCCTTTTGCTAAGATCTTTTCTTTCCAAGGCTTTAACTCTCCTCAAAATCCCCACTGCATTTCTCCTGAGGAGACTCCAACGTGCTTGGCATCTCCCAGGCAGCCAGCACTGCTACCTGCACCCTGTGCTGGGCTTCCCTGGCTGCACACAGCCCAATGTACCTGTGTGTGTCTTGTCAAAGCACCTAACCCACAAAAAGCTCAGGCACCAAAGCTGCCCAGGGCAAACCAAATATTTGCCAATAAAAGCAGGTCTGCTAAGTCCACACACAGATGGAAAGCATTTACAAATTGAAGAATTTCATTAAGAAGTTTAATAAAATACTGTAATTCTCTTCACACATCATCATCTCAGTGACCTAGGCACTTTAACTGAAAAGGAGTTTGGCTAAGATTTTTTTTCCCTCTTCAATGCACATCCACATTTAAGAAAAACCTCTCAAATCTAGGCAGCTGTTTGTACACAAAGCATCCTCTCTACCCACCGCACCTCAGAGCCCTGCTCCCACTGCCCTGGGGCAATTACAGCTCTATCACACAGACACAGCTCCCCATGTACCTCTCCACATCTATCAGTGGGGAAGAAAGAGGCATAAATCAAGAACACTTTTCTTGATGAAGTGTAAGAACTAGACTTGAACAAATGCCACTTTCCCTTCCTTCTGTGGCAGTGCTTGGCATACAATTTCTGATTTGTACAGGAGGTGAAATTCACATCACTTCCACGCTGGTTTCATTGTATAATTCTCCTGTCCTGACATCTCCTGTGAGATTAGAACTAGTGAACAAAGCTGCTTCATCTTACAAACCGATGATCCAAAGTACAGCTTGTCTAAAAAGGCCATATTATACAGTGCTTCCCACCACCCAGCAGATACATGCACACAGAATAACTCAACACAATGTCCTTCCTTCCAGCAGAGTTTGGCCTGCTCCATCAGTTGGACAAACCACTTTTGCTGATTGTCCTATTCAAGGCAGAAAACTCTTAGTTATTCATGAATTCACACGTAAATGGCTTGTAGTAGCCACCTATTGAAAGCATACAACTTCTTCCATGGAAGAGCAGCAGACTCTTGATGTTCAGAGGAAAACTTGCTGTCATATTTGACATGTGTTGGTAGGACTCCCAGCTTCCAATGACAGACCTCAGGTCTATTTTTCCAGCTCTTGATGTCATGCTGGGACAACGTCCTCTGCTCAAGCTATGGTAAAGTACTTGGTAGTAAGAACATCAGTGTTGGGTCTCTCACTGGCATTTTTAGTACTGATGAACCCCAAATGGCAACTTGAAACAGCACTTGCTTCGAGGCTCACACCCTAAGGATGGTTGGTTGTGTTTTTGTTTGTTTGTTTTTTTCCATAAGATAAAGATCAATAAACTATTTAATCCCTTCTTAAAATTGTTCCTTACACAAGGCTAATTATAGATTGCAAAATACAGATGGCAAGAAAAACCTCTTTCAGCATATATATATATATATTTTTTTTTCCATGAGATTTGCAATTATAAATTGTAATTTACTACTCAAAGATAAGAGTTTTGTGCTCAGGGATTCCATATTTTCCTTTGTGTTCTTCAAATAATTTTCTGAGTTCCTGCAGATACAGTGCATGTAGCTGTTCAACCTCTTCATTGGTGGGATTCGGGTTCTTTTTTACAAGGATGGGGCTTCCCACTGTAAATCAAACATAAGAGCAGGATTAGCTTCATTGACATCTCTTTTCAAGAGAAACCACTCTCCCTCCTGTAATAACGGCTCTGCCCCAGCTCACAGCAGAGCCACAACACAGTTTTCTTGCTCTTGGGCCTCATCCTGCCTTTCACAAACCTAATCCCTGGCTCTATTTCTCCCCAGCGTTGCTCAAAAGTCAGATAAAATGAATTAAAGCTTGCATCATTTCAGTTTGGCATGAGAAGAGCAAATGAGGAGGCTTAGCTCTAACTCAGAGCAGTTCACACCTAACGTACAACCCCTCGGGCTGCACACCGCCTTGCCACTGGGGCAGTGCTCCACGGAGACAGCTTAAAACAGCACTGAAAAAATCTCTACCTTCCCACTGTCTTCTGTTCTGAATACTACAGGTATCCAATGCGAGGTGCCTCAGCAATGAGTTCAATCACACAAACACACAAGGCTGAAGGGAAAACAGGACTGAAGGAAAGACAAATATCCTTCAGTCTACACAAAATGGGTATCACTGCACCTGTGCCAGAAATCCCATTGGTTACCTCAGCCCAGCGAGTGATAGCACTTAAAAACCCCAGAGCCTGTAAGGTGGCTCTGAGCCATACGCTGCCCACTAAAATCATTCCAGACTGAACTCCCTCCACATGTGAGGCACTGCATGAAACCTGCTATTGTGTTTCTTCAGCTGGGGCAAGATCTGGAAGGAACATGAAGTAATCCCAGAGAAGTCCAGAGGGCTGCCTCCTCCACAAAATACTGCAGTTTAAATGCAGTTAGCTAACAGAAACTTCCCATGATCTCAGTGTTGTGTTGTTCAATCACTACAATTTTTGAAAGTTGTTCTTCTTTCATTGGAAATGAATAGAGGAACAGAGCATAATAGACCTGATAAAGATTACAGAGGATCTAATCAACTCTCTGCTAGAAAAACAGAGAGATAAGAGCACCCCCAGCAGTTTTCAGAAACGCACCTGAAAATCCCTTTCAACACATATTGCTGATTCAAATTGGATGGTGTTGACTAAAGGGAAGTGAAGTGCAGCCAGGGCCTCAGAGGTGCTCCTTCTGCAGCTCTGGCTGCCAATTGCTCAGATTTAAGATGGCCAGGGGTGAGAAGCCAGCCCTGGGCTCAGCAATACCTTGAGCAAGGGAAATCACTATCCATCAAACACAGGACAGGAAGCACAGTGTCTGAGTCAGTGTCAGCTCCAGGAGGAGGAGGCTCACTGCTACCTGCCCGTGTTCTTACATGGCTAACCAGTTGGGTGAAGCACAGTGCAGCCCTGCAGCTTTCAGGAGGTGAGCTGACACTTCAAAGCCTGCGTGGAGCCATAGCATGAGCTGCCCAGAATGCAGCTTTAAAACAAAGACAGCGAAGGCAAGGGCTTTCAGGAGATGATACAGGATCTGCTGCAAGACTCTGGTCTTGCTGATTTGTAGCATTACGGTGCTTCAGCCACAGGCCACCTCTGCCCTGGCAGGAGCTATTACAATAATGAAGATTTGCCTCTAACTAAAAAACATTGTAAAATTCAGAACAGGTAGAAATATAGCCCAATGAAGAACTGCAGAAAACGCATCATTTTCATTCCAGTGCTTTAAAAACTTCATGGCTTTAAATCAAGTGACATTTTCAGCCTGCTTATGAACAATGTGGGCTTTAAAAATTAAATATTTTCCAAATTATTTTATTAGATGCACTAATTAAACATAAAAAGGGCTACTTCTTTTGTCTTAAATGTATGGATCTGATTCATACTAAAATCAAATCCTCCTTCCACTAAAGGGAGGGCCTTCTTAGATGTCCCTTATGGAAATGCCAAACAAGCTCTGCTTAGTTTTCTGTAGAAACAGAATTGATTAGTTCAGAATCCAGCTGAATAAGATTTATCCACAGTATGTAAGCAACCAACTCTTGCTTTGCACAACCCCTAGCATAACCTTTCTTTTTTTCTACCATTTAAAAAAGACATTCAGTCCTACACTCCAGTGAGAGAAGACGATAAGGATGAAAGCTTTGGGGAAAAAAGTTCTATTCTGAACTGCCTGTCAACGTGGCATGCATGTTCTTAATTAAATGTGAATGGATCTTCCCATGGGAGGAAAAAAACAACTAAACCAGGGAGTGGGAAGGAAGGGAACACCCCGGGGAGCTGCAGGGCCAACCAAGCAGCAGCCTGCTGAAGGCGTGTTCTCCCTTCTCTCCCCAGTACTAGCAAGCACCACGGTGGAATCACCCAGCTCCTTCCAACTGCCATGCTGCAGTGTCTGCACTTCTTCTCTACAGGTAAGAAATGAAGATGCTGAGCCTCTTACAAAGTAACATCAGCATCCAGAACGCACAGCAGTTCTGGTGTGGGCTGGACAACCCCTTCTGTTTCCTTGAGGACTGTTTAGACTGCTGCTGGGAACAACTATGAATAAAGAATGACTTTTGGCTTGGGACAGAAAGGGGAAAAGGAGAAGAGATTTCCCCCTTTGAAAAATATATGGAGAGGTAAATTTATATCTCACATGCTCATCTTAGATGCGTAGTAACCAGATGCTTCAGTTAGATTTATCCATTCACATAGATAACATCACAAGTGTTCACATAGAACACTTTTGCATTTTTAAACAATTGCAAACGCATTAGAAAAGGCACAAGGAACTCACCAACAGTATGAATTGGTTGCCTGAAAGGTATTAAGCCAAAACTGTACTGAAATATTCCTCGGGCATGAAACAGTGGTAGAGCAAAGCCCATTATCTTTTGCAGCTTGTCCTGTACAGTTCTGAGCCGTGAACCTCTGGGGTTTGCAACTTGCTTGAAGAGCTCATTTTCACCAAAGGAAAACACTGGGACCAAATGAGCTCTGTAAAGCAAAGAACAGTGAGAATCCCACTCCAGCCTGCACTCACACTGTGGTTCACACCAGCAGCATGGTAACTTTCCCAATAATCAGCACAGAACTTCTGCGCTCCAGAACTCATCAGTAGCAGCATTCAACTCTTCTGATACACATCTGCTTTTTGGCTGTGTATAGGTTTTGTTTCCAAAAAAGAAGTCATTCACATACAAGTAGCATTGAGTATTTGGGCAGTATTTAGCTGTTTGCTACCCATTACAACCTTTGATTAATCATCATAATAAAAATGGATAATTGTATGTACTGTAATTATGATCTTATCCACCGCTACTCCAGAAAGTCCACTCTTGTTCCACTGTGTTTTCATCTTTGGCAGGCAAAGAAGCCCCACTGCTAACCTCTCGGTGCTCCCAGCTGGGCGATGCCAGAAGCAGATCTGAGCCCTTCTCTGGCTGCTGGCTGGAATAATGCATGCACTTGAGCTCAGCATAGAAAACATGACAAAAAACAGACATCCGTACAAACAAAAGTCTGATGCCAAACTCCCTCACTGTCCAACTCCCAGACTTCTTGGAACACCGTTCTTCAGCTATTATTTTATCTGGGGTCAGATCATACCCACAGAAATCATACTAACTCACTCTGGCTCCTTCACAGCTGAGTGAATTTTCACTCGGTTCATGAACTGCATTGGAAGGAAAGGCACTGAGCAGTTTGGATTAACTAGCCTGGGCACTTGACACCAAGAGGCAAAGGTACCACTATCAGTCTTAACAGCAGCATAACCTACGATTAGATCTTAGTATGATGAAATCACATTCTACACAGTTTAAGCTCTTAAAAAATGACCAGGGTGATCCTAAGCAATCTCTGAAGGATGTTTTATTTGCTTTACCTAAGTCTTAATTTCACCCATTCCACTCAGCTTGCACTGTCTGTCAGAAACGCTACATTATAGCAGCATTGCTATAATATTGCCAAGGTGATTTCCCACAGAGTTCTGAACTCCTGAAGAGGAGGCACTGAGGGCAGAGCTGGCTGTAAAGAACTGTGGACAACCGAAACCTCCTGTATGGACAAAACACTGCTTTGGGAGCTTCTCGAGCCTGAGAGTTCCCAAATACTGTAACTCCCACTCCCTATTCCAACTGGTGTCTGCTCAAAGGTTAGTTTCTCCAATGGAGTGCATCATCCAGCTGCTTGTAAATCAAGTATTAGCACAGTATGTACCAGGCTTTCTATGTAAATACTCCATTTTTTACTACAACGCTGAGACAAACAGGAAAATCTTGTGGAGCAATAGCAACATAAGACTGAGATTTGTTCTAATCTGCATGGTGAAGGCTGTTGCAAGACACTATGTAGGAGGCTGTGACAGAGAAATAAGTAATTTCTGATTGTGAAACTAAGGATAAGTTGGCTGATTCATCATTTGTTTCACATTTTTAGGATTTCTTCACTTCATATCAGATACCTCTATTACTTTGGACCACAATGTCATTTTCAGCAGCAGACAACTTCATTTTACATACCCAGAGCATGTTTGACAAGTTCCCAGCTAAGAAACCAGTTGCTTCTCCATACTAGCAACACAAGAGCCAGGCCAGGGAGTACAAGACTCCTGGACCCTGCATCACCCTTCCTCATCCTGTATGATGCTGCACCCCTCCTTTGCCTTTTCACTTGAGTTGGAAGCTCATTTCAGATTTTGATAACTGTTAGAAACAAATGTTACAAAGGATATGTAACATATAGATATGTTATGGATGACATGTATGTGGATATGTTACAAAAAGATAAGTAACTACTGGATGCAGAGCCTTTGGCACAGGATCTCAAGACTTCAAAAGCTCAATGTCCTGTCATCATACAGTCCAACCATACAGAAGTTATATCAGGATTCCCACACTTCTCCTAGCAGCTGTTCCCTTGAACATGCTCAGACTTTGACTAGCTTGTTGCCTAGCAGTTAGGATGATCACATGTGAGGTGTACTAAGCCATTCAGGCAGAGACAGAGCATTATTGCCCTCTCAAAGCGCTCTAGACACTAATCCCCTTTCTTAAAGAGGATAACAATTATGTGAAACACCAAACTTCATAAGGCAAAAAGTGGCCCTTACTGTGTTTTGTAAGTGTCCTGACCTTGTCATCACATGTGGGGATGCTCTTGAAATCACAAGCATGAAAGGCACAGGAGTATCTAGTTTCTCAATCCAAAAAAGCTTAGATGAGAGATAAATACCAGCCTCTGTGAACTGACAGATCAGATGTACCTGGATATGCTCAAAAAAGCACTTCTAAAATTTATGGTAATAAATAAAAACTACTGATGGTGTTTAGGACCCCATTGGAATTATCAGCAGTTGAGCAGAGATTAGTGCCTAAACAAGTCTTTGCTCCGAATCCCAATTTAAACACAGAAGTGTTGTTTCTGGGTACAAATTACACTAAATTATTACTTTATCAGAAAACAGATCCTTTATGAGAATTCTAGTGATATTTATACATAAAAAAACTCTTGTAACTATTCTGTGTCAGAATATTTCTAGAAAAAAAAAATTGACCTAAGCATGTGGGTGAAAACAGCGAGCTCTGTCAGAGCCCACTTTTTTCCAGTTAATGGTTTAAGAAGAGTGCTACAGATCTGTCGAGGATTAATACTGGTTGTTCATTGCACTGCATGTCATATATAACTCTGAGTGTCTGACAGCGTAGCAGAACAAATCGATGGCTCCACTATTCCTACTACACAAGATTCTACACCAGTCCAGCATTAATAGAACTTGTACTGTGTACAACATGCTAAAGGTATTAATACCAGCTCTGTTCAGTCATACATTCATGGATGTTTGATAGTAAAAAATAAAAGCTAGCTTCTCTAGAGATTCACTCCAAAAATTCCCAGAAACCTACTTCTGGAAACAACAATCTTTAAAAGAAATTATTCAGAATGGAGATGAAAAGAAATCTTCCTGGGCTATGCTTTACAGTGATTTAATGAAACAGGGCCTAGCGCTCTTATTTACTTATTGGCTTCAAATGATAAAAAAACTCTGTTGTAACAAAACTTCAATACACAGAAGAGAAAACAGAACGGCTGCAGTCAGCAATAAAATCTGAGGTTTACTAACACTGTTTCACAATTCTTACTTTTTGCTACTGCAATATAAACCAACTGAAATAGATCACCAAGATATGCTAATAAGTCCACCTACTTCTCACCAATTATGAAAGGCAAAAGGGATTTTTCAACACTCACAGATTGGATCGAGGTGCACAGACTGGCTCTTATGTCAGATATCTGCATGTATACACACAAACAGTTCTTTCAAATTCTAATTCTGGGTTTACTATACACAGCATGTATTTAAGACTCTGCATTCAAAGTGCACTTGGTGGGACAGCCCAAATGGGATACATACCCATGTTTCAAGGCCATTTTAATGAAGCCCTTCCTCTTGAGAATGTTCAAAGTCAAACTCCCAGGATGTGCATTCAGAGATTCCTCTGCTCCTCCAATCACAATGACGGATGCATGGCCGCCTCCCGCGTTATTCAGCACGTATGAGACGCTCTCCTTGGAGGCAGAAACCATTCCTTTAGGAGCAAACATTTCGAGAGTGATTCACTACAGCTTCATTTGCAAGTACTGTGGAACTCATGAAATATTTTTAAATAGCGTCTAAATGATGTTTCTAAACACTTAAAGCACGTGACAAGAGTTTAAAGATTTGGGTTCAACCTCCTCACTCTACAAAAGATTTGGTCTTAGATCTAAGTCCTTTAATTTCACACTTAGGAGTTAAATTATTTGCCTACCACAGAAATCTGAGATCTTCAGGGAAGAGTATGTCCTTCTGCCCGCTCAACACAACTCACTCCCACATTCCATGTCAAAGAACTGGACAGCTGAATTGCAGCAGATAAAGCCATAAAGCACAGAGGGCTTAACAGAATGATTGGTGAACTTGTTAACTTAAACACAGATCTATAGTGCCAAGCTGATTCTCTTCTCTTCAGAGCTCTTAGCAGCAGCTTCACTGAAGGCAGGGGCACAGCAACATTAGAAAAAGCAGGAAAGGCTCAGCTGTTTCAGCTTATGATGACTACATCAGCTTATTCCCTAGTAACCAGAACCTGCCACTCAAACTTATTGAGGCTAATCCCTTCTTGCTTGAGTAGCAGTACTTTCCTGGCGCTGCTGCCACACTGATACTTCTACTCAGAGGCACCACTGACATATAAGCCCATAGTATTGATTCGGACCTTGCTCTGAACTTGGTACACTGAGAAATCCCCTTTCTACCAGGAATATCCAACCCCTCCAGAGTTCCTTTGTACAATAAATTCTTACTGAAAAGGCTCCTAGTGGTACCACTCGCACAGAAGCAACATTTAGTCGTATTGTGTTGAATTAATACTCAGCTTCTAGAATAAATAGTATTAGATAAAATCTACCTGGCTTTTTTTTTCACTTTTTGTTTTTTTTGGTTGGTTGGTTTTTGGTTGGTTGGTTCGTTTTTGTTTGGTTTGTTTTTGTAGTGCTGTTTTGGGTTTGTTGTTTTGTTTGTTTTAGTCTGGTTGTTTTTTGTGTTGTTTTTACAGGGCTTCCATCAAAACCTGCTCTTTGAATGTTAAGTGAAGGCTTCTTCTTTCTATCTCCCACTGAGACATAGCAACATGAATTATGAACATCTCACAACAAAAACCAACAATTGTGATCTACTTGTCAGAGTTGGCTACCAAGAGAAATAGCTTGCTACTGGAGCAAATTCAGAGCACTCTGTAAAAAAAACTATTTGCCACATACAATTTCACAGTCACTATTACTCTGAAAAAGGCAGCTGGCCTGAACCCTGCAAGTCATTTGAGTGATGCTCTTTCACCAATCAACATGTATTTTCTCAAAGAGAAAGCAATGTCTTTCCTTGGGACAAACTCCTCTCCCTTTTGAAGTGGAGGCAGGGCACTGCTCCCATCACACAGCAGTTCAGCTCAGGGAGAAAAAGGCTGGGAAAGAAAATAGTATGCTACAAGCATGGCTTTTAATAATGAAGATTTTGTAAGTGTTTCATAATTTGACTGATAACCTGTATTATACTGAAGGGTCCCCTTTGGTTTATCAGCTACAGACCAGTGGAAAAGAAGCTAAGCTGCTGGCTATAATGTAGCATGTTTTTACTCAAGATATTTCTCATCCAGCAGTTAAATATTTATTTCTGTAGGTCAAGATGGCAAAAACATGTAAACTGACTTTCAGGTTAGGCAATGTTTAAATTTGTCTTCTTCCATCACTATCAGTCATTCAACTTTGCAAGCCTGAAAAAATGCTCTAAAATATATCTATATATTCTTTTTGCATGGAGAGGCATCCAGTGGAAAGCTGAAGTAGATGTAGATTTGCAATTCCAGGATCAGTCTAAACATCCTAGGAATGTTTCCCATATGGAGCAAATGAATAGCTTGTCTGAAATCAGTATCTATGTTACAGTCAGGACTAAGAGCTAGCTCTGTCTCCCAAACCTCCTTTTGTCCACTGCACTGTACTTTCTCAAATGCTGCAGTTCAATGAATTTAAGTGAAATAGCTCCTCTATTAATCCACTGTGGGGAAACACTAGTCAGTGACAGAACTGTAGTCCTGATTTCATAACACATTTTTCTATTTACTAATCTCTATTGCATGCTATTTTTGTCTTTTATTATTGCACTACTAATGACCAGTATGACTCCTTTATGACAAATGCTATACAGAACAGTGAAAAAAAGTGTCTGTCTTTACAGTTTATATCTGTTAAAATTACACAAATTTGAAATGTGGGACCTTAGTCAGAAGTAGGTAATTGACTTTTGACTAAATCTGTTTGTACTGAGTAGGACTTTAAGCTTTACAGGTGAGAGATTATCCTCAATTTGTTTTTCAAGCATCATTGCACAATGACTGAATTACACTATACCTTCATAAGCTGTCCTCCTCTTGTAAATAACTGCTGCTTAGCACTGCTGTCTCTCAGTTAGAGGAGAGACCAGCATTTTTTCATTAAACAAAAATGGCTCAGTGATATGAGTGGCAAAAGAAAAAACCACAGTCCTACAGTCCTGAAACCCTCCAGCGAATCTATTGGAAGCTCTGTAGGAACCTTTTAGCCATACACACTCCCGACTTCCCAACCAGCAAAATTTCCTTGGTATCAAGGTTATTTCTGAAGCACAGCCTCAGGCTAATGTCCAAACCAATGTTCAAAATGCCTCTTTAATTCAATTCCCCACTTTGAGAACCACTTACTAAATCGTTCATTCTCACAACACATTTAGGGTAGGGTGAAGGAACAGTGATTGCTTAAAAGCCACCAAACAGGTGCCAGAGTTCAGCAAGGGTGGGAGGGCTGAGCTAGGGCAGGTTCTGAGGTTTGGAACAGCAGGGTGGGGAAGAGAAAGCGAAGCTCTGGAAAACACCTCTGACCAAAGGGTACAGAGAGAGCGTGGGCTGCTGGAGGCTCCTTTCCCCTTGCCTGGCAGGCAGGCGACAGACAGGTGACATGCCCATTCAGTCCCTGGCTGCCTTAGCTCCTGCTCTCCTTCCTACCTTCTTGCCACATCTAGAAGTAAAAGACAAAAATCAGTTTTGCAGTGACACTCTCATGATCAGCAATTACTCGCCCTATAACTGTTTATTTCTTCTAGCTATGATAATGTTTTAAAAGGTAGAGATATAGGGTTTGACCTTAATATTTCAGATTTAATAACTAGTATTAACACCCAACAGTTCTCTCTTAGAAAAGCAATTACTTTGAACCTGTTCCTGCTGTTCCTCTTTTTTTTTTTGCAGTGTATCAGCTGTATTGCATCTGCTCAGACTTCCACTAGGATCAATTTTAAATAATGATACATCAGACAGTTTAGCAAAATTAACAAACTTCCCAACAATTTCAAAATTTTGCAACCAGAATTCAGTTCATCATATAACAGGTCCAGATAAACACCAGCACTGATTATTCTGAAGTGAAATTACAGCTTACAGGTACAGGATCATATCATACATTTAAAACAGAAGGTAGAAAATGTAGTGAGAGCTAAGACAGTCTGCTTTTACCTACCAGCACTCATTACATATTCTCTGAAGAAAGGACAGCCAAACCAGATGGGCATGATATGAAGATATGGAGTAAGTCCGGGAAATAAATTTTTGAAACTTGGACCAGTGCAAAAGTTTCCAAAGGCTCCAGCCACCAGCACCCCATGAGGGTGAAAGCCAAGTAAGTAGTTGTGCTTTGGATCCAAATCTGAAGTTTTGATTAGCTGAAAAAGAGAGACAGTGGAAGACATTTTAATTCTTGTATCACAGCTATTCTGAAAAACAATGAAGCATGGAGGCTGCATATTGACATACTGACATTAGTCCATGCCAACAGCTATTCAAGCTGTCTCTTTTAAAACGTTTACAGTTCGGTGAGAAACCTTTTACTCACCTGAATGGGGAAGTATTCCCTGAAGTAATTCCAAACAGTCCAATTCTTGACCCACTGTGACCGCCTGCCCCCAGCGCATGGCGTTCCCCAGTCGAGGTACAGCCACAGCAGGTACAGAACACCAAGGAACCAGAAGTTGCTCAGAATCAAGAGCACGAATAATCCACAGCAAAACTGCCCTGCAGATGAAGGAAAATAAAACAAAAATCACATAACTGCTACTAATCGCTGTAGGATTGGTTGGTTGTTTTTGTTTGTTTGTAGACCTTGAATTCCCATTGTTATGGGAATATAACAGAATATACACACACTGAAGTTAGCTTGTTCACAATGTGTGAAAAAAAATAAAATAAAAAAAGATGCAATATTCCAGTGAACCAGAAGTTGGCAGAAGAGGTGCAAAATGGAAAAAGGCTGCAGCAAGACCTCGTATTAATGGAAATGGTGTTGGGCAATTCTTTTTCCTTTCTGCTTCTTTATTTCTCTACATATATGACATGGATGGTACTTCTCCCTATGAAAGGTGCTCTGTTGCTGACCAAGCAGAAGCACTAGACAAAACCAAAATAGCAAAGGTTCCATTTCAGCCTCTGAACGTGTCACTGCAAAGAGAAATTCACCATTTCTTTGGCGATACAGTAGCAGTTTTACACCCTGCTACTTTCAGACCCAGGTAAATAAGAATTGTGGCATCCTACAATATAAATACACACAAAATACACAATTATACACAATTCAAAAAACTAAAAAAAAGCAAAAAAAAAGGTTAAACATATGTTATTTTGGGGCTCAAATCTGAAATTCAGGAAAACTCCCTATGGAAACATTACCCTTGTAGGACTTGCAGAATTTCGTGCTCTTGCAGCAAAGCAAACAGATGTGGGCAGCCAGCAAAAACCAGGGCAGCAGTACGTGCTGCTGTCTGCCCTGCAGTACACCTTACATCAGCTGCTTACTCTGGCTTCTTGCAAGTACAATGCATCAGGTGCATGGATAAGAGTAATTCAGCAGATGCTAAATTCGAGGTGACCCTGGTTTTGGTGCTGTCTGTTCATATGACAGCAAGAAAAACAGGACTTAGTCCTCACTGGAAGACTCAACAGGCAGAGTTGCATCACACAGGCATTATTCTGTGGCACCTCAGAAAGCAGCCTTTGAAGAAGCACGTTGTATATCTCACAGCTGACAGTCTTTCATGAAGGCAATACCCTGCTGCTTCCCAAAAGAAGTTGTACCAGTGAAACACCCTGGGCTAGGTAAAGAGAGCAGAGTAAAAACATCACAGAACTACAGCAGCCAATAATTTGACTAACACAATGTAAACGTTGGCAGCATTTATAACTGTGAAATAAGCAACAAACCAACTGTAGAAAACCACTCGTCTTAGTTAAGATGAGCTTCATTAAAGATTTTCCCTAGCAGAGTTTACCTGGGAGCTGAAAGCTAACAGCAGATTCCCTACATCAGGGAAGTAGGTTTTGAGATGTTGAAATCAGAGCCTAATTTGGCATATAGGCAGTCCTGCTTTTCCTCCAACCTGAATACTTATTTCTTCCTGAATTTCTCCCAACTCACCCCCTTTGGCCCCCCTTTTGCACCTCTCTGTGCCTTCAGTGTAGAAATGGATATATTGTTATGAGGTAACTGAGTATTACTGCAGAATGCAAAAATGGGCAAAGCTGCTGGTTAGACTGTATAGGAAAGGGATGAATATTCCTGGCAGGGAATGAGCAGAAAAATAAGGAACTGCATTTGTTTACAGGAAAGAACAGAGAACAACCCCCAGCCAAAACTGAAGCAGGATCAAACATCCCTGTTGCGAAGGATGCTCCACAGTTGTTTCAGTAGAACCAGGACAGAAGGCTACTGCTTCTACTTAGACCTTCAAAGTCAGTGTGGAGAACCCCCAGAAAATGGCAGCAGGTTCTAGGGAGTACCTTTACCACGGGTCAAGGTGAAGGAGGACACTCAGTTGCACTTCTCCTGAGAGAGAACTCACTGGGAATCCCACACTGGCAACACTTTGAAATGAGGAATAGAAGGATTTGGAGGAAAAGCCCTTAACTATTCTTTGAAGTAGAAGAAATCGTGAAATAATAGAAATTACCATGAATGATATCTGGACAGGATACAAATGGTCACAGGTTATATTTGAATAAGAACAGTAAGTTTTTTAATTGCCATCAATTAATGAATTTCAAGTTCTCATGAGGAAGTTGGTGTTTATGTTCCCTAGCCTTTCTTTCAGAAGCACTTTTGGCTCAATGCAGAATCATGTGGCTTTTAAGTACCAGTTACTAGCCAAACAGCTGAAAGGGGCCTTGGATCAAAGCAAAGCATCCTTGCTATGAAAGCTAATTAAATCAGCAGTGTGAAGTACTAGATAGTGCTATTTAATGCCATGCAGACATATAGTGGAGACTAGCAAGCTCACTGCTTTGCTTTAGCTAGAACAAAACTGGAGCCAAGGTTACTGCAGAAGGTACAGGGAGTCGAGTACACTGCCAACACTTCCTAGAGCTCAGCATCTTGTAGCACAAAGCCCATTTATTATTGCATTCACAAGGAAATATGCAAAGCAAATTCCTTCTACCATACCTCCTTATTATTTCAATGCATTAACTCATGGCAAGATGAGTTAAACACTGCTGACTCAAAACCAATGAGCCTGTAAACACAAAACCTGTATTTTCACCTTCAGAAAAGTCAGTGAGTAACCACTTTAAATTCACAAATTCCAGGGAAAAGGTGAACGACATGGAGTTTGTCACTTGGCTGTATCGTTGCTCCCTCCAATGTACTTCCAGCATACACTGTAAGTAATTTTTGAATGAATTTGAATTAAAGCTTTGAAAATATTTCAGTGGTGTTTTGAAGCAGTGGGTGGAAAAAAGGAGAACAACATGGATTAGAAGATAAATCAATACTACGAGATTCCCAACATCTGGTTTGCCAGCCAAAACTGGGCTAGTGACTTTTTAAGTTTCTTTTCCTCTGTTTTTCAAATTATAACATGGGGATACCATTCTGCTGTGAGTGTGATGAAGAAAATCTGTACACAGTGTAAGCTGGTAGTACCAGCAGCCATCTTGCCCAATGATGCTTGAACACCTGCTGTTTCACTCAGCAATCTCATGCCCTGAGATTGCAGCAGCAAGCACCAAATCCATAAAACAGTTAAATAGCACTGAGATAGGAAGTAGGAAACCAGTATACTGGGTTGGTAAACATGGGCAATCCCGCCAAGTGGAAGCTCCAAATCCATGTGCACTTATAAAAGAGCTGAAAACATCTGAGTAGTATCTGCTGTGAGGGCCCCCAAATCTAAGATCACCAACAAGAAGAAAAGCCTCCCATCGCTCTCAGAGCAACAACAGCTCATGTTGCCAGTATAGACTCTCCAGAGCACTGCAGTAATCAGTACCTTCAGCTTGCCTTCCAAAGCAAGGCCACTCACATCAAGCTCTCTGGGTGCAGGAAGGCTCAGACAGCCCAAATTCTGCTGCAGGTCCCGCTGTAACTGCAGCATCTGCACACCCTTAGCAATGCTAAGAAGGCTGTCAGAGCTGGGCAATTTGAACTTCATCCCTCAGAGGATGAGGTAACTGGGACATCTCTATGCCACTGGGATTATGGTGAATAAATATGCTAGTAGATATGTGATTTTTAATACTTATACTCCACTGGGCTTTGAGCATGAATGCCTACCAATACGTAACACAATCCTGCACAGAAAGCAAGCTAAAAATTTCATTTCTTACTTCGTGGCCATAGGGGAAAAATAAAGATAGCATCTTCTTTAACAACTGCATTGACATACCTACCACAGAACAGACCTTTCCTCATCCTTAAATCTTCAGAGCAGCAACACTTCTGAGCTGTGTGTGAGGAACAGAACACTGGAGGGAATGCAGAGGGAGAACGATACAGCAATCTTTTAGTCCCTAATGAACACTTTTTTCCTCTCTATTATCACTCAAGGTAACACTGATAAGTTGATATTGTCATTGCAAACAATTTCTCCCTGCTTACTGGATGCTTTTGTTAGGGAAAAGAAAAAAAACAACTAAAAAGCAACTTCTGGAAGCACTTTCTAAGTTATCTATAACTAGTAAAGAAAGGGATAGAAAGCACAGGAACTTGCTGCCACTTTCTACCTGCAGCAGATATGGACTTCCAAACAAAACTTACATCTGCAACAAAAAGGAGCTAATTTAAACTAACTGCACTGGAAAGTAGTTAAAATCCACTTAGATTTTGTAGCCATCTTCAGGATAGAGATGACAAGGAGGTCAGCATTGTTGAATAGATCACTGTTCCTTCTTGGTGCATTGGTCACAGTCCAGAGCCACAGTCACAGGATATTTGAGCATTCCTACCCAGGGAGTTGTATTTCAACACTACCCTGATAACAAATACAAATCCCCAGATGCCAAGGTTTGGAAGGTTGGTTTAAAAGCTTGTTTACTCTGCAATTTGGTTCTATTTTCAAGCAAGTATATCTTCCACTGGCAAATACTGATAAACTAGAGATACAGAGCATTAGGTACTATTATCTGTAAGACAGAGCTGTCTGGATACGGTAAATCCCTGAGTTACTAATTACCAAATCCTGAGACAGCACACCAAAGAACATATAAGTCTACAAACTTCCTACACCTTTTATTCCTCCTTAGGCAATCAGTGTTAGTTAAGCCAGGTTGCCACACTAGATGGCCACCGGCCTGACTGAGCACAGCCATTTTTCTGTTCTTATATACACACAGACATGGCTAAATTCCCTCCCTAAGATGCAGGTAACAGAGCTAGCATTCCTAGAAATACTAGTCAGTCAGGCATCAGCAAATACCCTGTTATTCTGTGATCATACATCAGTCCCTGCCCGAGGGTCAGCAATACACATCCGGGCTAGGTGAGTACAGAGAGGCATGAAAACAAGCACACTATCAGCTAGCTAGCCAGGAAGGGCTCGTGGCTTTCAGAACAACTTGTCTGTTAAGGAGAGAGAAGAGCAAAGCTTTGAAGAAGAATGAGATAGTGGTTTTGTTAGCCAGCCAGCTGATGAATCAGTTTAACATAGGGTAACACAGGGTAACAAACCATCAAGAAATGTTTGGGGAAAAGGTTATTTTGCTTTCTGTTATGAGCACATCACAGCATGCACCTGCTTTCTCATGCTGAAGTCACTTGTTATTCCAGTAGCAATATCTCACTCTGTGGCAATTGTTTCATCACTTTTATTATTTTGGGGAAGCCAGAATCACAACTCAAATTGTCTCCAGCCAAATTCAGCTAAGAGTGTTTCATCCTACATCCACAGAAGTTCGATTGCTAGAGGACAAGGTGTACATCAATATACAGTTTCCTTTGGCATATTATCTTGTGGCTTCATGCATATTCTAGTTTTTATTATGTATTGATTTAGTATTATTATTTTGCAAATAAACACAGGAGTGCACGTGTAACACTCGCTTCCCAACTCCCCAGTAAGGGCAAGCCAAGTCCCACCACTGCTGGGCATAGAAAGTAAACCCTAAAAGAGGTACCATGCGTGCCTCAGCTCGAAACTAAATCCTGGTACCTTGTCCAAGGATTGAACACATTTTATCTCCCTCCTTCACTGCTTACTGTTACTTGATTTATGCGTATTAGAGTGGGAAAAAGACTGCCAAGCTTAAAAACAAAGATCACAGAATCATAGAATACCCTGACTGGAAAAGGATCCTCAAGGATCCTAAAGTCCAACTCCGTGGCTCCACTCAAGACCACCCAAACCCAACACCTGAAAGTGGTGTTCCAATGCTCCTTGAACTCTGGCAGCTCAGGGCTGTGCCCACCGCCCTGTGGTGCAGAACCTCTCCCTGACCCCAGCTCCCCTCCCCAACACAGCTCCATGCCGTTCCCTCAGGCCCTGTCACTGTCACACAGAGCAGAGCTCAGTGCTGTCCCTCTGCTCCCTGTGAGGAGCTGCAGCTGCCATGAGGGCTCCCTCAGCTCCTCTGCCCTGGGCTGAACAAACCAAGGGACCTCAGCTGCCCCTCACACTCTTGCCTTCCAGACACTTCTCCATCTTTGCAGCCCTCCTTTGATGCTCCCTGATAGTTTTATGCCCTTCTTATACTGCAGTGCCCAAACCTGCTCCCAATGCCCATGGTGCGGCCACACAGTGCAGAGTGGGACCACTCCTTCCCTCACCCGGCCTGATGCACCTCAGGGTATGGATGGCCCTTTGGACTGCCAGAATACACTGCTGGCCTACGTTCAACTTGCTGTCAACCAGAAACCCCAGATCCCTTTCTGCAGGACTGCTCATCCAGGACTGCACAATCCCAGGTACAGAATCCAGCACTTGCTCTTGCTAAATTTCATGTGGTTGGCAATTACCCAGCAATCTGATTTGTCAAGATCTCTCTGCAAGGCCTCTCCACCCTCAAGGGAGTCAACAGCTCCTTTCAGTTAGCATCATCTGCAAGCTTACTATAACTTCAAACCCTGTATCCAAGCAGTTGATGGAAACATTAAATAGAATAGGCCCTAAAACGGAGCACTGTGGAAGCCCAAACCAGTAATACCCCTTGTGTTCACTGCCTGTCACAATTTATTTTGAGAATGGGATGCAATATGGGAACAATGCAAGCTCTCTGCTCTTGCCCCTAGTCAGCCCAGCAGCACTAGCAAGCTTGCAGATCTCATTTCTCCAGGTGATGTTCTGCTTGGGATTTGGCTGGAAAACAGCACAGGCAGCCCAGAAGCAGCCACCAGCACACAGCAGCATGCACTGCACAAACCTGGAGTCAGACCTGCCCTGAGACTGCCAGTCCCTGGCCAGGCCAACGAACAGTAATTACAGGCATAAAACTACATTCACCAAAATCATATCTTGCTTTTTTTTTTTTTTTTTCCTCCAAAATAAGATATTCTGAAATTGCAACAATTCATATATTTGCTGTTTCAGCAGTGAAGCACTAATGATTTGACACTAAGCTTCAGCCTGAAGCTTTTCTGGATATGACAACAGCAGACTTTGATACTTTGGTTTCCTAGACTCCAAGCTGATACTTTTCTTTGAAAAGCAGCAAGCCCATTTAGAACACTTTTCTCTTTCATGGAACTTGACCTAAACTACTGCAGCCTGCTGCACTTAGAGCGCATGAGAAAGTAGCGCAGAGCAGGAAACTGTTAGACTAGCTCCTAGATACAGTTCATAGTATTTCAGAGTTCATTTTTGCTTCTGGAGTCATGGATAACCAATAGGAGAACCAGGGCTACAATTAAAAACTTGTTTTTTTGGTTTTTTTTTTTCTCCTGTTTGAGGGCAAATTTTGGCAGCTTACATTACAGAACAGGAAAGCACAGGAACTTACACTCTGCATTTTAAGGAGGTTCCTTTTGTTTAATGAAATGCTGCGTACATCTATACAGCTTTTTAGAGGCAGAGACATGTTTATTCTGCCTATGCTCTAAAGCAGAATACATTTGCAATACAGACCTAGCCCAGGCCAGTAAGCAAAACGAAGAAGCAGAACTTACCTGTCCTTTGTTGACTGATTAGCTCTTTCTACAAGTGGTGATAAGCAATTGCAAACTGAAGATTCACAGTGTGAGGTAACTATTGCACACAAGTACTTCAGCCCAAACTGCCCACAGCCTTTAGTCTTAGCAAAAGGGCATTTTCAACCATGATATGAAAACCATGCAACAATGGAATCCCGAAGAGCCAGGAGCAAAAACCATCACAAACACTTTTTACAAAACATGTAGGTACTCTTTAATAGTCCTAGCCAGGAAGACAGAAATCAGTGCTGTATTTCCAGTCTTATATCTAAGTCACATGGATTCAGTGTTACAACAGACTCAAGTTCCCCTTACAGCACCAAATCACTTTTTCATATCCTGTTTCCCAGATTTAAATGATGTCTTTACCTGGTCCAACTTTTGTCTTTCCAGGCACTAATTTTTAGAGTTCTCTAACTTTGTCTGTTCATCCTCTGAGCTATTTTATTCAGCTTAGGTTGAATAAACACATCCTAGATGAACAACAGTTGGAAAAAAAGCCAATACCCTATTTATTCACCATATAATATCTATAATAGAAACTATTAGTTACCATCTCATGTTACCTGGAGGTTTTTATGTGAGAAAGATTGAATTAACAGGAAAGCGTTGCCTGGTATAAACTAGTTTGAGCCACTCTAAACAAACAAACAAACAAAAAAAAACACAAACCAAAAAACCCCCACAATAATAATACCCACTCAAACACTACCCCCAACCCCACAACCTTCCCTGTGATCAATTCACACAGTATTCCACTTGTGCCTGGGTATTCTCTGCACGACCTGAAAGCATCACTTTTGAATTCAAGAACTTAAGAACTCTTTCCACAGCTGGTAGCTCAGTGAACACAAAAAGGATAAAGGACAGCTAAACATAACCACAATCCAAAAGGTTAAGAACAAATCTATTGTTTTGGTTCTTATTTAGGATTCAACCAAGTGATCTTTTTCTGGATCCAAGTGAAATTTTTTAACCCTCCCATTCTGACTGACACGTGACTGAAATGGTGCACCTATAAAATGACAGGGTCACTTCAGAAAGCTCGAACAGTAAGTGAAAGTACAGGCAGATTATTATCAGCATCAGTTCAGCCTCTTTTTGAGCATTAACAAACTGTTTCAAGGCCAGGCTGGATGTGGCTCTGAGCAACCTAGTCTGATGGTTGGCAGCCCCGAACATAACAGGGGGGTTGAAACTAAATGATCATTGTGGTCCTTTTCAGCCCAGGCCATTCTATGATATGATACGATAGTTCACTCACTATTCAACGTAAGCAGCTATAAGACCACCTCCTTGCCAGCTTCCTTAGTGCCAACTGCAGAAGACAGCTGCCTGTTTCTTCTACTTAACTTAGCAAGAGGGGATTTCTGCTGCTCATTCACTCCAACTAAGCACAAAATGACAGGATTTTCTGTGTTCCTCAAGGAAGTAGCAGCACTGCCACCCCATATATTGGGATAAAAATTGTTTTCTCCCACTGCTACTTGGCATCCACTGTTCCATTTAAACCAGAATAATGAGATATGCTAAGATTTAATTCAGTAATATAGACTAAAAAGCACATACTATTTGCAATGTAGCCACAGACATAAACAGCTGGGCATTATATGTCCAACCACATATAATTTAGAGGTAAAATAAACAAGACAAATGCTAAGGGTAAGTCTGTAAAGATGTTCCATATCCTCTGTGCTTTCCTCACATACATAAGTGATTTGGGCACGGTCAAATAACCCTACAGCAGTCTGAAACACATCACACGTACATCTGAATGACAGTATATTTCAAAGATGTACAAGAAGCTCACATATTCCCTTTCTCCTTGCAAATCCTGAAGCACAGACGATGGCAAAGTGTTCCAGGGTTACACGCAGTCGGTCTCACCATACCTTAGGTCAGGTCTGCCCCATAAAGTACTCACACAGAGCCCTGTTAATCTACACGGGCTGGGGATCTGGTCACAGAGGATTACAGATCAGCTTACCTGATGAAGTGACTCATTTTATCAAATTGCAGATAACTAGCCATCAGATTTGCTGCTGCGATTAGATTTTCAGTGATAAAGAGCCTTCCTATTAGGAAAGCTGTCTGCAGAACAATTGAAAGAAGTTCACTAAATAAAACTGTCAGTAAGCATGTATGTTCTTCATTAGTTTACTGAAACAGTTGTGTTACTGGCTGGCAGTTCGCTCGAGCTGTCAAACTTTATTAATCACCTACTTAAATGAGAAGTTCATTGAATTACAGCATATTGAGCTATGTGACAGCAGCATCAGTAAAGTCTTTATGTGGCATTCCCTACCAACTTGGCGTTAGCTGTCAGAAGGCTGGCAGGCAGCTCAATGAGGACGCCGTCCTAGCATTTTAAGAACATATTCTTAAAAGAATCCATAGAAAGGAAGAGACCCGGCAAGGAAAAGCCAAGCAGAGCCATCAGAGAAGAGAAGCGCCTATCGCAGAGGCGCGACGCCCAGCCCGCCCGGGGCCAGCGGCAGGCAGGGCGCGGAGCGCACCGCTGCGCACAGGTGTCCGCGGGCGAGAAAACCCCGATTCGACCCTTCTCGTTTCGGGAGGGACGGGAAAGGAGACGGGGCCGTTACCCAGCAGGAGGAAGGAGAAGATCCACTGCAGCACCGCGACGGTCTGGATCCTCCTCTTCAGGGGGACATTGATGGGAGCGAAGCGGACCTTCATGCTGAGCCGCGCGGGCGCCGAGCGGGAGCTGGGGAGGCACGCAGCGCCCGGCCCGCACCTGCCGCCTCCCGCCCGCGCCCCGCCCGCCGCCAGCGCTGCCCACGGCCGGCACGGCTCCAGCGGGCGGGGCCGGGCGGCGGGGGCGGGGCTCGGGGCCGGGCGGCGGGTCCCGCGGGGCCTCCGGGCTCAGCGCTCGCCGTAGCCTCGTCTCCCCGTGCGGAAGCCCCGCGTCCGCGCCTCGTCCGCGGCCCCGGCGCCCGTTCGTCCGCGCCGGGCCCCGCGGCAGCTCCGCCACGCGAGCCGCGTGCGGGTAGGGGCAGAGACGGGCAGCCCCGCGCTCGCGAGGTACACCAAGAACGCCGGGCTGCCGCGGCGCTCGCTTTTAGCTCCATTTTTAATCGAAGCGGCGCAGACGCAGCACGCGCGCCCACCGTAAAGAACAACCAAACCCCGACCACCCACGGCACCCGGCACCCCCGACTCGGCGGCGGAAGAGGCGCGAGGCCCCCGGCCCCGCTGCGGCTGCCCGCCGCTCTGCCTGTTCTCTCGGCGCGGGCGCGGGCGGCGCTGCTGCCGGGCGCCGCGGTCAGGCGCTGCGCGGGGCGCCCTCGCGCGGCGGGGGCCTCGCCGTGCGCAGCGCAGGCGCGCAGCGTGCCGGGCGCAGCCATGCCGACCGTCAGCGTGAAGCGAGAGCTGCTCTTCGAGGCGCTGGGCAGGAGATACAGTGAGTGCGGCGGGCTCGGGCCGCGGCGGGGCTGCGCTGCCCGTGCGGACGGCTCAGGCGCTCGTCTGTGCTGCGTCGGCAGAGCCGGCGTGCCGCCACTGCCGCCCCGGAGCGGCCGCTGTGAACGCAGCGCGGCAGAAGCGCGCCGGCCGCCGAGGAAACTGCTGCTCACATGCGAACGTGAACAAAATGCTCTGTGCCACTTGTACCCCTTTTTCAAAATGGCCGTTTGAGAATGCCCAAAACAAACACAACATTTAATCGAATCTGAGTTCTGCTTGTAAAGCAAAATTCACCTTTTTTTTTTTTCTTTCTTTCTTTTTTTTTTCTTCACAGCCGATGAAGAATTTAACGACCTTTGCTTTGAGTTCGGTTTGGAGCTTGACGAAGTCGTGAGTAGCACTGCGGTCTGTTGCTCTGTGGGTAGAGGCAGCAGCCTGACAGCCGTTGTGTCTGTACAGATCTGTGGCACACGGCTGGCAGTGAGTTCCTCAGGCAGCATTGAGCCCATGCCTTCTGGAGGGCACCATAAATATCCAGAGCGTGGGGCTGTTCTCAAAAAGGGACACGGGCAGGGCTCCAGCATGCCCTTCTACACATGCAGTCCTCCAGCAGTACAGAAGCAGGCTTGTCAAACCGAAGCATCCTCATATCTCTGCACAGTATTGTCCAGAGAACACAACGTATCCTGTGTTCTTGTTACAACATACCACTGTCATCAGTTGTGTTAACACAGCTGGTTTGAATCCGACAAGAAGAACATCAAAAAAATTACCATCTTAGGAACAAGAGACCCTGAGGTGGCACACTGCTATGGCTTATGGAGTTTGGCTCTCTGCCTCCTGTTCTTAAGGCTCTGTCCAATTCAGATAGCAGTATAAGGATGGCCATAGGCCATATATTAGACATACTTTGAAAGATATGTTTGGCCATATTTTGTACACATTTTTGTGTGCAGTGCCACAAGCGTATGTTTGTCCTGGACATTCCATTACCTGAGTTACAATTCATGTATTTTTTTATCCAGGTTCTATACTTGTGAAAGTTTGCTGACCCTACAGTCTGTATCCACATAAGTCTTGAGAAGTACACCACATTTTGTCCTTGTTTTTTAATGGAAATTAATTGTTCTTTCAATTAGGTTTAATCAAAAGATATCCAAACATCATATGTTGTGCTGAATTTCACAACAGACCTGATGCTACAAATCTTTGCTGATCTGTAACAGAAAATGAGGTCTGTGTTCTCTGCTGGGATCTGCCTGCCTGGAGACTTGTGTTTCTATATCTGTTTTCAAAATTCAAATTCTGATAGTGAAGTTTTCTCTTGTTATATATCGTATTACAATCTTTATATCTGAGAAAAATGTTGATTTTACAGTACTTTTGGTACTTGGCATACTTATTTGCTATATAAATCCAAATTGTGTTTTTAAACTTCTTAAATTAATATTGTTTCCTATTATCTCACTGTCATAGCACTGTGAATGTTAAGATATTTCAGATTAAAAAAGGCAAACAGCCATATTTTACTTGATTTCAGACATCCGAGAAAGACATTATAAGTAAGGAGAAAGGTGAAGGAAAGGCAGAGGGTGCGTCTGAGGCTGTTCTCTATAAAATCGATGTTCCTGCCAACCGCTATGATCTTCTTTGCCTTGAAGGGCTGGTCCGAGGACTGCAGGTCTTTAAAGAAAGGTAACAGAGTGAGTTAGTTGTGTCTTTGGTTATTTGTTCAAATGAGAGTCCATTTCTGGTGATCAACTTTGACACGTGATTGGGTTTTGAGGACAATCTGGTGTAAGTCAGGTATATTTGTTAATGTCTGTATGTTTCATGACTGCTCCTCTGCAGAGGAGGACTTGTTAAATACTCTTATAAAACTAGACAGAGTGTTACATTTTGAATCTGTTCTAAAAGTTTTTCAACTGCTATTCCATTTGAGACTTATCCTCTGTAAAAAACTCCTGCAGTGGTACTTCTCTGTGGTCCTGTTATAAATACCAACATAATTTATTTCACTTCCATTATGACTTTATCTCCTGAGATCTTTCTATTTTAGTTATGTGTTTACCATTCAGTAGAAAATTTGAGGTTTAAACATCATAAATATAATCTAGATACACAAATTCCAATGTCCAAAACAAGAACAGTTGCCAAGAAAATATTCTATATGCATTCGTTCTTGCACTTCTAAAAAGCTTTATGAATTTTGTACATATTCTGTCCTTTAGTTACATATTTATTACTATCTTTATTCTAGGATAAATCTCCCTAGGTATGAAAAGATAATACCAGCTGAAGGTGAAGGTCAGAAGCTGATTATCACTGCAGAGGTAAAAGTGTTTACTGCCCCACTGTATATTTATTGAAAGTTTCTGAACCAAGAAGATAATATCAATAGCCATTTTATGACTGCAGTGAGACCAGAAATCTTACTTGCAGAACAAGATCTAAAGAAATTTTAATGCCTCTACTGAGTGTGATTTATTTTTAGGGACTACGAAGGGAAAGAACAACAGGCAAATTATTGTGGGTGAACCTAACTGCAGATCAATTCAAAGCTTCAGACATTTGTATTGCATTTAGCTTCTGGGCTGTGCCGGACTTGAAGTTTTTTGTATGGTTTTACTTCCCCTTGAATTTCTACCATATTTCCAGAGTTTTTCCTTGTGATTGCTACTCCACTGAAAAGAAAAACAAAAAGGGAAAAATCAGTTCTTGTGTCTTTTATATTCGAAATTTATAATCTGTTGCTGTTGCAAATTGCAGACTGTCAAAATCCGTCCTCATGCTGTAGCTGCAGTCCTTCGTAACATAACTTTTACCAAAGAACGTTATGACAGTTTCATTGACCTCCAAGAAAAGCTACACCAAAATATTTGCAGGTTAGTGCTTAAATTCGAATACCATGTAGTGCGTGAGCATGATTTGATTTTCTGTTAAGATTTCACTGCCCTATTGTGAAGAGACATTATATATTATGTTCATATTAAAGAAAATACACCATAGCCACTCCTTCTTGCTCCTTCTCATTTCTTTGTCCATTTCTATCTGCTCTCAGATACAGAGTATCATAAGTTGCTATCTCAAAGGAACTCCAAAAGTTACTAGCAAAATCATTATTTTGTCTTTCAGGAGAAGAGCGTTAGTAGCAATAGGTACCCATGACTTGGACACCATTTCTGGTCCATTCACTTTTACAGCTAAAGCACCTTCTGAAATTAAATTCAAGCCCTTGAACCAATCACAGGAGTACACAGCTTCACAAATTATGGATCTGTATAGGGTAAGTGTGATTTTTCAGCGTTACTGTGCTAAGTAGAGGAAAACAGTTTCCAAAGCTTAACATCTAATACCCTTGCATGTAAGGGTTGCTCTTACAAGTAGAACACAGCCATATTCTGTAGCTTCAGCCAGTGAACATGATAAGTGCGTGGCAATACTTAATTTGTATTGCTCATGAAAGATACATCATGGTGCTTGGTACCTAAACGTAACTCTTAAAATAGTGGTCTCAGTGTTAAACTCCACTGATTCATTGACACAAAGGTAACTTTTCATAATATTGTAAAAGGGTTATGTTCTTGCCTACACTGGTAAGATGTTCATTGTACAAAACTGAAAAAAAAGTAGGTGTAAATAATACCAAACTTTAAAATGTTGTTTCAATTGGGCCAGCTTGATGGCGACGTTGAGTTACCCAGCTACATATTAGTCAGCTGTAGCTGTGTGAAAGACTCAGTTAAAGTTTGGCGTCATCTTGGCCTAGCATCCTTTTGAAATCAGGTAAACATTAGGAAATCCCATCAGGTCTAATTTTATAATTACTATATTTGAAAATACACTTATTTTCAAATAAGTCAGTATTTGAAAATGATACTATTACAATTAAAATATACGGTAGTGTTAGAGCACACATACAGAGGTAAAAGAAATTCACAATGATATCTGACTAAAGGCTAGTGAAAACTAGGAGAAAAAGAGGTCAGAGAGAATAAAAGTTAACTGTGTTTTTGGTAGAATACACATTCATGTCATTGGAACAGATGCAAGTTTTGAATCAAGCATAAATGTGTAAAGCGCTAAATCCTGACAATTAAAAGTACCTAAATGAAGTTTTTTATCACTTCTAAGGAGAATTCTGATAAACTAACGATGGGTACCCATGGGTTTGGCAATGGAAGGACTGTTGCAGTGAACAAAGACTTTGTTTAGGTAGCACGCCTTAAGCATCTTTGAGAGAATCCTTAAAGAAATAGTTTTTAATATTTCTGAAGAAAAAATTCCAGCTCTCTCATTTAAAGATTTTCCCACTTCTGAGAGCAAGCATCTTTTGCTAGAGGTACTGTAATGCTATAATGGGATGATAATAGCAGGGTGGGAAAGACTTTGGATATGGCAAATGAGAACAAACCCAAATGAAGCAGCCACATATACAAAAAAAGATGGAAAAGAGCTGCTTCCCTTTGGAAGGTCTCAGGTAGATAGAGATCTCTGGCAAGAGATGCCCTCACCTCTACTGCCAACCCCTAAATGAGATCTGGAAAAGGGTGCATCCTGGCTCCACCACTTCCAGTCACTCAAGGTACACTGCATGCACCTGAGCTCCCCTGGTTTGGCCCTGCCGTCCCACGAGGTGCTCAATCACTGCTTCAGGCCATGACTCAGCATTTCCACTACAGGTACCTAGCTGTAAACCCAATCCTACCTTTAAAAATTCCATTTAATACCTCACCTGAGGATTGTGGTAGGATAGAAATTAAAAAGTGAGCTAATGTCAAATGTGGTATTACTTTTTGTTTCCCCAGACTGACAGCCATCTTCGACACTATTTACACCTGATTGAAAACAAGCCACGTTATCCTGTCATTTTTGATAGCAATGGTGTTGTTCTGTCCATGCCACCAATCATCAATGGTAAGTTTATTTCTGACTAGTTTATGCTGTTGCTCCTATTTTGTGAGTTAGGATGTCTAATAGAAACGTTGGTACATAATGTAGATTATTCTGTTCTATTAAAAATGTTTCATTTATTATTTTTTTCAGTTTAAACGCAGATTTTTTTGCTCCTTCAGGATAATTAAATGTAAATATGACCATTGTTTTTTTTTTTTTGGCTGGCTACAAGCACTTAAGTGAAAGATTATATGGGTGTTGAAGCAAGTCCAGGAGAACTGAGTCTTTTTCAGTTGTAAAGAGATACAGCACAGCATGCTGGGAAGGGAGCACAGCATCCTTCACTCTTGAGAGCTCAGGTGCTCTTGGCTACATTCACACAGCATGGTTATTGGCAATGAAATTCATTCAGTGTACACACTGGCCATCAGCGTTTAGCAAGTGATACAAGGCAGATTTCTGCTCAACTACAGTACATAGTTTACCATGTACTAACAGAACCCCATTTCTGTAAGGAGTCTACTTCCGAGGGACTTCACATCTACTTTGCAAGGAAGACACTTTAGGTGATGCTCCTAAGTATATTTTCTACCTTCTTCCAGACAAGAAACAGTTTTGAGTACATGAGTGATGTACTACAGTGTGTGCCATGTGATTGCAAGTGCAGGCAAAAAGCAAATCCATGCTTAACCTGTCCTATGCTGGACCACTCACATAGACAAAATCTTTAGTGTCTCAGGTGACAGTGTCAAGAAATCTTGTTTATTCATAAAAGTAGTTATGGATTTTCATCAGTCTAAATCATTTCTTAAAAAACATTCATTGCTACCTAAGTTTGCTTTCTCATGCATGTCGCATCAAATGCCAGTCTGCTACTAAAGCTGGGGAAGGGGAGATGCAGAACCACTGTGCCACCAGCAGATGGCTGTGATTCTGCTAGTTTGCTTTCTCTACTGCCAGTAGAGACTTCCTGTCGATTTGTTTTCTAGTGTTCAAGGGTAGCCAGGTCAGCAAGACCAGTCTGCCTTTTCTGATTAGAATGTGTTGTATTTTTGCTCTTTTTGACTTACAAATTTTAAAATAAAAAGCCCTGCTACTCTGGTAAGAATGGTGTGAATGCTGATGCAGCAGACGTAGTAGCTTTTAAGCTGGGGAAGATGGTGATGATGGTCATTTTGAAATACAGAATCAGTCAATATCATTGACACTGCAGGAAAAGTAACAACATTTCTTAACATGCTGTTGTCTTCACATGTTTTAGGAGATCATTCAAAAATAAGCCTAAAAACCAGAAATGTATTTATTGAATGTACAGGCACAGACATGACAAAGGTAAATTAATCTTTTCTGCTTTTGATATGCTGTAATGTCATTGTTATCCCAAAGGGACAACAATGCTCTAGTACAAAGATCTACAATAGATGAGTGTTTGTTTTATGGAGCAGACTGTCCATTTCAAACGGGCAGGATAAGTTGTGGGACTGTGTGAAATTTCCTCAGTACAGTTTTAGTTGTGCTTTACAGGTGGTGGTGTGTTTTCTGTGGGTTTTGTTTTTACTGTATCTTCATGCTGACACCAAGTTTTCAGCTTATATGTTAAAAATAAACTAAGCTAGGTTTATTTTTGTTGTTGAACACTTTCCAAAGTCTTTAAGATTCAGAAAAAGAATAGAATTCATTAAGACTGCTTATTTTGCCAAAACAGTCTTCGTAAAGAATAATTAAAATCTGGGCTGTGGAAAGGGAGAAAGCAATTTTTCTTCTTAGTTATCTTTTTCAAGCAGGGATGCTGTGCAAATAATTGTCAACTGGAAGTCTTTCTACATATGCAGATTCTGCAACTCAGCACCAAAACATGAAAGTCTAGCAGTTATAATTGCCTGTTCTGGAATGTAGGTTGTGCATTCATTGATAGTTTCCCTAAAATGTGTACATTGATGCTCAAGAACAAAAGTACTTTTAATTTATCCTACTACACAATGGTTCATTAATGACAGAAATTTGCATGTTGTGATAAAGCTTCTAAGGAAACTAAATAAAATAACTGCTTCTTGCTACTGCTTACTTTGATAGTAAATACAAAAATAGCATTAGTTTCTTTTCATGAAGGAAATTATGGTGTGAGGCATCATAAAGCAACTCTTGTAGATGAAGAGTTTGATTAAAATCTCATGATTGTGTTCTGTTATGCTAACTTCTTCAAATACTAAGCATAGAATAAAAGATGTCAATGTAGCCTCATTTGCAACAGTATGTTTTTAAACAGTGCACAACCTTTTGGCTTCAATGAAGTAATTAGATTAAAGGTTTGGAAGACGCAGTTCCAACCAGTATCTTCAGAACAGTTTAGCAAAAACATGTAAGTGCTTTAGAGCCTTGAAAACCAAAGATCTCCAGTTATCAGGTTTTTGAGTAACATCTTTGCAGTAGAAGCAAAGCATCTCTTAAAATGCAGCCTGGTATTTTAGGTGCTACGTTTTTAAGTAATATAGAATGAAGAGAATATAACAAATTTTTCCCCCCTTTGTTATGATATTTTGTCTGCTTTAGCCCAAGCAGAGGACAGATTTCAATGTGATTATCATCTTTATTTTGTAGGCAAAAGTTGTTCTTGATATCATAGTTGCGATGTTTAGTGAATACTGTGAGAAGCAATTCACGTGAGTATAAATTTGGAGTCAGAAAGACATTACACTTCTGCCACATTTCAGAAGTGGTTTTAGTTCTGTTTTTATATCTCTTACAGCGTTGAAGCAGTAGAAGTAATTTATCCTAATGGGAAGACTCACATCTATCCGGTAAGGGAGATGGTGTCTCACTGTCACTGGGGGAAGGATTTTATTTACACAGAGTATAAGAATGACATTGTCTTCTTTTTCTGCAGAAGTGAAGAGTAAATCAGAGCCTGCTTTAACCCCTCTAGGGAAATAATATAGTGTCTCACTTTCTCCTCATCTAGAAAACTCGTTCAGAAGCGCTGCTAGTTTATGATAAAGCTAAGAACAGTCTCATTTAATCTGGTGCTCAAGAAAGAAGGCTAGGGTTTAAAGTTATGAGTGGTGATGTGGATTAGAGTTTTGATACAGACATTCTCAGGAAAAGTAAAGATGGCTATCAAAAGTCTGTGTCTAAAGCCTACCTGTTCCAAGTCAGGAAATGTGAATGCAGAAGGAGGCTTAAATCACTGGACAACTGAAATCAGCCTCAGCATAACATACTTATCACATCTGGAATCTTTAATGCCTTTGAATAAAATAGCCTTTTAATCCTGGATTTTTCAGTCCTTCATTTTATAGATTCCAGCTATTTAAGTGAACGTGCTGCATGATAAATATTTAAGTGCAGATTTGCCTGCATTCAGAGTCCAAGGCATACGTCTTACTTTTTTGTTTCAAGTTAAAAGAAAGCAGTTCTTCCTGTTTCTTGAAAGTGACTGAAAACAAATAGGTTTGATTGGGTTCATAAAATGATAAGTCTCAAGCAAATACAAATTAATTAAGGGGAAAACCTCTTTTTTTTTTTTTTTGCTTAGACTTTTTCTATCTTTCTATCTTCAGAGGCAAGACCTGGAACCTATAAGAGACACCAACAAAACAAAAATCTCTGCATTAACCAATACAGTTTTCCTGCATAAAACGGTGCAAAAAAATTGCTGTAGTTTTGGATGCTAAGGGTTTTTACAGATTTGTTTTTTCTTTCAAATTTAGAAGCACTAAATATATACATACAAAACAGCTTTCTTAGATGCATTATGTACTTCCTAGGTAAAATAACAAGATATTTCTGTGCCAGTACGGAGGGAACAAGTTTTCTTTCCTTTTCATCCTAAAATCATATGATCTGTACTAAACCATGCAGTTTTTGCATGACCATTCATTGCTTTAGGGCTTTAACTTAAGATGAACTGGCGACTAGAAACTCAGTTACTTGCATATATCTGAAGTTATCGGAAGTTTCAATAATAAGGATTTCATGCTGCATTCAGACTTCTAGTTTAAATGAGAACAGCTTTTGCATTATGTGCTATAATGTTATTTGCAAGAACAATTTTATCTTAAAATGTTGAGATCAACCTAATATTCCATACTTGTCTTCTGTGGACGTTATTTGGGTATCATGATTAGAAGAAGCTAAATGATATCAAAACTGAACCCTCTTAGAAATGGCAAGTGTTATGTATGCTGAAAAGCTTTGCCTTTCTTTTTAGGAACTGGCTTACCGAAAGGAAAAGGTGAAACCTGAACTCATTAACAAGAAATTAGGAATCAGGTGTGTTACTGCAAATAACAACTTTTTAAAAAATGTTTCCACTTAAGCATTAATCACGAAAAAGATACCTGAAAACATCGGTTATTGCATTGTTTTAAAAAGGTTTACGGTGTGATTTTTAATTTAGCAGAAATTCAGAGGTTAACTTGGGCAATTCAGTCAGTTTTGTACAGAGGAGACAACTTCTCCTCTTTTCAGTAAATGTAAATCATTCTCTTTGGCCTCACACACTGTTGTGAAATAAAAATGACTGTTTGAGTCAGAATCTGAGCTGGATCTGATGGCATACTCAGTTTATGTACAGCACTTTAGAGATTATTCAGGAAGTGAGGCAACATAGCAGAAACACTGATTACTTAAAAAAAAAAAAAAGTATAGTCTTAAGACCTGTAAATTACTGCTCTTGTTTTCTTTCAGTGAAACTCCATCAAGCCTTGCAAAGCTGCTGACTAGGATGTGTTTGAGCTCACACATCCCAGAGAATGGGAACAATATAGAGATTGAAATCCCTCCTACCAGAGCGGACGTTATCCATGCATGTGATATTGTAGAAGATGCAGCAATAGCTTATGGTTATAACAACATTCAGATGGTTATTCCGAAAACGTACACCATAGCTAATCAAGTAAGATTGCCCCTTCGAATAAACGCTCTGTTGTCAGTGAACGACCAGTGCATGCCAGAAGGGCTTTGGGGAAAACAGAACCTAGGAATTAAATATTTTGACATGCTTTGCCTTGAGAAGTATTTACCATGGATGGGATACAAAACAGATGCCCCTCTGATTTGAATAAGTCCAAGACCAGTGGTGGCTGGTACTTGAAAAAAGACAGGGTTTAAGCAGGGAGCCCATATTAAATCTCTAATTGGGAGATTCATTTCCTCAGGCAAACCTAAAGGCAACCGGCTGATGCTTTCAAAAATATTTTAAGCACACAGAGTACCTCCCTAGTGAGTTCTCTGTAACATAGCAGGCAGAATCACCCCAGGAAAGAGTAGAAAAGCATTTTTAGATCAAAGTTGAAAAGTGTGTTTTGTTTCATTTTAGCTTCCACTCAATAAGCTCACAGAACTTCTGAGACTGGACTTGGCAGCTGCTGGATTCACTGAAGCACTCACTTTTGCCCTGGTATATTATATTGTTTTCATATTTTCTTAGTTGCACGTTGAAACAACAGCGATTATTCCCTTGTATGAATGTACCCATATTATCTGTTACTGTTTTGCCATGTAATTGTTTGCTAATGCTTTGGAATTGTAGTGTAATATTTTGTGAGTTTCTAGGTCAGATAAATTGAATGAGTCACTGCTAATGTGGCATGCAATTCTAAGTACAGAGGCAAAAATAGTGCTGAAGTACTGTCTTTGTTTAACTTGATAGCATGAAATTGTAAGATAGCAAGTCTTTAGAAACTTCCATCAGCAGATTCAAAATTCATCATAGTTTGATAGTCTGAAAGATATCATCAAAATGTAATGATTTCTGGTGGATACTGCTGCACTTCAGAGATCACACTGTTTCTATTTGCCTCTTCCCAATATTGTCACCTGCTCACAATTGCATTAGGTACCTGGTCAATATGTAATTGAAAGAGTTTATTTTAAGAATCCCCGTAAGGCTTACAGTGCAAACTAAGGGATCACTGTTGAGGTTTTGATAATATACTCAAAGGTTTTAAGATACAGTGGCACAGGCTCCCAAAACACTTGCATGGATTAGTTCAGGTACTGCAACCAAAGTTGGTAGTCCAAACAGATCAAATAAAATTAGCACCTACACATTTTATAAAGCTTCACCTGCAAATATTGGAGTTAATTCTAAAGCCTGCAAAATATATTGCAGTTTTAATATTTTGTTGTTTGTTAGATGCTACTCATTTAAGAAAAAAGGATGGTATCTAGTATTACCTCCTGTGGTGCTGGTATCTGACAAAGATATTCAAACTACCTGCAGTAGTACTATGTTGGGAAAATTCTGTGTATGACAAGTTCAAGCTTTTGTAGGCTCTTGCTTACACACTAAGTTATATATATTTTTTTTTCCAGCGCTGAATAGTAAGGATGCTTAAAAACATTGACTGTGTTGTATCACTACAACAGGGAACATTTTAACTTCAATAACAGAACTTTGAACAATCAAACAGTGTATCATTTTTTCACATTAAGTACCTGGTGACTGGGTCGCCAACATTTCATTAAAACATCAGTGTGAGACCTATGACAAATAGCATTTATGCTTCAACATTCTATAGCCCAGGCAAGTACTGCTTACATATTTATGCATGTAATACTATTCTTGCTTTGAACCCTACATTATTGCTCACAGTGTAGCAGTGCCTTCTGTGAGTACCTCTGATTTAGCCCAGATGCATTTAGTTACATCATAGTAACATACTGTTTAGATACACATGTGAAAACTTGAACATAATTTTCTCCTCCTAAAGTCTGCATTCATTAAATTTATTTATTTATTTATTTAAATTTGGTAATCTACTTTTTCAGATGGTATCATCTGCTCACTTTCCTCACGTTTGGTCTATCAACACACTTAGGCACTGCCAGTGCAAAGGGAACACTTGGGAGCTTGGGAGACTGCAGTACTATCAAATCCCCACAGCCTAGCTTGCTATTGGTTTCTTAGTATGTACATTAATGAAGCAATAGATTCTGGAAATCTGCAGTGTGACTCTTACCAGTAGCATTTGTTGCTGTATGTGCACAGATATAATCTGAGCCTGATAACGTGCACCTATACTGCTTCCTTAGAAGTACACCTTGAGAGTAACAGCTTTAGAAAGATTACATGTTTAAAAAAAAAGTGAGAAATGAGAATCTTATATAATTGTGAAAGTTGAAGGCTTTGCCATATCCTGTTCTGGCTTTTTTTAGGTAGTACTTTATTTTCCTTAAGTAGCCCCCAAGGCATTGTTTTCTTTTGAAGCTTGAATGCCATTCCTTTGAAATTTTTTTTTTTTTTTTTTAACTATTTTCAGAATCAGATTTTATTCACTGCAAGTCAGAAGGCAGAATCTGAGTCTCTGCTTTTAAACAGACAGCCATCTCTGACAGGAGCTTAAATAAACACTTTAAAACTACCTTTATTTTGCTTAGTAATTAACATTTGTAGATAAACCTGTTTGCCTACAATGTCTTAAAGCTCAGGCTTAATTTGTATCAAAAGAGGGTGTTGTAGGAGGGCCTCAGAGCTGCTGCTGTGCCTGTATTGTTCATTCTTGTCACCAGGTTTCACCATTGGTTCACTGTCTCATTTAACTACTTGACTTTTTTTTTCTTTTCTTTTTGCTGTCTCTTCCTCCCAGTGTTCTACAGAAGACATTGCAGATAAACTTGGCATGGATATCTCTGCTACAAATGCAGTGCACATAGCAAACCCCAAAACTGCAGAATTTCAGGTGAGGTATCTTAATTCAGGTCAGATTTGTCCATACAGTCTATGTATAAAGAGGAAAGAAAGAAGCTAATAGGAAATAACATTTATAAACTATAAAGCTACTTTTTAGAGCAGTAAAGAGAGTGTCTATTTACATGCTACATTTGCTAATAGTCATATTCTGTTACTCCTTGACTGAGAAAGACCTTATTCAGTGTGAAATGCCATTACCTTTTCAAGGAAGCAAAGTACCATATTCAATATGATGGCATCTGGCAAAATTGAACTGTCTTATTACAGAAAATTCCACCTAGGCTTTTGATCAGCTCCTGCATTTAGAAAAGCTGGTTAGTGAAAATGGAGATATTAGGCTGGGCAATTTTTGAACTTCAAGCTCTTGATAAAAAAGATGTTTTTAAAAATATTGTTATTGCTCTTTTTTTTAACTGAAAATTGATATTATATTTTACTTCTAGAGATTGTAAGTTTCTGTTTTCTTTGTAGGTTTTTTAAGATAATTTCTTTAGCTTATGGGCCAGGTGACTTTACATTGAGATCTGTAAAATAAACTGAAAACAACTGAGTCATATTCATGTGTCTAACCTAAGACATTCAAAGGGAAACACTTCATAGGAAGGCTCAGAAAAATTTCAATAGTCTGGGATCTTAATCGTGTGATCCCCTTCTCTTGCCATCCCCCCTTTGCCCCCACCCACAAAGATTCACATAAGTCTAATTTCTCTGAGCATCTAAAATGCTGAAGTCTTTTCTCTGTTAGTGCAAACATTCTGCTTATCTGCTAGTCTGGAACATAATTTGGGGGTAACTTCATGTATTTTCTGTTCACTACCACAGCTAAATAGTTACATAAGACACTGTTGTATGATATTTTGACTGTTATTCCCTGTTTGCATGTATTATTTGGCATGGTAATTACAACTGACCAATGTAGAATGTACCACAAACATAAAAGATACTGAGCATAAACAAAATCAGAAAAGCATCAGCCCCACTAGCCCAGTACAATTTCAGGTTCCTGTTCTTCAGAGAACACAGGCCTTTGCTGTAGGGATGCTGCTGGTAGTTGTTTCATTGGCTGAACGTTCCTTGTGGCAAAATATCCTCTGTCTTTTAAAGTCTATAAGCATCTATGCAGATTGGGAGGGATTACTCTCTGTGATGTCGTATGCAGTTTCAGCTTTAAATGTTAACTGTGGTGGGATTCCTAGAATGGCTTTTTCCCATCTCCCCAGGATAGCTCTGCCATCACAGTGAGGACAAAATGATGCCATGGGCCCTCTTCCTGAGCGTATACCTTCAAGTCTTTGTTGGGTAGTTAAGAAGAGAGGAACAAATAGGAATGCTGCATGGTGAGAAGTTACTATGGCTGGGTACATGATAACTTCTCACCAGCAGTCAAGAAGTATTCAGTCACTTCCATCTTTTTCACAGTAGCTTTACTAAATAAGACTGCCAGTCTGGAAAAAAAAAAAGGTATCCTTTTCTCTCCATTCAAGTACTTCCACAGAAAATAAGGAATGTAACTTTAAAATAACAACACTGCCTGTACCACTACTTTGCATATGTTGTTTATGTATTTCAGGTCTTTCACAGCTGCAGTATGAATATATTCATCTCACTTCTGTTCTGCCTGTGTCATTGTTTAATATTAGGATGTATCAAGATAATATTTCAAATAGTATTTAATATTTCCAAAATAAAACTTAGCATTTACCTTTTGCATAAACAGGATTAAACTGTAAGGGTTTGTTTTGGTTTTTATTCTCTGTGTATGGCTTTTCCTCCCTGTACTGCAGGTCTGGCATCTGTGAGATGTTATCTGCTCCTAAGCTCGTAGATACCCTTTCAGACAATGCTGTAAAATGAACATGCAAAAATATCTTTTCAGGTTTAATAATTCTAAAACAAAGACATTCAAACATAATAGGTCAGCACAGTATTTGCATCTCATTACTGTTGAATTCTTGTTAGAAGTGGGCAAACCGAAACTTAGTACCATTGGCTATTTTGGAAGGTATTTCACTTGCATTATCCACGTTTGTCCTGCAGGTGGCACGGACAACCCTCCTTCCTGGTCTGCTGAAAACTATAGCTGCTAACCGGAAGATGCCCCTGCCTTTGAAACTCTTTGAGATTTCTGACATTGTAGTAAAAGATCTTACTAAAGGTAAGAGAAGTCTCCTCGGCATTTGTAACTTAAGTTATTAAAAAATTTCTTCTTTGAAAGGATTGTAGATGCAGATTAATTTCAGAAATTATTTGAATAACTAGTTATGGCTACGGCTGTGCAAGTTCAGAGAAAAACAGGTGTTTCCATTAGATGGGAAATATGAAAATAGACCCAGGCTTTTAAAGAAGTGGAATGACCTCAAGAACTGCAGTGCAGTCAGTGCGATGTGAATCCCAGGTATGTTCAAGATGCAAGCAGTGGATACATCTGCACCACTGACTGGTGCAACAACTGAAGGAAAAGAGCTGAGCTTGGTTTGCCGTTATCGCTTACCGTTCGAGTCTTTGTAGCTGTACTGCATCTTCACTAGCTGTGCTGTTTACACTGTTTATCAGTCATATGGTACACACAGAGCAGCCATCAGAGGATTTAGCATCCAAATTTCAAGAGAGCTGCTCCAGCTGCTAGCCCTGAGCGTGACTCAAGGACAGTTGTGAATACAGGGAATAAGCGCAAGGCAATTCTGCAGCAAAAAAAACCCTAAACAGCTCATATTGATGCATTCATTTTGACTTGCTCTTACTTCAGTACTCTTTTGCATTTGTATTAGAGGCATCGCTCATGAGACAAACTCCCTACTAGTAATGTTTTCAAGGGGGCACAAACCTTGAAGACTAGTCAATACTGGAAGCACACTGTCATTACAGTACTGAAGCCTGTTTCAATGGCTGCAGTCTTCAAGACATACAGCACTACCATCTAAAAAGCAGTACATCTCTAGTCAGTGAAAGGCAAGCTATACTTGAAGACTGATTTTAATCTGGAGAGCTGTAACTTGGGAAAAAGTTGGGAATCAGTGCAATTAGATATCTTAAAATGAATCCCTTTTCCATCACCTTTGAACAGTGTTAGTTGTATTTGTTTCCCAAAACAGGAAATACTGACAACCAATACAAAGAATTAGACTTGTAGCACATAGCACATATAGGGGATAAAGAACAGAGTAAGTCTATGTATAAATAAGCAAAAAACCCAACAGGCTAAGATTTGCCCAGTCAGCAATGAAAAGATTTTCCTTATCTTTCCTTTTCATCCAACTATGATGAGAAAGCATGGCTGCCTTTGAATTGCTCTGCATCATTAATTACTTTATGTGAAGCAGCAACAGCAGCAGTTCACTTTTCAAAAACTTCAGTCAAAGCCTGCTGATGTGATGTGGTATCTGTGCACTGATTTCACTGTCCGGTATCAAAATTTCAGATTAACTTGTTTATCTGGAAAATATGTAAAAAAGATTTAAGAAATATACCAATTAATTTCTTCTTATAGGTTATATTAGTGGGAAAAAAAACTTGCAGCTACAAATTCTGGGAGTATGTGCTTCTATGACAGGTTATAACTCTGGATTAAGTTTTGCTTCTTGGTGGAAAAGGCTGGCATGACTTTGAGTTCAGCAGCAGAAGTGGTTTTCTTAGCAGAAGTTGTTTCCTTATCTGGTTTCAGGCTTTAATGGTTGTGTATAAGGTATTTGGAATCTGCAAAACAAAGGTTTATATAAGGCATAAACAGAATGTCAAGAGAATTGCTTTGGTTATGAATTTAAGTTGTAGATTACTGTTTTAGAGGAGAAAAAGCAGCCATGCCAAGCTAAATAAGCAGTTTTAGGAAAGCATGTTGATTTATTTATTTATTTTCAAATCAAACGCAAACAATTTGGTGGTGCAGCTCATTCCTTGCTGAACATGGAGTTGCTACAGCACAAAAACTTGGTACAGATGGCAGAATAGCATTAGCATTCTTCATAACCAAGAGTGGGCTGTTTATCTTGAAAGGAGGAGCATATTTATCCTGACTTTATAAAAGTAATCAATTAAACTTGCAAATTTTATTTTGTATATGTTAATTGTAGCTCTCGAAAGTTTCATTTATTTGGGTAGCTGTTTCTCAGCTTTAGAGAGGCTGATTCTTTAGTGTACTTCATTTTGTTGGGAGTTATTGCTCCCAATAAACACTGTTTAGGCAGAAGCTTCGTGGCCCTGGCTCTTGGGCAGCTCTCTCACAGGTTAAGTCCTTGCAGACTGTGACCAATATCTGAAACTGTTTTTAGTGACGCGTTGAGAGTAACTGCTGTCTTTCTAAAACACACTTCTAAAATAAAGCTTGCATCATAAATGGTTTGAAAATAAAGGAGAAAGAAATAACGGGTAACTGTAAACACTGAAAAATGTGGGATTGCCCTCTCTCATATGGAATGAGATTTCCTGCAGTAGACTTATGTCATCAGACTGACTAATTTAATTTTATTATTTCACGATTTTGGCATGCAGAATTTCCAATTAATAATGTAAGAAGCATGAGTCAAAAGAGTACTGACGTTAACTATATTTGAAACGGCATCTTGCAGTCATTCATGTGTGAACAAACCTAGCTTTTAAACACACTGGTTTTTAATAAAATACCTGCTGACACAGAACTTATGCTTACCAAGGTGAACAGAACTTATTTCTCTTCAGACATATCTGGCAGAAGGGCTTGACATACTAAATTGGCATAACGTGCGCCAGATTTGATGTTGCTAAATGGAACCAAACATGAGCAGAAGAGTTTCTTCTCAAGGCATGAGAAATGTGCTGATTTTAAGTATGTTACACAGCAGTTGTAGAGTTGTAACCCTAGATAATCACCTCTAGTAAAGTCATTACACAAGTTCAGCATGTAAGCCATCAACTTGCACCACTACACCTAACCTAGAATGCCTTTCTCTCTCCTACCACAAGAAGAGGAATGAATCCATCAAAAAAATCACCTCTGAATGGTGATCTTATAGAACCAAGCAAGTTCCTGGCAGTGTACATGGCTGATGCTATATTTCAGAGCAGTTTTCCTGTCTCAATCTGCAAGTGTTAATTACACGCAGAAATTACACAAAAATCCAAGTTCAAATGAGCAGGTGCCCCCTTCCAGATCAACGTATTTTCCTGAAACATCCCTAATTTGGAAGAGGGCAGTGTACAACACAGCTCTGCCCTCCTCTGTGCTCTTTTGGCTCACGTACTCCAGACCAGCTGCCCATCCTTTGGGTTGCTTTTCAGTAGGATCTCCAGGAAGTGCTTTGAAGTCTCAGAAATATATATATGTAATTTAGGTTGACATACTTGGCAGGCCGATTTAAAAAATAGAATTGCTTCATGGCATGACACAAGAGATCTCTTAAGTGAGTTATAAAGAACTGAAGCATTTCTAACAGCTGCCAGCTTTTGCACACAGTTCTTAATACTTCTCCTGTCATCTGTAGTGAAAGCAATTCTTGTGCCTTAGCATAACTCTAAAGAAATAAGTTCTGTAATGCAACTTTTTGGAATGCTTCAAAATTCAGCCTGTCCTTTACTGAAATCGTAGCAGTTGGCTTGAAATCAGGACGTGTAAGTTTTATCACATTTCTGATGATTTAAGAATAGTGATCTGAAGACACTGACTTTGAATACAAAGTAAAATTCAGATAGTTGCACAAATTCTGGTAGCATAGTGAGAGAAAAATGAACACATCCTACTGAATGCCTAGCACAGAAAGCTTGCTTTCCTAGCAACAAATAAAGTCTTGTGGAAAAGGGAGAACATTTTCTTCTTTTCTGCTGCAAAGTACAGCATGAAAATAGATTAGCCACTATTCATGACTGCGCATTACTGTCTGGCATCTTATTTGAGTTGGGAAACAGAGACATAATAATATAACTGAGTGGTCAGCGTGCTCAGAGAACAGAAATCAGATGTTGCATTTATTGATATTTTCTCTGTAACCTTTGCTCTTCTTATAGCCTTTTTTAATTAAGTCTGCAGAACTGAATTCTCCATTGTTTAATACTGCGAGTTATCATTATGACACTAAAAGGTTACTGCCACACTAAGTTCAGCAGGAAAACTGACAAGACAACCCATGGCTGTATTGCCAAGCTGCTGCTCTAGGAGTTCTGAATGACTTTTGGCTCACAAAGGCTGCTCTTACTCCACTATTTTGTGTTGCTTTAAAATCCTTGTCTGCCCAGCCACTTGGTAAACATTTTCCTGTTTAGTTATTGATAGATTTGTTATTACATGGTCAGTTGGACCAAATAAGCAAGATATAGATTACTTATGTGGTTGATATTAGCAGTTTAGGAAACACCCTGTGAATGCTCAAGTTTCTGCTTGTGATTAAGCTTACTGTATCTCAAAGATCAGCTATAGTGGATCAGATCTGAGGCTCACTTAGCCTAATATCCTGCCTGTAACAATAGCTAGACACGTTTGTCAAGGGAAGAGCACAAAATTTGATAAGTACATGTAATACTCCCATTTTCCACTCATTTATACCTCAGAGACTCACTGATTCGAGTGTGATTCTTTGGATTCAGCAGCATGTAATAGATTTCTCCCTATGAGCATTCACTGCTTAACTAGGTGATGTCTGAGAACACCTACTCCTTGTATTGTTTGAAGCTTGGCCCCTGCTGGTTTTTGCATCCACTAATGCTTCTATTGAATGCAGCAGTGAATGCTCCCAGTAGAAAAGAACTATCTCATGGCCTGAGGTACTGACATACTCAGCCCTGGTACTTATATCCAGAGCTGCGTGGCAGTACAACTCAGACTGTGGGTGCAGCTGTAACTCTTTAGCACTTAGCTATATGCTTGGCACTTGTCATTGTCTAGAACTTTTTATTTAACAACCATATTTGCTGCACAAGATGTAAGGTACCTTAAATCCACATTTTTGATTGTTTGACTTAGTGAGCTAAGGAAATCTCATCATTTCCTCAAATTACAGTAGGTGCAGCAAATACTATTTTGCATACTCATTTCTCCTTTCAGCTACAAGTGCTCTCAGTGTGATAGCAGGGAAAAAAACTGCTGCAAAAGGCAAGGCTAGAAGTATAAAGAAGAGCCTGCCAGATAACGTAATTACTTCCTTCTTTTTCAGATGTAGGTGCAAGAAACTACAGGCATTTGTGTGCCATTTACTACAACAAGAGCCCTGGGTTTGAGATTATCCATGGTTTGCTGGACAGAGTCATGCAGCTTCTGGAAGTACCACCAAATGAAGAGAATGGATATACAATCAAGGCAACTGAAGGTAAGAAAGACACAGGTGCAGTGTACTGCAGAGGTTGTTTTGGAGCTCAGATGTTCTCCTACGATCTCAGGTGAACTTTCTGTTGTTGCTAGCAGTACGCAGAATGAATATTATTACACTGTGGTGTGGCAGCATGTATAATTTTGAAAAGGCATTAACTGCATTCACTGATAGCAAATCAGGTTTGGTGTCTCTCTATGATTTATTCTTACTGTAAACAATGAGTTGACAGCTTTTTAAAGAAACTCATAGTAAATTGTAAACTATGAGCTTCCCAGACTGTTTACGATAAATTAACCTAATTATTAGGTGAGTAGGAATTCACAAAGTGGATGAGTATGCTACATACCTACTGCATTCTCTTCAGCTAACAGTGACTGGAAAAGGCAACTTCTTACACTGTTCTTTTAGTTTATAGCTTTATCTATATCATTTATTTATATATGCCTCTTATTTGTATGTTCACATGAAGCTATACACTTCATTTATCTTTTATTCGAAGACCTGCTGTCTTTGAGACTGAGCCTTTCAGACTGCTCACACAAGCAGTTGTATAACAGCCCTCTTCATTCTCCATACAGGGTCAGCTGCACATGAATTAAAAATAACATCCTTAAGTGCTCAGCCTCCCTTGTATGTGCATTTGTGTGCAAGAGATAAAGAAAGCAGACTGACTTGATTGTAGGAGCAATGAGGTCAACGCAAGAGAAGCAGCAGCAGCAATTAATCTGTTCATTTAACTTAAACAAAAGCATAGTGATTACACTCCAGAAAAGCAAGACTGTACAGATGATGACTGTGATTTTACTTAACTGTGTATTAGTGTTCAGAGGTATGAAATAATGACATAAATTGGCTCAGCTTGAAAAAGTGCTTCCATTCTGCATTTACTGAAGCCAGTGGCACCAGTATAAGATCCCACCAGCCCGAAAAGCTCACCTATTTGTCTAGTAGTTTGGCATTACAGTACACATCTTGTTTCTGTGTGCTGCCAGAAATGCCAGGCATAACACTTCAACCAACTGGTGTCCTACAGTGTCATACAGTGGGAATTTTTCCCACCCCCAACTCTGCCTCTCCCTTCTCATTTTTTCTGTGAAGTAGTTGGCTCAGTATTAGTTAGGCAAACATTCAAAGGGTTTGCTCAATTAATATTGTTAATATGATTACCAGGCCAACTAATGGGCTGTTCAAAGTCTTGTAGTTTTTGTTATAATTCTACACAGTACAGAACTGGTAACAGCAAAGCTTATTTGGGAGGATTTAAAAGAAATCAAGGAGCTGAGTACTCAGGTGCCATTGATGTGGCAGTCAAACCTGTTACATTCCTTCTTGTTTTCAAATAGGCATATGAAGTTTGCTTTAGAAAAGTATTTGCAAATGTTTTGTATTTTGTACCATAGCATTTCAGTAACATGACTGTCTGAAGAACTGGAATAAGAAGATGAACAAATAATCCTAATACAGTGAAGAAGTTATTCCTAGAATCTAGTGTTGTTATTCTTGATGCTGTGGATTTGCAATACCTTTAAAAAAAAATCCCTGCATTTTCATGGCATTACTCTACAGTGCACATAGAGTGCAGGATGGGGAATGCCTTGCCCTATGCAATATAGCTCTTTGCTATAAAGCAGAAAAAGGAAGTGCCTGCTGCTTTGTTTCGGTAGTGATTCAGAAACTCTCCTGGGATGACATGTAGATCCCTTGCAGTTCTACTGACATTGGAATTTAACCTCAATAACAATGCAGATGGCTGATACTCGTAGTGCCAAGTGAATGCAGTGTCACTGCACCAACCTATTTAAAAGATACTGATTGCAGAGGTAACTCAAAGTAGCCTAGAGAGGTTTGTTTGATTTTGTTTTTAACTTGCATTGCAATCTGTGCATTAAGCACGCATGAAAGAAAGTGTCAGCAGATGGAGTAAGGTCAATTGCTGAGTGAAAGAAAGATATCCTGTAACATCTTATAAGACTACAGCATCCTGAAATAATTCAGAAAGAGCAATGCTAGTTACTTCAGAGGTTTTAAATCAGGACATTAATGTGGCACGGCTGTTTTGATGCATCTTTATGGAGCATGTTTTTTATTGCCTATGCCAAATTAAAATTTGTATACTGAGAAATGGATTTGTCCAACGAGACTGATACTACTTTTGTATGCAGTCTTAAGTAGAACTTGAGACCAATATTGAACACAAGATGAAGGTAGGGCTTTATACCCAGTGTAACTGCTTAAAATGCTCTAATAATTGTTGGAAAAACAATGCTGGGAAAAACCTTGTTTTGTATGAGCAACACAGAATAAATAGAGGAGATGTATTGGGTACATATTTGCCTCCTTTCCAAATTCACTTTGGAAAAATGAAACACCCCTGCTTTATTCTTCTTTGGCCCATATGTGCAAATCATAGTTATTTAAGCTCCTTCTGTTCTACCAACACCTAAGTGCCCTGTGATTTGACCCAAAGGTTAGAGCCTCTCTGCCTTCATAGCAACACCTGTGAAAAAGTGCAGATGCTAGAAAATATGGGTGAAATTGTGATGTTCCCCTGGCCTTTGCACTACGGATTGCTGTAATCTGAGCTAGGTAATAAGTGGAGAAAATATGTTTAAAGCAGCCTTAAGGAAGGGAGGGTTCTAAGTGGCTGAATTCAATTTCAATGTATGTACATTTGGGCACTCAGAACTTTTCAGTTTCTTAGAATTACTGAGGAAACTTTTTTCCTTTATTGCTACATATAGAAGATTATGAAGTATTGAAGAGAATTCTGAAATGCTACCCACTGTTTTAAAACACATGGGATTGACTTTCTGAATTCCATGACCACTGACCTAGAAAAGGTTTTGGTTTTTGTTTTAGAACAGCCTAGGCATCCATAATTGAACAGTCTGAGTATAATTACTGCTTCCCTCCTCACATTTTCCTGTGCTCCATAATACAGTCTCCTTGCATGAAACTATCTCAATTCTATATCATAAAATGTATGGATCAGTCTTTTTAAGTGATAAATATGAGTGGAAAGAGCCAGTGAATTTGATGGAATTAGTTTTTTCATTTCAATTTGTTTCACTTCCTTTGAAATGAAAGCTAGTGCCATTCTGATAAATACATTGGAAGTTATTCTTAATTTCAAGCTTTTATCTCTGCAGAAACAGGCAAGTTTTCTGCAACATTTTGGTAATCCCATGTTCTAGATGACTGTTTTTCTTCCAGAAGTCAGGACCACGATCAGAAAAGGTTTTCCTCATGGGACTTAGTCCACAGTAAAGTTTTACTTAAGCTAGAAAAACAGTTTGTGCATATTAAATACTGATGGTAGATTGTCTTGCACAATACTCAAAGCTATGATGCAAGATATAAAGTATAATTACTTTTACCTTATAAAAAAAGTGACATTCTAAATATGAAAAAAGCCCTATTTCTGCAGTACCTCTGAGAGCGTCCTGTACCTTGCACATGTAAATGAATTGAGCACAACTGTTTGGAAACATTATGAAAATTATGAAAGTGATATGTTCACAGAAAATACAAATGCTGCTTGTTCACATGAAAACAAACAGTTTCTGGATAGCGTGGGCTTCCAGCACCAGTTCCTTTATTTGTTCTTGAACTGCAGCTTTGGACTTTTTGTTTATTTATCTTTTTAGATAAATTTACATGCCATTCATTCTGTTAGGGTAGTCAGCAGCTTAATAAGGCTGGGAAGTCAGCCAGTTTGTGTTCACCATAAATGTCTACTTAATAAATGCATACTTGAATGCCTACTAAGTCTTGCTTCCTTTAGTAATTGACAGTTGTCTTTTAAAAAAATTGCTCCCCTTTATTTTTACAGCCCTTAATTAAATGAAAGGTGTGGTAAAGTGTAGAAAATTTTAATTCCACAGTAAATCACGGTAATAACTTCTCAGTTAATGAGGTTTAGCTGTGAAATTAGAGGTGTAATAGTTATCTCCATAACTAAGAACATCAGTTTGCTTTTAAAGTAATAATTATGCAACAGAGCAGAGCCTAAATCTCCATTTAAAGTTAATCTCAATTCACAAGACAAAAGGAGGAAAGTCTGGGGCTAATTCCGAGTTGCATTTGTAGCACCGAGCCCCTGCACCTCTGTCTGGTGGTCAGTTTGAACTGGGAGATTGAACCATGCACAGAAGTTTAGTACCTGTGCTGAACTTGGCATTATTAATGCCTGTTCAGGTTTTATTAACTTGAGCTCAATTGCACTCAGTAGCAGTCCTGGCTTTTCAGTTTGCTGTCCTGGCAGCTATTGCATCATTCACAAGTGTTGGTAATTATGTATTTACTCATAGATAAATAAAGGAAACGTGCACATCTTACTGTGAAGCCTCAAGCACCATTTGTGACACATTAGCCAGTTTTTCATCCATTTAATGGCCGCTCAAACACAGATACCTTGTAGTTGCCATTGCATCCTTGTAATTGTATTTATCTACCAAATTTTAGTTTGAAAGACTAGGATCACATTTCTGTGACAACATCTATTTTCCATAAAACTGTATCAGCTGCTAATTGACTGTATCCACATCCTCTGAATTTCAGATTTGCCAATTACCAAATTGTGTTTTTCTTCTCCCAAGATCAGTGTCAGATCACTGGTTTCTGGTTTTGTAGACCATTCACCTGGAAATACTGGCAGCACATGAATATTTTTTCCTCGTACTACGGAAGTGCCAGCACTGCTATCAGGCAGAGGAAAACTGTGTTACTGTAACATATCATGGAACAGTGAGAGGTTTGGCAGTCACGGACTTCTGTCTTTTAAACTCTCATTACCAACCTCCATTTGACAGATGGTTCCCCCCCCCACACATGAAATAAAATGTCCAGTAAGAACAAAGAAAATACTTGTCTCTCAAATTCAGAAAGTTATTTCAGATGAGAAATACCTTTGAATTACCTCACTTAGAAGTATATTTCCTATGGTACAGTAGCAGAAAAAAAGTCTACAGATGCTACAGAAATCACAGAATCACAGAATCGTAGGGGTTGGAAGGGACCTCCAGAGATCATCGAGTCCAACCCCCCTGCCAAAGCAGGATCCCTACACCAGGTCGCACAGGTAGGCGTCCAGGCGGGTCTTGAATATCTCCAGAGAAGGAGACTCCACCACCTCCCTGGGCAGCCTGTTCCAGTGCTCCGTCACCCTCACCGTAAAGAAGTTCTTGCGCACATTGGTGCGGAACTTCCTATGCTCCAGCTTCTGGCCATTTCCCCTTGTCCTGTCTCCGCACACTGCTGAAAAGAGTCTGGCCTCGCCACTTTGCCCCCCACACCTTAGATATTTATAGACCTGGATCAGGTCCCCTCTCAGTCTTCTCTTCTCAAGGCTAAACAGACCCAGTTCACTTAGCCTTTCCTCATAGGGGAGATGCTCCAGGCCCTTCACCATCTTTGTGGCTCTCCGCTGGACTCTTTCCAAGATATCCCTGTCTTTTTTGTACTGGGGAGCCCAGAACTGGACACAGTACTCCAGATGAGGCCTTACCAGGGCAGAGTAGAGGGGGAGGATAATATTTTGGAGAGGGCTGTCAGGTCAGCTTCCAGTGACAGACTGTGTTCAGGTACCATCCTCTTTCCCCTAGTACAAATTAATAGAGATTACTGTGCTTTTTTTCCCCACTGCATTTCATTTTCACAGACTAGGGATGCTCCCAGCAGCAGTAATGCTCCTCCTAACAGGTAGAAAATGAGAAGTCTATTTCCATCAAGTCACAGACCCACCCAAAACATTGGTGTTTGTGTTTCAGCTAAAGGTGCCTATTTCTCCCCCCTAATGTTTAGTCTTTATTCTTCTGCTGTTTCTGTACTAGAGAGGCCTCTTTAGAGTTGCATTCTGCTGCTCCCCACCCCCATCAGCAAGGGCAGCTATATATTTTTTTTAATCATTTATCTTAGCAAGTGTAAGATTAAAATCTTCCTTGCATCAAGAGTTTTGAAGCCTGGCACAGCTTGCATTACATGATACAGAATTAGGTCATTTTTATATACTCTCCTTAGATTTTGAAATACAAAATGATTGCTTTGTCACAAACTGTGTTTTCAATGTAGCTGTTGCAAAGCCCTCTCCATAAAAGATGATTCATCCAACCCAGTAAGCAGAAATAGCAAATTGCATCCCTCCTTTTGCAGCAAGCAGGGGCAGCGCCAGTGATGTCAGCGGCGGCTGCAGTGCTGCTTCCCTGCCGTCTGGTGCCCTGCTGTGACAGAGGCAGGCTGTGTGCTCAGCTGATCACATTTTTGCTACAACATTAATGCTGTGATTAGTGATCTTGTTAAACTTGTAGCCTTACTAATCACCAAATACATTAGACTGGTTTTTTTTAGTAATTCTAGCTTTATTTATTCCCATCATCACAGGCTTCCATTTGTTGTTTGGTTGTTTTTTCTTGTGATGGTGAGGCTTCTTTTTCCTTGTTTCATTTGTTTTTGAAACAGACAGCTTATTTTAAGATCTAGTTATGGCCTTTTCCCACATATGCATCTGCTTTAATAAAGAGAGAGAATAATGCTGCTGGCTGACTGCAGTGTAACTGATGTTGAGGGGTGGATCAGCCCAAAGCACAGTTGATAACAACGCCACGTCAAGTGTGAAGTCATCAGTTGTGAGTGGGGTTGTACATGGATGTTGGATGTGCTAGCACTTCTTCAGACTGCTGTGAGGCTGTAGCTAAGCATGTCTCTGATTTTTGTGATACAGAGGCAGAGAGACAGCACTTCAAATTTAATATTACATACATTTCTCACAATTACGTATGCAATACAGTTTTAAACAGAAGGCTGTAAGGTTTTCACCTTAAACTTCTACATCAGTGTAAATGCAGAATCTTAAGATTGTGCCTATGTTAGAGGAATTGACTTGTCCAAGACTTGAGAAGCCTTGGTTGCTAGCCCTGACAGTTTCACTGAGTGCTGAGATTCATAGCTTAAACCACCATGGAACTCATTTAAGGCCCGGTAGCCATGAGAGCACCTCATAAAATCACCAAGGTTGAAAACAACCTCCAAGATCATCTAGTCAACCATCCACCTACCACCAATACTTCCCCTCTAAACCACGTTCCTTTGTACATCACCTGAACATTTCTTGAACACCTCCAGGGACAGTGACTCAACCACCTCCCTGTCTATCTCAGCAAGTGGCATCAGGTCACTGGGAGGGGAGGATGGCTTGATCAAGGGTGTGAAATGCATACATATCATGCAAACTAGATGTGACATGCTAAAGCAGAATTGCAGGCTGACAGTGCTGGTTCCTGTTCAAGCCAGAAGCTGAGACCTACTGGCTTACCACACAGCATGGAGTACACAGTGCCCCTACCATGAAGAGTATGCTTTATTCATTTCATTTTTATTTCTGAGGAATAGTGATGTAAAAGGTGAATTATTCTTTTATGTATATGAAAAGGGACATAAAGAGTCCTGGAACAGAGAAGTTAGCTGTGATGCAATATCAGCTAAGGTGTGGGACTTCTAGACAGGGCAGACCCACATTTCAGATAAATCCGGATTTCAGGACTGGCCTAAAAACAAAGCTTGGCTATGTGATGATTCACCTGAAGTCTAACTAAAGGTCAATGTAGAATTGTTGTTTCTCAGATCTGCCTCACAAATGCAGGTTTATTGAGCTTGATACGCAAATTTCAAGAAAAAAGATACAAATTTGATGGAATTATTTCTAGGTTTTCTACTCAGGGCAATTTTTTCCTGTACAGATTATTGAAGCAGTCACGCTGGTACTTCAGCATCGCATTCCTGAAATCCCATTACCTAGATTGGTGACCCAGGATGTCTGGTTTCCTTAGCGTCAGCTTCCACCCAAATACTGCCTTCCACTGGGAAAGTCAGGAACACAGTGATGTTACCCACATAATCTTAAATTCTTTTGACAGTACTGTAATCCTGAGAACAATACAGGAGATTAAAAAGGAACTCTAAACCTGTTACGTTCTTGGATCACATCTGGACATCCAGTAACACCCTGTTACTGCTCTTGCTTTTCACAGGAAAAGTGGAAAAATAAAGTTAGCCTGAAGTCTCTACTAGTCTTTGTTGAAGGCAAAGGAAAGGAGAAGAGTGCTAGCTATACCAGTCCCCAGGTTAGCACTGCATCAATTTCTTAATGCAACAGTTGACCCTGGGTCTAAGCGCTCTTATAATTTCTCCACACTCTTTGTAGTAAGAAGTTTGTGGCAGGCTTTATAGAAGTAACTGACATTCAACAAACTACCATAGGAATGTTTACAACAGAGGACATTGTTTGTGCTTTTAACTTTAGGCAAACAGAGGACATCATTTCAAATACAAGTTCGTATTAGTTGAACAGATGTGATGTTGAGGTAGGTGCAGTTTTGGAGGTCTTTGCGTAAGATTTTGGGAGCCCAGCTGTACTGTATACATGCACAAGAAAAGGTGATTGCCTTTTAAAAATGCTGATGCATGCTGTGACTTTGTACTTGAGTGCATCTGCTGGAAAAGGGAATTAGCAGGAAATGTGAAGAACCTGATCCTAAAAAAGGAAAAGCCACCACTACCCTCCAAACTAAATTCCATACAGTGTCGCAAAGGTAAAATACTTCAGCAGATGAGCCAGGGTGAAGTAGTCACCCAGCTGCCCTCTCACCAAGGGGATGGGGAATTAAGATGAAAGACTTCAGAGGCCACATGAGCTCCTCTCTATTACCTTCTTAAGCTTCAGCTTCCGATGTTCCTTCAAATTATAGGAACAAACGAGTAGGTTTGAAGGCTTAGCACAATTGTAGGCCTCTAATACCACTTTAATCTATTTCTTTTTGAAAAGGAAGGAGAGTAAAGCACAGAAAAGAAACTGTGCAAGGTGTTTGACAACAAAGAGTACAGGGAACTCCGAGCGTTTTGAGGGTCAATTAGCCAGAAAATGTGCTAAAGACTACATGCTCTATTGGATTACTGGCCAAAGAATTACCCCAAAGCAATCACAGTTGCCTGAATACAGAAAGGCAATTACAGATTTTTGAGGACAAGCTACAGAAGCTGTAATTAAAGGTGTTATTTCTACATCACTGAACATTAGAAATTAAATTCTTACTCGCAGCCACGAGAAGTAACTTCTGTCTTTCACTTCTGTGTAACATATCAGCATAAACCATGACTGGCTTCGGCATCTCTTCTTCAGGAATGCCTATTGTATTTCACCCCACCCCTTCTGGCAACTACCAATTATAATGTTGACATATTAGAAGGTGGATTTCCATTGCCATACCTTCTGACTTCCTCTGACATTGTGCAAGTCTTCATTGGCTAGGACAATACAATCCCTGGCTGGATTTCAAGGTGAAGTTTGTGAAGAGCTATTTGCGTGTGGAGCAGACAGGATTATATCAGAAGAGCGATAGGTTTGCCATCGTTGAAGCGAATGATGTAGTAAATTGCAGTTTTTAGATGAATTTTGGCTCTCAGGGCACTTGATAGCACAGACAATAAGACCTACAGGAGCAGGCATTGGGTGTGATCACAACAGCCACAAAGGCAGCCACCTCCTGGCATGCTCAGTATTGCCTTTGGATGTTCTGCAGCAACTCCTTGACCAGCCAAAGCCTATCTCAGGAAGGCCATACTCCTCACAACCTTACAGTTCTTAACAACACTGTATATGCAGCTAGAACAACACACACTTAACATTAACTTCTACTTCACTGACACTCAAGAATAGGCTCCATGTTACGGTCTGGCATACTCCAAACAAAGTAATCACATCTTTTTTGCTGACTCCTGATACATGTAAAGCAGCATAAGCACATATCTTTCATACAATCTTGGCTCTTTAAGGCTTTATACCTTACTTCGAGAGCTGACACAATGGTCCAGCCCACAACACATAAGCTTCCTCAGAATCTGAGACACTATTCCCATTTCATCTGGACCACAAGGAAAATACAAAGCAAGAAGCATACCTGATATTTTGGAGCACCTGCAGGCTGCTGTTGCTGTGGGCCCTGCTGCAGCTCCAGCCATCCTCCTAAGGAGCTGCTTCCTTCTCACTTCTCCTCTTCTAGTGCTGGTTGGTACTTCACTCAAATCACACTCCCTCCCAACTTCACAGTATCTTTTTCCCTGCTTCTACTCACGTGTGTTTCTTCTTAATCTTCCTTTATGGGCTCCCTTTTCAACACCTGTTTTTTGTTATCTGAAATTGGCTCGTAATTGTAGCAGCCTGGCAGAGCTGTGTGTGCCAGCACAGGGTCAGGTATGAGCCCACCTCCCTCACCTGCTGCCTGTTGGGCTGTAGGGGAGCTGCTTACAAAGGGAACCCTCAGGCCCCCACCTGCTGGATGCAGCCCAGAGGCTCTTCTGGCAAGCAGGAATATACTCTGAGACATTCTGCAGTGCAGCCAATTATCACAATAATAGTTTCATTATTAACCGGAGTTCATAAACTGTCTGTAAAGCTATTCCTCAGCTCATGTTTCTCTGGCGCAGGAGCCAAGTGTTAGCCAGACAGATGGGAACCTAAAGCTTTTAATGGGTTCTCCTATTTGTATTTGCTGATTGCCTGACCTCTTCCAGTCACAGTGATGGTGTGTGTCTGCAAAGCACCACACGCACTGTGGGTTATCCCATGAGCAGTGAACCTTTCTAGGCTGGAAGAGAAGAGGTGGTTTGAAGGTTCTGTTCCACAAACTTTGTTGATATTAATGAGATTTTTACACCTTTTCTGCAAGGAATGTCAAATCAAATAGCATTGTGGTTATTGACCAGTACTGGCTGGAGCATGTGAAGCTGCAGAGATGGAGAGAAGGAGAGCACCACTTCTGTTCTGTTGTTGGAAGCCTTAGTGGTTTCTCTTTGCTTGCGTTATGTATTCTGAAGTTATGCTGTAAGCTTATGGTAAGAAGGAACACATTTTGCCATTGTTCAACTTCTAGCTGATTCAGCACTTTGCTTTATGATGTGATCATTAAACAGTTTCATAGCTTCTGATACAACGCAGTGAATTGCCAATGGCTTCCAACGTGCATTACAAATGCTCAGCAGCAGATGCCCCATCCCATCTGCGCTCTGCTAACTGGAAGGCTGACTGCTGCCCATGCCCTTTCTTGGGCCTGAAATACAAAGTTGTTTCACATTATGTTCCCCATAGCGATTCAGATCTTGGGAATGGCGTGCAGCTTGGTGCTCTCCTGACCCCACTGACCACAAGGATACACCCAGAGTAGAACTGGCCTCTGGGAAACCTGTGGCCCAGTGGCAGCTCACTGGGTGCTACAGGTGAAAGTGTAACAAGGAAAAACGTCTTTAATGGCTGGAAGGATGCAGGGATGACAGCTGGTTTTGCAGCATTTGAGTCAGTGCAGTGTTGTGTTAGACCCCATTCAGATGCTTAAAGTTTAAAACCAATTGAGTCGCATGATGTAACTGGGATGGATGTGCGAGGAAAAAGTAACTCTCCCAAGGCTGCCCCGAGCTCAACTCAGACTCAGTTTTTTAATTAACCCTACTGTCAAAGTTTTTGTTAATTTGTTTGCTTTTACTCCCTAATTTTGCAGTGGCATGCCAGCATTATTGCCATGTGTTCAGTTCTTGCTGTTGTGCCAGGGTAAGCTCACACAGGCGTTTCTGAAAGAATGTCACTGTGCTGCTCACATCCTTGGCACAATACTCGCTTTATTCACAGAGAGGAAAGCCTTTACCACTAACTGCAAGGGTACTTTATTTTTAGGCTGTGTTTTCACTCACAATCTGCAGAGTGATCTGTATGCACGGCGTTTGTTTCTTTTCTAAATGTGTTCCATCAAGTTTTATTTTAACACTGGTGTTGCAGCGTGCGGCGTGGCAGTGGGAAGTGTCAGTTTGGGCAGAGTCACGTGTGGGTGAGAGTCAGGGTCAGATAATGGCACAGCTGTGTGCCCAGTGCGGGCAGCAGGGCTGTGCTCAGGGATAAGATTAAAATGGATCACTTAAAATACACTGGGTCAGACTACTTTTATTAACAACCCTTACTTCATGTTACTGTGATACAAACAAAGCTGAGATGCCTGGGGCTGCTGTGTTCCCCTACTGGTCTGCCTGAATGTGGGAGAACTGCAGCCATCCTCTTGGGTCCTCCCCGAGACCAAGAGTGGGCAATGAGGCGCCAGAACTGCTGCCTACAGCAGCTGTGGGTGCTCCATTCCTCACGGTGCACAAAGCTAGGCTGGATGGTCAGCCTGGGGGCAGCCAGCCCATGGCAGGGCTTGGAACTGGGTGGGCTTTAAGGTCCCTTCCAACCCCAGCCATTCTATGAGCCTACAATGCTATGAAATGTTCCTGAAATTTGAGTTTAATTTTGGCCCTTTTTTAAATTTGGCACTGCAGGGATGCACCCCAGCTGCAGCATTTCAGCTTCCTCGTTCCCATCCACTGTCTATTCTCATAGAAGATGCTTTGTTGGGTTTTAGGATATTGAGAAAAAGATGCAGAGTAAGGTAGAGGGCATTGGAGGTGCTGCTGTCTGGTTCTGACTGATTTCCTAGTGGAAGTACAGAAGCGAGCCCAACCCTGTCTGCAGGATGCTGCTGTAGGAGCACAGTGCAGGGGCTTTGTGCAGGAGGAACTGCAGGGTCCAGCACTATGTTTCATCACCTCCCTCCCTGAGCTCCCCGCACTGCCTGCAGTGCTGCTGGCAGTGAGCCCTGAGCTGCGCTCCAACAACCAGCCCTCACCTTCTCCTCAGGGTTACAGTAACTGAAGGAAGGAATAAACAGCAATAAAATACACTAGCTTAATGTTTCAGCTTAAAAGACAGAAGCCATTCCTTCAGGTTTAATGCAGATGCTGTTGAAGCATCCCAGCACTCCGATCATGCTGGAAATGACCACAGAAGGAGCTGGGAAGGGTTCTTCCTATGTGACGAGTTTCCCAGCTCCAAATGTGCATTCCATCATTCTTCCCTAGGGAAAGCCATGTGTTACCTCCTCATCCTGCAGATGAGGAACGCAGCTCGTGCCCACTTATGTGAGGTGTTCTCAGGCATGATGTGCTGCGGACCCGTAGGTGCCAGCGAGCTCCATTTCTTTAAACAGAGTCAGGTGGGAAACATTCTGGTGTTCAGTAGTACCCAAAGCCCAGAAAGCCCATTTCACTGTCCCTCTGAATTCAGTTAGCTGTGCTTATTCCCGTTAAAGAAATATCACAGTCAAAATAACTGAGTGCAAAAGTTGCCCATGCTTTGGGCTTCGCGTTTTATTTTTAACTCAAAGTGTTTCCTCATTTGCTATCAATCATGGCAGCTGCTAATGCAGAAAGTGAGAGCCTATTCTTAGCATCTCAGCACACAGAGCTGCCTAATAGTGAGTGCTTTGTTCCCCATGGTAAATGCCTATTGACTTCCTTGGCCCAGAGAAATATTGATTTTTCTCTCGCTTTCTTCACAGGCTCCGCTTTCTTCCCTGGGCGCTGCGCTGAGATCTTTGCCAGAGGTCAGAGCGTGGGGAAGCTGGGAGTGCTGCACCCCGACGTCATCACCAAGTTCGAGCTCACCATGCCCTGCTCTGCCCTGGAGATCAACATTGAGCCCTTCGTGTGACAACGGAGCCTCACCCACAGATGCCCACTCCCATGTGCTGCACCCTCTGCTCCTCTTTCTCTGTAGGCAACATCTGCTTCTGCTTTTATGTTTCAATAAACTACAAAAACAGTCTGGCTCTGTGGGTAGACGTGTTCCTTAGGGTGTAGGATGGAGCTGCAGTGAGACTGTGCCGTCGGTATTTGTAGAGGGGTGAAAAAGTCAATCTGGGTAACAGCCCAGTGTTCTACAAGAGAAATGTAATGGCAGAGCACGTGATTCATTTTCAAAATCAGAAATGTTCCACAGACACAGCTTCATACTGTAACTGATTATGGCTGCGTAACAGGAATCTCATTCTTTTCTTATTGCATGAAATAAGATAATTGATTAGAGCAAATGCTGAGTGAATGTGAGCAGAACGAAGAAATTGAGCTTTTCTTCTGTACGGTTGTCATGTGCTCATCAGTGGCTGGGAGAGGAAAACAAACTCATTTCATGAAAACCAGAGATACTTTGTAAGCAAGATGTGTGTAATATCTGCTGTCCCACTCTAAACATCACTGCTGACCCTTTATCATTCTAAATTCAGAAGGCGTGGGTGGAATTACATTTTTCCGTGGTTGATGTAAACCAAGTGGGTTTTGAAGCTCCAAAGTAAATTGGGGAAATGCATTTAGGAGCACATGCCCGTGGTCGTCTGCAGGAAGAGCTGAAAATATCAAAGCTTTGGTCAGACTGAGGTCAGTGTTTGTCTGCCTGGGGCGGCGTTCACTGCACAGCCCTCCTGTGGGTGGCTGAGCCCCAGCAGCACAGCTAGGATATGGCACTGGCCCTGGGCGCACCCAGGCAGCGCGCTGCGATCACAGAATTCAGCCCAGTGCTCCTGGCTCATCATCCACCCACCCATGAAGCTGGCTGTTGCTCATTTGCATTGGTACAACCACTGCAGTGTTGCACGCCAGTAGCAGCAGGCTGTTTTTTTGTGGCTCATCACCTCTGGGGAGCCAGGCGGCCTCTGGTCCAGGAGCAGCCCTGTGAGCAACGCACTGCCATCACTCACCTGGAAACACCACAGTTTCCCCAGAGCAGCGTGCATGGGGGGAGAATCCTGCAGCCGCACTGCCGTGCCCCCAGGGCCCATCTGCCTGCGTGCGGGGTGCAGCACAGGGAGCCCTGCCCAGCCACACCACACTGCTCAGTGTGGGAAGCGGCCTGAAACACAGATGGAAGGCATTAGAAAGCCCTGTTTATTGGTGTGTCATGCATGGGGATTAGGACCGCAATACGGCAGATTTGCATTTCAGCAGACTGCAGGCATGTGTGCATGCACTAAACGTATTTCTCTACGCATGATTTTCTCTCTCTTTGGGTGTCCCAATTCTCCTGTGAATTTATGCTCTGTGAGTGTGAAGGCAGTGCTGGGGCCGCAGTCTCACTGCTGCTTCAGGATTTGGCCTTTCATGAAGCAAAATTGTGGAGTTTTGCTCAGAGCAGGCACTAGCAGGGCTAGAGCTAAGACTGCAAAAATTTCCTGTTCCTCTCTTCCAGCTGGGAGCCCCTCCCAGCCCAGCAGCCGCTTGCAGGTAGTGAAAAAGTACATAACGTGAACACAGAAGCAAACCAAATCTTGCAAAATATTTATATTTTAAAATTTGAACCAAGTACAGTTTGCATGTATCACATGAATCCCATACGGGTGAATACTATAAAAGATAAAAATATCTGTGCACGTGCTTTATAAATCCAAGCATCTCTGTACAACTTACGCAAGTTCCCATATCACCAAGTAGCTGCGATTCAGAACAGGAGTGTTTCACACGGCTGCTCCCCCCCCCAGGCTGTGCCTCTCAGCTCCCCAGGTCCCACCCGCAGTGACACCGTGTCCCCCGCCTGTGACCAGCAGCACCAGGATGGGGCCAAACGGGGACCTAGCAGCTTTGGTGGCCTCAGCCCCACGCCCACCACAGCAGTGTGGGAGGAAATCCATCCAAACTCTTTGCGTGCACATGTGAAGACAGATGTGTCCACACACTCTAATTTAAAACAGTTTAACCGCAGCCTGGGCAAACCTACAAATGGCTAACGTTTCTGCCTGCCTTCCTTCTGCAGCTCACCGACCGTGTCTGACATCACATGGCTTTTTCAAGTGCCCCAGCTGGTCAGCCAGAGCCCCCAGCACGGCTTTGGAGCTCGGCTGTGCGTGTACAGGCAGCCAACAGACGGCAAAGCACCTCCCTTACATCCAAGTCAAACTTGCAGCCATGAGCACGAAGGTGCACAGCTAAAGCTTGTGCTGCACAGGCAGGGAGGGCACGCAGGCCCACCCCGAGCTCTGTGCTGCAGCACTATGCTCTCCCAGCCCAGCAGACCACAGTCACTGCTGTATTCATCATACGGCTCATTGGTCCTAGAGCAAGTACACACCGTTAAATAAGCAGCCTGAGCAGCACAGCGATGGCATGCCTATGAACACTGCTAATGCTATTCTACAACTCTGTACAGTACTGCAAGACGTGCGGAAGACAAACAGTGATGTGGCAGCTCAGCATCACCCCTCACCCCAGGGCACTGCAGGGGCTGTGTGCACCCGGTCCCTGCATGGACACAGCTAGGCTCCACAGCAGCACCACCACAAGCCTCATCGCTGCCACCACTCTGCTCCACCGTACAGGAAACAATCTTTTGGGTTAGGATTAGAGAGAGATTGGTTAGAAATCACTCTTATGGGGTTGTATTTTTTCTTTTTTTGTGTCTCCGTGGCACTGCTGACTTGTGGGGACGTGGCTTCATGCTGTGCTCACCATGCTCAGCCTTCTTGGCCATGGGTCACTACTTTATGGGATCCGGTATCAAATGGGATTGATTATATCTAACTCAAAGTTATTTGGGTACAGCGAGTCCTTTTCAGTTTTCAAAACTGGGTGTTTTGCCAGTGCAGAAAGGCAGCAAACCCTTTTTGATCAAGTTCAAGCCTCGAACAACTTCTCTCTGAAATGGTGGTGCCATGAGCTACTTGCCAAGGAACCAGGCTCAAATCAGCCCCAGCAGCTGGTGCAGCAGTGGCACGATGACAGTAGCAGTGAAGCCCACTGATGAGTATGTTACAAATTTATACGGCACTTCTACTTCCAGCCTCCTCCGGGCATCCAGGTCAGCAATGGGGAACTTGTAGCAGTAGCATAGCACACGCAGGACCACATTCTTCATCAGCTGCCTTGTCAGTAGGATAACGAGGAGCCCTACAAAGAACCTGGCCAGCATGAGCACCACCGTGGTACTGGTGACGAGAGGAAATCCCGTGTTGCTGCCCACGTATGCAGGTGCCACATACTGGTTGTTCAACCAAAACCCCACAGTCGCTCCAGCTCCGGCCCCAAGGATGGTGGTGGTGTCCCCACGGGTGGGGCTGTAGTAGTCCAACTTGGGATAGTTGTAGCACAGCAGGAGGGGAACAGCAATGGACAGCAGCGGGCAGAAGGGGCTGGTCAGGAGCACGTGGTCAATGCTATCCCACACGGGGTACAGGAGCACCAGCAGCACTGCTGAGATCAGCGCCCCGCCAATCACATCCTGCAAAGAGATGGTGGTGAAATGCTTTGCAAAACAGAACTCCTCAGCTGCCTGTAAGGCATCGACATCCTCTGCTACCAGTGCCCCCAGGCTGAACATTCCCAGGGCTCTCAGCCCTTCCCTGTACAGGAGATGCTCCACACCCCAGTCATCTTTGCAGCCCTCTGCTGCACTCTCTCTAGGAGATCCCTGTCTTCTTAAGCTAAGGAGCCCAGAACTGGGCACAGAACTCCAGTGTGGCCTCACCAGGGCAGAGCAGATCGCCTCCCTTGCCCTGCCAGCCATGCTCTCTGTAATGCCACCACTGGCCTCCTTGGCCACCAATGCACACTGCTGGCTCATAGCCAACCTGTTATTCACCAGGACACCCACATCCTCCTCTGCATAGCTCCTTTCCAGCAGATCAGCCCCAAACCAGCACTAATGTACACAGTTATTCCTCCCCAGGTATATTACTCTGAATATTTGCCCTTGTTGAACTGCCTCAGGTTTCTCTCCTCCCAACTCTCCAGGGTCTCACTGAATGATAGCACTGCCTTCTGCTGTGTAAGTCACTCCTTCCAGCTTTGTCTCATCAGCAAATTTGCTGAGGATGCATTCTATCCCTTCATCCAGGTCAGCGATGATGCTGAACATGACCAGAAGATCCACCCCCTCCCCTCCTCTCACACTTCATGGTTACTGTCCAGACATGACTTCAACAGAAGAGACAGATGCACAGCTTCATCCCAGGGATGACATTAAGCAACGCTGCCTCGGCACAAACCCTTCCCATAGTCCTACAAGTAATTTCATCACATCCATTGGATCATCACTTGCCCATTTTGCATGGAGAGGTACCTTCCTTTGCTGCAGATGGCCACCAGGAAACAAAGCACAGGGCACCTCCAGGCAGGAGTAGGGCAGGGTGAAAGTTGTAGCCTGAGCCTCTGAAATCTGACTGCATTTAGGCGCCCGAGGCAAGCCCATGGTTAAAACCTCATTTATTAACAGAGACAAATCAGATGTTTTGAGAAATTGACTGTTGTTAAGAACAGTGTTGAGGAAGCAGACAAAAGCTTCCCCAAAACAGTGGCTTTCTGTATGAAAGCAGTGTAAGAAGTGTCAGTGTGCTGCTCCAGATACTGCTCAAGATGCAGCAGAATTTCTACTGCGACCATGAAATTCACTGCAAATGCTGTAGTTAATCACATACAGCAACGTCCTGCCCTCAAGATGGTATATTTTTCAGCAAGTCATGACAGTTGACTACTTCTATGCTTGGTCACAGTCTAACATGAATTATTTATAAGAACTTAATTTCTAGTTGTTCCAGAATGAGGGGATTTGTTCACAACAAATATTTAATAGCTTTCTGGTAAATGCATTACTAGAGCACAGTCGAACTTCAGCTGTTTACAGCTCCCAAACAACAGCTCCACAGCACACTTGGCTTTAAGCAAGAAAACAAACACTGGAGCACAGCCTGCACATGGACACCCCCTACTCAGGGACCTGTGTACAATTCTCCAAATCACGCTATGCTGTTCCCTTACTGTACACATGCATTAGTGCAGGGGTCCACATGCATAGTCTACAAATATACATATACTGGGGAGCAAGGCCAAAAGTATTTTACAGATAGGGCTGTGCCACCAAAAAGCTAGCAGAGCACTGCTTTATACAGTCTTCCCACAGGACACGGGCTTAGCACTTCTTTTGGAGACTCCCTTCCAACCCAAACCATTCTGTGACTTCTGAAAGAAAAAAAAAGTGCTTTTCTGGCATCTCCATGCTGTGTATTACGGGGACCCCAGCTTCACTCTGTGTGAGGATGCTTGCAGAGCTGGCAGGAAATGCAGTCCCCGCCCATCTGGCTGTATGAGTAGCTCAGCCTCTCCTCTAACTGACCTGCAATTACAAAGGAATTCTCAAATTAGGACAGGTGTAAATTCTGTCCGAGGTGGTGATGCTTGGAGCCTTCCCCTTCCTGCCCCACTCCACTCAGGCTGCACACAGAATGGACCTCATGCCTGCAGATCTGAGTTGGAAAGTCAATGTTTTGCTTTGCTGCCTTAAGACAATGTCCTTCACTGCCTGCCTGGAGGGTCCCACCACTGGGCTCCTTCTCTGTTTATAGCATTTTTTTCTTAGGACTACAAACACATACAGTCTGGCTTTTGGAAGGCAATAGCCTGCTCCGTGCCTGCCATTACAATGAACCTGAAGATGCATGCTGGAACTGCAAGTACCTGCAAAGGCACCCAGGACATCAAACCTGCACCCAAACATGGTGGCACTCCAAAATACCCCAAAGATTCAAAGCCCTTCTGTGTGTGCAGTCCCACACCCAGCTGGGACACTGCACGCTCAAAAGAGCCAGCACACATTGGCCCCACATGATTCTGACAGGAACACAGCACTGAGACAGAAAAACGTCTACATTTTTATATTCCAGGTAATCCCCACTGGCACCTCCTCGGGCCCCATACCTGCAGGCACACACCCTGCATCTCTTCTGCTTCTCCACCAACAGAGAATGTTCTCATGCTAGGGCAGCAGAAGCAGGCTTTATACCTAGGCCATCTCTGAACAACTGCACTGTTTCCCATTCCTTCCCATGGCTGAACTCTCCTAACAGCTGAGGTCAGTGGGTGCTTGCTACTCCCTTCTCTCAAACCACCACACTTCTGCTATCAGCAGGCAGCAGCACGCCCTCCTCCATGATGCCTGCACTCACATGGAGGTGTTGATGCACAGAGGGGCTGCACTCATGCAACCTGCCAGATCCCCGTGCCACCACGGCGTGCAGAGGAGACCCCAGCAGGGGACGTGTGGCCTCAGGGGCAGCATTTCTCCTAGTGACGTGAGGGAGCTTTTTTTATTTACTTATTTTAAAGCCCTTTTTAATAGGGTCAAAGGTACAAAAGACTTTTTCTTCTTTACCCTAAAAATCCATCTAAATTTAGAGGCGTCTTTCATTATAATGGAACAGCAAGGGAAATATGCCAGGAATTTTTACTGATTGACTTAAGGTCACTGGTGAAGAAAGGATGTCTCCAGATGAGATTTAAGATATTGTTTTGATCCACCAGGCCCGGCGGGAAGGTCAGGCTATATTTTATAGACAACCTTCATCGCACAAGGGCCCTCTTTCTTACACTCATCAATTCCCCCTATTACAGCACCATTATCGGTCACAAAAAAATGCGCTATTTCTTCACATGCACCCACCAAGACTCGCATCTCCAGCTGGTGGGAGCTGCTGGCTGTATTCACACGGCAGAACGGGGTCACACCCCAACAGCCTCACATGACAGAGCAGCGATGTTCCCCATTAGCTGCAAGTAGCATCAGTTACCCCAACATCAGCTCTCAGAGTAGCTGGCACCCACAGACCGCGGCCATCCAGCTCACCCTGCAGCACCGCAGTATTTCTGCACAGCGAGTCTGCACCTCTCAGTCCCATAGGCTCAGTTCCCTCCCGGCCTGATCCTTGCAGCTGGCCGTAATGCCATTTCAAAGCCCAACCTAAGGAGCTGTGCCCCCCAGGGTGCCCTGCCCACCGCCCCCACAGCTCCCAGTCGCTTCCTGCTGACGCAGGGCCTTGCACAACAGCCTCACACGGAGCTGCGTCGGTTGCCCAAGTGCATTCCTCACAATTAACATTTCAAAACACGGAGTGACAACTCGCATCCCACACCATCCTCGCCCGGCTCTCAAACCCACACACGGCAGTGGGTTCCCCAGCTGTGTTCATAATTCCCTTCAGATTCCAACAGCGGCAGCCCAAGGGTTTCCTCACGGCGGCCTTGGAAGGCACGGCCTCACCACAGGCACGGCACGCGTAGCCCTGCGCTCACACAGGAGGGCACGGCCAGGCCCAGGCTAAGGAAGGAGGGGACGCGGAGCCTCACCAGCACCGTGTGCATCCCCGTGTACAGCCTGCTGAGGCACACCAGCGTGGAGAACACGAACGCTGCCATCAGGCCGAGCTCAAACGGGTACTGCAAAAGCAAAACAAACGCACGTGTTACACCGTTGTGCACGCGAACGTCGTGCAGCAGCAGGAGCCGGTGCCAGGCTGCAGCCACCGCACAGCTGTTAGAGAAGCTGGGGGCTCCTCTCCGGCAGGTGAGGCTCAGCCATCTGCCGAGGAAGGTGGTTGTACATAGCTCTCTCTCTGAGGTACCTACTGGCATGGAGGGGAGTGTTGAAATAAATCAATGTTTTTAAAAAAACAAATTGCATTTGGTAACGTATAATAATTGGTAACCCCAGCAGTGGCAGGAACTAGACAAGCTTTAAGGTTCATTCCAACCCAAGACATTCTATGTCTATGGATCTATGAATGAACTTAACACATTAGACCTTATTCCACTCTTTCAAATCCCATCTTAGGGCTCAATTGAAAAGAAGCCCCGTGGGTTCATTTCACTCCCTACAAGACAGTTTTCTGGAACAGAAAAAAAAAAGTGGAATGAATTCTGACACAAAGCCCCCACCTCCTCCGAGGAGCCTGGCACCTGACCACATCATGCTGCTGCAGCCATGTCCATAGCCCAGCCAGCCCAGCTCTGTGTGGGTGCTGCTCCCAGCTCACACAGCTGTGTTTTCCTGCTCCTCAGAGCCCTCAGTGCAGCTATACGCCCCGCTCCATCTCCAGCAGGCAGTCACAGAGCTGGGCCAGCCCAGTAACTGATGATGAGGGCAGCTCCTTTATTCTTAACGGAGGCCAATTAAACCACGTAATTATTTTACAGCAGCTTTATTGTCTCACGGAAGTCTCCAACAGGTAGAGAACAGTCTGGGAAGATCTGTGAGTCCCACCCCCAGCTGATCAGCTGAGGAGGAGGAGAAAGTGCTGCTGACCAAGGCTTTTGGGGCTGGTGCACCAATAGGGGTGGCAGCGTGACTCCTTACAGCAGTTGTCCCCACATGGTTTTACTACAACACAACAAAGCAGGGAGACCGTGCTGCTTTTACAGCAGAGACCCAGCCCACTGCAGGACATCTGCATCCTTGTTGCTCATCCGTTGACCTGAGCAACAGCGATGCTCAGCAGAGCCCAGAGAGCTGGGGCCCTTTCTAACAAAGAAGTCAGTGTTGTTGCATCTCCAAAGCTGTACCACTGCTACCCTGAGCAGTCACCTACTGCACTGTGACACTCACCAAAGGAGTGAGTGCTTCACGTCCCTGCACAGCTGATGGGATGGTGCAAGGTGTCTCAGCGACAACCCCAACCAGGCCAAGAGTCCTCTGGACTTATGAGGCAGGTTTATCTTTGAAATTCATTTGAAGAGGATGAGAAACATGCTTAAATATGCTGCAGAAAGGATGTTGTCATTGCTGAACACAGGAAATGCTTGTTAGGATTTATAAAGCAGAATCAAAATCACCATGGAGCAATAGGTTTCCAGGAAACAAACCTTTTTAGGTAGGCAGAAGGCTGAAGGTTTGGGGAAAATAATTATTATGGGATCTCCCCAAGCAGCCTACAGCAGCAATGCAGCAAAACTGGTGCTGCTTCTGCAGTGAACAGGCTTTTGAGCTGCGCTACACGCTATTTAGCCAAACATAAGTGATAGCCAGGGGATTTCCAAGGATGCTTCTCCTGCCTCAGACAAAATGAGGCGAGACACAGTTCCCTTCACGTCACCAAGAAAGTGACAGCCTCCAAGCAACACTGAACTGGGTTTGTGCTAAAGGAGCAAAATTTCCAACAAAATTCTTGTCCACATTATCAGCTGGCTGTGGATAACAACAGGGGAAAGCACACATCAGTGGAAATGAATACAGAGAGCTCCTCTGGAAGAGGCAACAGCTTTGGTTTTGCTGAGCCTTCTGCAGCTTGCTAGGAGCAGACATACTTTTTATTTAATTAAAAAAAAAACAGCTCTTCTTTTTTTTTTTTTTTTTTACCCTTACCTTGTACTGGTTCATGGTTGTGATGAAAAAGGAGAAGGAAATGGCAGTAGCTGCCATGGCGTGGGTGGAAGGCATCCCATACTCTGCATCTGTCCGCATCTCCAGCTTCACAACAGGTGGTGAGAGGGGCCGCGGCCACTTGAGGATGTCCTTGGAGACCTGCCCTATGTACATCACAATCTGGGGAGAGGAAATGCCACAGGCTGTCAGCTAGCAAACCCAATTCCCACCATGCCACGGCACCAAGCTTTTCTGCTGCTAAATCCACCACCCAAGAGCAGAATTTGTCTCCTGAATTATTAAAAGATTTTCCATTATCCTGGTCAGTGGTGGCAGCAGTGGTTTTACTGCACAGCACGGTAACTGGATCTGAACTGGGACTAAATGCAGGTTTTGCTGATGAGACACAGCAGCACAGGATGGTGCAAGATGGATGGATGGCTCCCACCCCACACCATGGAGAAGACATTTCCAGTCTCTCCCTTGAAACCTCTCTCCCACAAAACAAGTGGGCACCGCAGTCATTGTGCCATGAAAGCAGGACAGCTCGCTGTTCTGCTTCTCCCACTTCCAGTAGGAAAGGGGAGTTCTTGAAACAAATCCTTCCTGTGCTGTGGTAGAACAGCAACAGGCCCATCTGTGGCCATATCCACTACAGCCATGCTGCATCCCTCTCTCCCAAAAGCCATTTAAAAAAATGCCTTCAAGTCAAAAGGACATTGGGATTCAGGGTTCACAAAACGGAACCAGGAAAAAAGCCAAAATGCCCAGTTCCTTCATCCTCCTGACTGCAGCAGAGCACACCCTGCAGAGCCCCATGCTGCCAGGTAGCCCCAGCTGCTCTGCCTCTGCTCCTCGCCATGAGTCACACACCACTACATCACCAGGGGCACATCTGGCTGCTGCTGGGCAGCGACACGCAGGGCACAGCGCCATACCCAGTGCCACCCCAGGCTGCCCACAGGAGAAGGAAACAACCTCTTAAAGAAACCACCGGGTGGATTTATTTGGTTCATGCCACCCATTTCCAAATGGATGTGGGCACACCTTTGGAAGCCAGTTAAATGCCAAGGGTTCCTAAACAGGAGGAGAAATGTTGAGGCTACGGTATGACCTCACAGGCGAGGTGGGACAAGCCAATGTATCAGCAGCCCTCTATAATAACAACTTTCACTTATTATTATACACAGTATTATTAGCGCTAATACGTAAGAGAATTACAGAAAGGGAAATGAGTCACTTTCCAAATGAAGGCCACATTGGGACTGCCCTGATGGACACAAACATGCTGAGTGCAGGAGGAGGTATGGGTAAGCAGGAACACCGGGCATCATCACGTTTTTTCCTTCCATTCCAAATTAGTTTCTCATCTTTACAGTTTTTTTTAAATGCACACTGCATGGCACTTGTAGCACTGAGAGGTGAGCCAAACCCATAGGACATCCACGGGATTCCAGCATATACTCAGCACTGCTCTTTGCAGCACCAGACCTTGCTGCACAGGTTTTTATAAGCAATGCCCTGGCTCAATGAGCAAAGCAACACACGTGAATATGGCAGGACAACCCCACCAGCAGAGCTGACAAGTTTCTCCTAGGAGAGAGATGACAAGTGCTGTGCAGCACAGCACGGAGCAGCACAGAGCTCCTGCACTACCCACCATGGGGGGATCCCTGCATTCCAGGCGTCACACAGACAGAGAGGCTCCCAGCACAGCATCACACTGCGGGGTACATTTGGCCCATGCTCTGCTGCAGGTCTCATCTTCCAAGGACAGCACGCACCTCTCTCAGTTAATGGTACGTTCTCTCTTATGTAAGATTTCCTCACCTTATTTCTCTGTCATTTTGGATTTATTCTCTAACAGTTCCAGGAAAGAAGAAAGCAACTTGCAGCAGGTTTTTTCAGCCTAACAGATGAGCTGCCCTTGTAACAAATGTTGCAAATCACAAGCATTGGAGCACTGGAAACAGGGAGAGATGAGCATGGGGACATGATAAACACAGAACTAAGCTTCCACTACAACACTTGACTTGAATTACTTATTTGCACAACATCAAAAACCTTTCAATGGCCCCAGAACATATTCATGATGGGTGCAAATCACCCCAGCCCCAGAGAGCTGACCACCAGCACTGTTATGCATTTCCAGACCTAGAGACAGATGGTATTCAGACACAGTTTGCTGTCTTGTAGGCAGCAGAAACTTTGAATTAAGCCACTTCTTCATTCTGTACAGTCCTGTTTGCTTCTCCCCCACCTCAGAGAGGTTTCTGCCTACCCAGTGTGCCACACTGCAGCTCTATGCTGCTCTGTGTACATCTCCAGTGCCAGCTGTTCCACTTGGCCACGCAGACCCAAGGGACTTTCTGCACTTCTGGGGAAAAGCCATCTGCAGATCTCTTCAATATAAGTAATTTTAATTAGCACATTAATAAGTACCTGTCTTTGCATGGGGAAGTTTGTTTGAATCTGAAGACTTTCCCATTACTAAAGCAACAGTCAAAAACACGATGGGCTGTGTGGGACGTAATTAAATTCAGAGAGCTACAAAGGAACACATGGGAATTCAGCTGAGATGCAAGAAGCATTAGAAAGGCTCTTAGCTACAGCCTTCCTCCTTGTTCCCCTCCTACAGGGTCTCTGTGATGCCAGGAGCAATGCAGAAACACAGCACTGTCCAAAGGCAGCAGCACACACAGAGGAAAGGCAAGGCTTCAACGCCACTGCTGGTCAGCAGCATTACCATTTACTACCTCAACACCATTAGCAGTTGCTACAGCAGCGCAACCACCTCTGTATTCTTCACCTGAGGACTTCCTGCAAGCCTCCCCTGAGCCACACGTGCTCCATCACAAAGATGCACTCCCTCCCACCCTTGGCCCCAGGCTCACCAAGCAGGCTCTGACTGCTGTGGCAGCTGCAGGCACATGGCACAGCCCCCTCATGGCCAGGCCCAGCTGCCATGCAGCCAGCAGGGAGGCTCCTGCCATGCAGGCAGGGGGCAGTCAGGCTGGTTCTGATCTTTGCACTCTAAGATGGGGTATAACCACGGCAAGTCAGAACAGATTTGTTTTAAACATGTGATTGTACAGCTTTTCCGGCTGCACTCCTGATCTATTAAAAGGTACAGATGAAATTCTAGAGAAGGCGTGGGGTCAGAGAGCATCGCTGCCTTCTTCCCTGGGACTTGCACTGCACCAGCCTGACGCTGAGCTCACTGCTGTGCCTCAGAAATAGCAATTCCATAGCCTGGCTCTGCAGCTGTATATCACCTTCCTAGGATGGAAATATACAGCTTAACAATGAGTTTGCTTTTGGTTTTAATCACGGTCTTGGTATGCCAATGGAAGTGACTGAGCACATCAGGAGCACCAGGGGGAGGAAAAGAAAAAAAAATGCGCTAATAATAAGATGGCATTTGTGGGAAATTGGCCAAGCAGAAGCAGAGCCTGCATCCTGGAAGTGGCAATTCTCCTCCAGGCTGTTGAGCAAGCAGTCACCCTGTCTCAGTGCAGAGGAATTAAGCCCTTTGACTGGCACCACTCACAGCCTCTCATTTCCACATCCTGCCCCTAAAGTAAAGGCTGTGCAGTGCCCCTCAGGGAGCTCAATGCTCCCTATGAGGCACGACGGTGCAGATTAGTTGGGTCAAGCCCTGGGATAAGGACAGGGCTGCATGCAGCTGCCCCACGTCTCCTGGGCTGCTATCCACTGCTGTCAAGCTGGGTACTCCCTCAGGGTACAGAGGCCAAGCAGCACAGGGCACCAAGGATTTATTCTCAGACAGCACACAGAGACAGACTGGGCTGTAGGAGCCCCACAGCTTTCTGCACAGCGTCACACAGCACTTCCAAGGGCTCACATGCTGGACAGGTGCATTATGTGATCAGCTATCAGGAGCTCATCTTGGAGAGATGCTGCTAAAAGCACAACTACTAACCTTTGTTAGAGGAGAACAACCAATAAAAGCAAAGGTTGCTGCAAAACAACTTTTCAAAGCAGCCAAGATTTCAGCTTGCAAAGCACTGTGAGCACGGGCAGATCCCTGCTCGTTCTCACAGCAGGTTGCCCTGAGTTCAAAGCTCAGCATGCCCCTGCACAAGAGCCACAGCATCCTGGGAAGACCATTGCTCTGGGCAGCCAGCAAGAAGCCAGACCCAGCGCCCCAAGCCTGGCCCACCCCGCACCCCAACACAGCTTATCGCACCACACTGCCATACTTGCCCTGACAAAGTCCACACCGGGTGGCTGTTATTTATATTGCACAAATCACAGCTTTATAGGCTTGAAAGAGGTGTGGGTACACTTCACATTTACGCACACTGTGGAAAATAAGAAAACCACGAAGTTTTCACCTTTTAAGCTGAGATACGTGGAAAACTTAAAGCACATCTGAGATCTGGTTTATTTCAAGTTGTTTTCCACTTCTGTTGAAGCAGAAAGAACCCTAGGCATCGAAGCCAGGTCAAAGAGTACTTCCTTCAAAGGGCTGAGGATGGGATGTGCTGACACCAGGCTGCCTGCCCAGCACCTCGCTGTGGGGCAGACACCCATCTCCCTCCTCTGCCCATAAAGGCTGTGTGCACATCCCAAGGAGAAGAGAATCACAGAAGCATCACATACTGTTTAAACTCCCAAAACAACAGGAGGAGACTGCAGCCCACATTCTGCCAAAGATATGAACAGCTGGCTTGGAGGACACAGGACTGGGGAACACAGCCAGAGCACCAAGGCTGGTCCCCTACTGCTGCTGAAATACTCTTTCCATAATCTTTCTTTCTGCCCTTCTATAGCTATGACCTCAACCCTTGCACTTCAAAACTTCGGGCTTATTCATGGCTATCTTCCACACATCTGTCTCTGCTCCAGTGTTTTTATATTAAAGAACCTCCTTCCTTCCCACCATTATCAGCCTCTCTCTGACTTCATTTGGTTGGGGCTTATCTCAGCTCTCAGCCTCTGCTCAGAAACAGCCTGCTCCCCAGTCATCCCTGGCCCTGCTCCAGCTGGAATTTGTCCTTCTCCACCACGGATGACTGGCTCTGCAGAAGCTATTGCAGATAAGATGATGTGAATGCCTTGGAAACAGCATTAATGCTTCTGATACTTAAGGGAAGACTCTCCGAAACAGTCTGGGACCCCCATGCTGTCATTAAAGCCCCCAGGTAAGATGAGAAGTACCAACTTGTCACACTGAACACCTTGGCACTTCTCCTGCAGCACGGCCAGTCCTGATGTCACACACACAACTGATGTATCACAGACAGACCAAGACCCCTCAGTAACACCACAAATGTCTACTCCTCCTCAAAAGCAAGTACGCCACCCAGTCAAGCCTGCCACATTAATGCAGAGCCTACACATGTATTTCCATTGCTATGTTACACTTGCACGAGCTTCTAAAACTGCAGATCATCACAAGCCAGTATATGTAGAACAGCTTCTCCTTTTCCCCTCTTCACTACAAAAATTTGATTCCACAACTCCTTCAGGAACTGGGAAAATAACACTGGACTCCTGCATGCTGTAATTAAGCCAGGCTAACCCTGGCCAGTAACCAGGCAGACTCCTTGCACAGTAAAGGCAAGGCAAGCCTTCAGAGGCACACAGGCAGCTCTGAGAAGTCATTTTTTGAGCAATCTGCACAAGCAGACAGCAGAGACTACCAATTATCATTTTCTGTGGCACACTTCCAAATGAAGTAGGTGTAGTCCTGGCCAAAACCCAGTTCTAATTAGTAAGTGTCCACCTACTTCTCCATTTAAGCTGTAAGTTATTTTTCATATTCTCTTTATAAAAAATTATTGACTAGGGTAACTGGCACAGAAGAGCAGATGCTCTCTGCTCAAGACTGAATGCATTTTAAGTGCACGACCCAATTCAAATTGCCTTTATTACTCCTAATCATGTTATTTGGACAAAAAGAGAGAATATTATTAACCAGAATTGACTAAGTCAAGGACAAGCTTTGTTGTAAAGAAAAAGAGCTAAGCATCACATTCATGTCTTTATCAAGTTTCAATTTCTTAAATCAGAGCGGATTAACAATCAAACTTTCAGGGTCCGTCATCCACCAGAGATGCTTCCTACCTCCCTTCTCTGTTCTGAAAAGGTTTTATCTGGGTAAAGGCTTGATAAATGCCAGGACGAGCAATGGCAGCAACAGAACATTCACCCCTGTGCAGAAGAATGAAATTCTCAGTTATCTGCTGGTTTTCAGTGCAAGACCAGAAATATACTTTGGATTTTCTAAACTGCATTTGTGAAGGCTGAAGCAACACTGAAGCCTGTTCATTCGAGAATGCTGCTATCAAAAATCAGTGCTTTAGTCTTCAGAGAACCTATTGTTATGTGCGTTTTGTATGTGAGGTTGTTTTGCTTTTTGTGCTTTTTTTTTTTTTTTTAGTGGTGGTAGCAGGTTTTTTTGCTTTTGTTTTGGTTTTGTTTTGAGTTTTTGGTTGGTTTCTTGTTTGTTTGAAGGAATTGCAGCAGCAGCATCTTCATTCAGCTGCAGCCTACAAGTCCCCTTTCTTAGATTTATAATCATTTCAAACAAGCCTGAACTGTATGAGCAGCCTTCGCAGAAGTACCCAGGGAGAAAGATTTCCCAATATAAGAAAAACCCATCCATAGCAGACCATGATATCTTGGAAAGGAAGCATTTTACCAGCTGCTCTGTACAAACCCTATCAAAAAGAGCTCAGCAAGTTGTTGGGCTGAGGAAAATAAATCAGTCCAAGACAGCAGAGACGAACAGATGCTGCACAAACCAACGCCTCCTCTGCCAGTCATTGCAATGCCTGTGTCATGCACACACACACCTCTGCCATCAGCAGCAAAACTCACAAGTGTCCATGCTGGACCATACGAGAACCATATAAATAATGCTGTTGATTTGAAAGGTTATTCTTACTCTTAAATATTCACTAGTTACAATTACAGAATTAAGAAGTATGTACATAAATAAGTGATCAAAATACTTACAGACCAAATGATTATCATCCTTCTAGACACAGAGTGATCGATGTTCCAGTAGATAAATGGGAGGAAAGTGATATAGAAGATCTCTTCACCCAAAGCAGCTGAAAACTTGAATAGGTAATAGTAGAAGTAGTTCTTCACAACGTACTTCTGTACACAGCCCTGAAAAGGAGAAGATTTTAGAAAGTTTAGGCAAGTTAGCAAGTTGTATCAAACAACCATTACAGTTCCCTTAAATCAAATAATTACAGTCCTTATATCAATTAATTTGTTGCAGTGGATGTCAAGAAAAAAGTTTAGCGTTTATATTCAAAGGCCATAGGAAGAGCTCAATTATACTTTCTGTAGATCAAAAATCCATCAGAACTACTAAAGGACAGCAGTCACATTGACAAAGGTTTCCCAGAGATCAGATCAGCCTTTGCTCCAAGGAAGCTATCTGTATTTAATGGAAGAGTACAAATGCTTTAATTTGAAAGTTTCTACATCTGTAGATAAAAAGACCCACCACTGCTTTCACTAGAAACTTGTGTCAAGGCAAATCAAGTACCATAGAATTACTGAACTCTTTCATTTGAGGTTTGTCTCACTGGATCAGTCAGAAATTTATTTACAGACCCTGAAATCTTGGTTTTCCCTCTTCTGAAAAGCAGCAGGCTGAAGCTGAGGCCCACCACCATATATGTAGCAGTGGGGACACAAAGGTTTGCTGCTCTGCTGGTGACTGGGACTGAAATGCCATCAAGCAGCCTGCTACTGCCCTGCCAAAACAGCAGCATGAGTCAGTTTTTCTAGAAATACTTCTGGAAACAAGGGAAACATGAAGAGGACTTGTAGTTTGGGATGCAGGAGAAGAGCCAATCTCATCTCTCTCTTCATCTTTCCCATAGTAAAATTAAAAACGGAATTTGGCTGTAAATGGGGCAGAAAGAATATCCAAAAGATGAGTGAAGAGGGAGCACAGAAATCTCAGCGAAGACATGCTGGGTAAAATTCAGCTGTGATGTAAGCTCCTCAAGCTCTTCTCACATGAAAACTATCATGCTCGTGAGCCTGATCTAGCAGAGAGAAATTCTCATCCTACGTGCTAAAGCGTGAGAATTGCCTGACACTCACTAGACATTCACTTGTGACTACATTTAAGAGCAATTCCAAGTTCCAGTTCCTTAGTCTGCCTTCCATACCAAGATGAAGTCAACTGCATGAAAACAACAAAAGGAAGCTGGAAGAAGGTTACATCCATTCACCTATCTCAGGGAAAAAAAAAAAATCAAATTGATTTTTGCATCAATAACCAGAAAAGATGAGTCAACTTTTGAAGTGCTCAGGTTACAGGAGTGTTCCCCCATGTATTAGTAATAGAGGTCACAGATAAGTTACCGGCACCACTCTAAGTAAATTTAGCAGCATGCAATGACTCAGCTGCAGAGCACTCAGCCTCTGAGTCTCAAGTCTCACACACCACTTAGAAAACACCCCCAGTGCAATTAGCAACTGCAAGGCTTCTGCCTGAGATCATTAAGCCATATTTGGTCATTCTCATGTGTCCCAAAAGAAAGCTTTCTTCCAGCAGTGCTAACACCTCAATTAAGCAGCCACCTCCAGCGTACCAGCAGTGATGTGCTTTAGATCAAAGACCATCAGCACATCCGTACAGTAATTCTTCTGTTCCTGAAACCTCGTGGGGTGAGGGATAAAGCATTCGCATTATAGTCATCTCTCTGGGGGGAAAAATAAAAAACAATTGTTCAGGTTCTAAGGGAAGTCTGGAGCTACAGTCATGATCCTAAGGAGTTGTAGATATGGAAAGCCCACCACGAGCTCCTTCAGTCACTGGCTCACAAGAAGTCCCTGCTTGGTTCCAGCTGTACCAGAGCCAACGCCAGCAGCCAGCTAACACTGCTGTTGATGTCGTTTATTTTCAAAGAAAGCAGAGATGACTGTGCTTCATGAACCGTGTTCCCTTTCCACTCCTGTTCTAACCTCAGTACAGGAAAATGCCACTGCAAGTAGTTTGTGTGAACACTTAGCATCTTCTGACACTCAAGTGCATTCCATCTGTGATCCGTAGGAGATTTGTTCACACACTGCAGTAACTCACTGCCCTGTGTAACCCCAAACCCTGTGGGTGAGTCAGCCCTGCAGCCATCGTTTTTAAGTCAGAGCAGAAAGGTTTTCATGGTCAATAATTAAGGCCATAGAGAAAGACAAAATTTTAAGATTATTTCAAAAGGAAGTATGATGAGCCATGGCATTCCCAGATGCAGAAGATGGATAATTCCACAGAAACCACCCTTCTCATCAACTCTACCTACTTTGAAATCAACTACTCAAATTATAAGTGATGCACTTGGGTGTGTGCGGTGTCCTTAAATGAACTGCCTGCCTGAAGAACCTGCACAGGAGAAACTCCCACAGCCGACTGCTCAGTCTGTGCATGCTGCTGTGTCCTGCACACTGCAACCCCAACAACAGTGACAGAGCTAGTGGCACACCATGGGGAGATATCAGCATGCAATGCTGCAGCACAGCAGGAACCCAAAAGCATGTACATAGAGAACATCTAGCTCATGGCTGAGGCACAAGACCAGTAGCTGAAACACCAAGACCATGTTTTTTTTACCCCGTGCAAGAGGAAAAAAGCTGCAAAAAATGCACCACCCTCCTCCCCAGCCCTGTAGTATCTCTTGTTTAAGAATTACACTACTTATCCACCACCCACTCCAGGGACTGGTGCTGCAGCGCTGGCCTCCTGGTGCTGAGCTGACCCAGAGACACCATTAAGCAACGCTTTGCTCTCAGCTCTCAATCACTGCGGGTCTTTCAGGAAATGTGCACAATTAATTAAAGTTTGAGGTCACTGCATTACTTCACTTGCAATAGAACAGCTTGACAGAAGACTGGAAATTCCCTCCCAGAGCCCCTAATTAATGCACTGCAGTTATCCTACTTAAAGGATTTTACACTACAAAATGTAGAGAAGCCACCAAAGTTAAGACACAGGAAAAGAGCCCACAATTCCTGTGTAGGGATGGGGAGAAAAACAGAAGTCACAAGAAATGCTACAAAGCAGTGAGCAGCTCCACTAGTACCAGGAAAAGCTTGTGAGCTTTGCTGGTTGGCACAGAGAAGCATCACCCAGCTTGTAGCTGCAGTGCCAGGTGCTGATGGCACAGCTGTCAGGGACACTGCCCTGAACCATCACTAAACACAGAAGCAAGACAGCCCCTGTGTAAGCAGAAACAATGGGCAAGCTGCAGGCCAGGCAGCCATAGTGCTTTCAGGGGCCCTAGGTAAACAAGTAGGGAATCTGAATGTCAGGCAGACCCCCAATAGCATTTCAGCATTTTTAAAATTCATTCCAAGCACCAAAAGAGTACCTTGAAAGGACCTTAAAGCCCACCTAGTTCCAAGCTGTGCTGTGTGCTTGCTACTCCCAAATAGGACCCCATCCAGCCTGGCTTTGAGCACCTCCAGGGATGGGGCACTCACAGCTGCCCTGGGCAGCAGTGCCAGCACCTCCCATCAGTTCAGCATTCCCCCTTCAGACTTCATGGGATAAATACCACACACACTGATGTGCTCAGCACACAGAGCTAGGACAGGTCTTGGTTTACTGCTGAAGACTTCAGTACTCTTATTTTCAGATTCTTTTCCCTTCTGCCCTGATTGATACTTTGGGTGGCAGACTTAATTATGCATTATATTTCTGTACATTGTTCTGTAAGTAACATAACTAGGCCTCTCTTCTTCACTAAGAAAAAACCATAAATAGATGTAACGAAATCTGCTAGGTTGTTTAAGTATAAGGTAGAATAAAGCAGGACTAGAGCTGACAGATGACTTGCTTAGCAATTAACAGGAAAAATTAATGAAGGAAAAATACTGCCATCTTCCTAACAGAAAGCCTTCCTAATTAAGAAGAAAAAAGAAATCCTGAAGTCTGTCATAGACACAGGGCAATGGCTACCAGCTGGAGAGGCCACATGCAAAGGCCCACGCTGCAGCCCAGTGAAGGACAGTTTGCTGCAGGACAGGCTGACAGAAACCTGGTTCCATGGATGGACATTGTCCTGGTGTCAGCAATGGCAGAGCCCAACCCATGCTCATCAATGCCAGTGCCAGAAGCTCTGCTGCTTGCCCCAGGCCATCTCAGAGCACTTTGCTCTCCCTGCCACCGAGCCTGACACTTGCACACTGAAATTCCAACCTATCACTATTTCCTTATCTACCGCAGACAAGGAACAAATAGTTTCCTTCCACTACAGGTTGACATCTGAGAAGCTTGTTAGAAACACGCAGAGAAGACATATCCAGTGTTCTGCTACAGCATCACCGCCCGGTGCTTCCCGTGGAAGGCACTTCACATTTCCCATGCAAAGCACTTAACATGCCTGTCCTGAGTTACGGTGCCCAAAGATCAGGTGTAACACAGCAGTGCTGCAGGAACAGCCTTGCACTACTTCATTCATTTTGCTGGCTGTTTTAAACAGGCTGAGCCATGTCTAGCTGTGATCTGCTCTTACCACCAACCCCGTTTTCCATTCTGTAATCAAGTACTATATCCACGCATTCAATAGCTATCTGCACCTACTAAAGTCAGTTTCCAATCATTCTTTCAGCTTGATGAGGTTATTTGATCTGTTCTTGTCCTCCAGCTCCTTTGAAGTTCATTTGACCAGCAGCAGCCCCCACAGTCACGTTTCCATCCAGCACCTTGACTCCACATCCTCTCCTGATGAGCCTCTGCATTCATTGCTTCCCACCAAAAGGCATTCCCTGTGGCACACAAAAAAACTTGCAAGCCATTTGATTGGATAAATTAGTTCCTTCACATTTGCTGGAGAGTCAATTCCTACCAGCTCTTACGCTTTGGGAGCTTCCCACAGCTCCAGCATCTCCTGCGTTCCAGGAAGGCTGGCTGAGCTGGGTATAATGGAAGGACAGAGTGATGGAGACAAGAGAGGGAAGGGCTGAAGGAAATGGCTTCCCTTCCTCCCTGTTGTACAGCGAGAGAACAGGTTTGTCTAATTGCATTTTAATTCTCCAGAATTACTCTGCAATTCTGTGAGGTACCCCACAGAGCCTATGCCTGACAACAACAGAGGAAGTCGTTTCAGGGTTAGACAGCTGCAATAACAGCAGGGAGAGAGAATGAACATGAGCAAAGAAACAGAGAGCGTAAACTGCAGGCAGTTTGGGACAGAGATCCCAGCTTCAAAACAGAGGCTTCAAAACAGATGAATTTTGCATCTCTCCAGGTTGAGCAAGAAGTGTGCTCGCAGCTTAAGACTTGTTTTTAGACACAAACCATGGCATGTGTCTAAAAGCAACCCCAAAGGTGAGCCATGCGTTCCTGCCCAGCAGCATCACACACCCAGCAGCTCACTTCTGCACAAGGAACTGTTTCAACAGAAGTCTATCTCAAGAGGCACAGAGCCATAAGACTTCTGAAGCCAAACAAGCAGAGTGACAGTATGCCACTTTTAGACAATTAAGAAGTTTTGGGGGTTTTTGTTTGGTTGGTTGGTTTGTTTCTTTGTTTTTTATATGTCATACAATAAGGCAGCAGCACAGGGAGAAGAGATTGCTTCCCTGGCCAGGATTCAAGTCAAGGCACAGCTTCCTAAAGTAGTGCTGCATAAGGCTTCAGATTTGCTGGGTTAACTACGGTTGTGAATGGATAAACCCCAGATCTGAGGGAACAGAGATGCTCCACTGGGCACAGCCTGTTCCCCAGAACCCAACAGTGCTCTGTTCATTCTGCCCCAACTTCATTCTGTAAGTCCTGGTCAGTGGGCATCCACATTCCAGCTCTTAGTTGTAGCTCTCTTGTATGCCTGACACTGACTTCTCCTGCAGAATGAGGTATCTGAATGCTCTTTATCTGCACAGAGAAATATAACTGGGAAACACCAAGATGATGCACCTAATTAAGTTGGTTAGATAAATAGACAGCTCTAGCTCTGTCAAGTCCAGCTCACAGAGAATAACAATACTATGGGCTGCTGTTAGGGTCACTGCAGTGCTCCAGATGTACTGGCACAAGCAGACTCAAGCAACTCCATAGCAGTATATTGGATTCAACATTGTTTTTAATCTAGTCACTAATATCAACTAATATAGTAATAAAATAAAGTCATAATAAACCAGCGTTCACGTACCTCTTAATCTAGACCAATAATAGTTTACCTTGGAAAAATGAGCTATAGGTGATCAAGACATAAAATTGATACGATACCCTATGATTTATTTGCCTGGAGGACCACGGCAGCCAATAGCCCTTTCCCACTGTCCAGTTGACCTGCAAGTGTTTCCTGCAGAGCATATACATGAGATGAAGTACAAGAACTCTGTGTCCAAAGGAACCTTCCAGGGAGAAGAGATTTTCCTGGCTCCCTGCCCATTAAACCTACTCCTGGACTCCAGAGATCCAAAGGAGAAAAATGATGGCAGATAAGCTCTTATTCTTCTGTTTGATAGCTGAGCTAATGGGCTAAGACGTTCAGCAGGATTACACAACAGCAAGTGGCTTACCTCCAAGTGCAGGAATTAATCCCAGGCCCCTGACAGCTCCTTGTTACAAGGGCCAGCAGCCTCCAAAGGGATGACTCAGGCTGTGAGCCATGAAGCGCCAAGTCACTGAGTGCCTGTCACCACTGACGCTGCTCCAGCCACCAGATCCACACTGCAGCCCCCAGCAAACCCCTGTGCCTCTGCCCACAGCTTCTCCAGCAGCACTGCACAGCTGGCAGGGCAGCGATCACCAGCAGCACATAGAACTTCCACAGCAAGCTGGGACAGACCACCAGACACTGGTCCCTAGCAGCACGTGCCAGGCTTTGCTATGGCTCCTGCTCATCACGTGCTGCTGACCACTGGATAAGGAGGCTTGAGCAGCACCAGCAATCCCAGGGCTGCACACGCTGCCCAGCGAGATCTCTCACTTACCAACTACGATATCCCATAATGGCTGCTTTCCACAGGAACTCCAGAGCAAAAATCAGACATGTGCATGCAGCAGTGCCAGCCTTGGGAGGGCAAGGGCTGAAGAACAGGAGGGGTGCTGAGTAACGTGAGCCCATTGGCACAGGAGGCTGAGCCTCATGTTTCTCCAGCAGCATCTCCTAAGGGAGCCACTTCCAAACATAGCTATATCCTGCAGGAGGATGGAGTCGACATGTTGGCCAGAAACGCCCCACTCACAGCTCTCCCAACAGGGCTCAGGGCATCTCTCAGCTGCTGAGCCCACCTCACTTACCTTTCTGAGATAGATGCAGTTCATGCCTACCTTTTCCTTCGACGTCACTATCACCTCCCGAGCCCTGCCATTAGTTTCTGCATCAGGGCACAAGCCACACAATCAGTAAATGCTGTTGGGCACTTTGTAAGCATTACACAAGCCTGGAACACTTCTGACAGTTAAGGTATAACTACAGAGCAAACATGAACTGTACTCTTGTACAGTAGAAAGACAGATCGCAGGAGATGATAAAGCATCTCTGAAAAGGAAGTGTGGAGAAAACGCAAGTAAATATGAGCAAGTCCACAGAAATGAGGGTTTTTTTTTTCCTTCATTGCCTTTAATTCAGGTTATCAATTTCAGGACGAAGCCTCCATCAGGAGGATGCAGATAAGCAGAACTCTTCTTTTTAAACATAGATAACATTTATTTGGCCACCTACTACAACAATGGAGACGCCTTCAGAAAGTTACTGTTTGTAAATGTGTGATTTCAGGACGCACAGAAAATCAGGAAGAGATCCTTCCCAACCAGTTTCAGACACAAGTCTCCCACAAGGCTGTGGAGCCTCATTCATAACACGTTCACCCTCTCACCGAGATACTTCGTGTCTTCCTTATTTATGCGAAACCGAAGACAACTGCTCCAGGTGACGTGAACGGCTCTGTCAATGCAGAGTTAGTTTGGGCAGGGTTTTGGTGTAAATAGTGCGACATTAAGCGTGCCTCCGATCAAAAGCAAGCAGTGACAGGTCTTTCAGCGGAAGTCTGCACAATCTACCTGAAACAGTTCAGCGTGAGCAGAGTGCAGTAATCCCTTCTAATTGAGAAGGCATCAAGCAGAGGCCGGTGAGGACCACACGAGCGCTGGATGTCGGACACGGAAAGGAACGACACTGCGCAAGGGGAGGAGCGGCGGCTGTTTACCGGGCAGGGACTCGCAGGCCATCACCACCTCCTTCCGATCCGCAAAGCCGCCCGCTCACGAAGCGCTCCTCGCAGCAGGACGAGCCGCGGGCAGCCCCGCCCCGATGGCTGCAGTCGGCACCGAGCGGAAAGCCCGCGACCCGCAGTGCCGGGGGAACGCAGCCCGCGTCCGGCCGTACGGACAGCGGGGACGCGGCGCCGGGCAGCTGCGGCACGGCACCACAACAGGTGCACCTGCGGAGGGCGGGCAGCCCCGAGCAGCAGGAGGAAGGGCCGCGCTCCGTGCTGCCAGCGGCGGGGCAAGCACTGCGGCACGGCCACGAGGGACCCCCGCCCCGCGCTCTCGCCGGTTACGGATTCATAACCCGGGACCCCCGCGCTCATCGCCATCCCCGCCGCCCCGCGGAGCCCTCGTACGCGGAACGGCTCTGCTGAGTCACGGCCCCCGCTCTCCCCGCACTCACCCGCGGGCCGCGGCCGCCCCGCACTCCGTTGGGCGCTCCGCAGCCGGTGGCTCCCGGACGGCGCTGCCCTCCCGCGTCGCCCCCATTGCAGACGACGCGATGCCGGACCCCCTCGGCGGGGTCGCCGCCGCCCTCCTCGCCGGCGGGGAACAGCCCGCAGCAGCGCTGGAAGCGCGCCACGGGCTGCGAGCCGCGCAGGGTGCCCAGCAAGCGGGCCATGCCGCCGCAGCGTCCGCACAGCGCAGCCCCGCCGCGGGGCCACGGGCAGGTGCGCCCGGCAGGCCCCGCCCCGCAGGTGCGCTGCGCCCCGCCCCGATAGGCCCCGCCCCGCAGGTGCGCTGCGCCCCGCCCCGCTGTGCCGCGCCCCGCCAGGCCCCGCCCCGTGGCGCAGCGCCCCCTGCCGGCCGTGCTCCTCTCTGCCCCCCGCCGTCGAGATGGAGGCAGGCCTAGGGTTTTCTTGCCGTCTGTTTTAGTCGAGTTTTCCCCCCAGAAATGCATCCTGTACGCAGTCAGAGGGCTGCTGAGGATCCCCACACAGCCTCGGCCCTGCGGTGGGCAGGAGGGTGGTGGGGTGCCGGGCACAGCCCGCTCCTGGCCACAAGCTGCTTGCAGGAGCTGACAGCCATGTGCCTCCGGCCCCGTGCCCGTGGGTGCACAACATGCCCTGTGCATCTGCCACAAGCTGGGAAGCTCTTCTGTTCACACAGAGATCTGGGTTAATGCCTGACAGGGCCCAGCACCTGACACTCATCAAAGCAGAGCTGACAAGGGCAGTTCACGAACTCTTTTTCTGATAAGGTGAAAGCTTTCTGGAAAGTGATTTGTGACAAGTAATTTCCTGATAGATTGATTGATTTTTGGAATGAAAGAAACGTTTCAGTTTGGATTTAGGTGACAACATTTTCATAACACAAAACTCCTCGTGTGTTTTGGGGCGTTCCCTTAGGAAGATGACACCAACATGACCTCTGCCTCTGGCCCACATGAACCTCCTGCTACACTCAGCCTCAGCCAGCACGAGCAGGGTCTCCACAAAGCTGCATTCCTCCAGTTTTCAGGAGAGACAGCAGTGGGAGATGGAAAGGGATGCAGCGTGCTCCAGGTGGCCCCGCCTGGCACACAGTTGTTTCCAGGCGACAGGAGCCGGCAGCAGAACGGGCAGGAGCATAGCAAGGACAGAGAGCAGCAGGGGGAGGTGCACCGGCCACAGGAATGCAGGGTTTGGAGGGAGCTGAGGGCAGGAAGCTGGCTATTGCAAGGGAAGGATCCTCAGAACTGGGAATAACATTTTATCACTGGCACTGCCCGTTGAACCTGTTTGCTCTTGTTCAAAGCAAGTGTATGAATCATTCCACTTACAGAGCAATGCTCCACTACCCTTTTTCTGAGAGCTGCCTTGTGTTATCTCTGACAACCAATAAAAGCATTCAGGCTTTGACTCCTTCAAAGATTTGCTTTAGAAAAAAAAAAGAAAAAAGAAAAAAAAAACTTCCAGGAAGTGTCCCACACACTGTATGCCCCGTACAGATTTCCTAACGTGACATCATGCAGCTTTCTGTAAAAGCAGTGGAAGCAGTACCATTGCAAAGGACTATCCTTCTGAGAGTGTCCAGAAGAAGCTGCTTACAAACCATGCAGCTGCAAGGACTGGTAAAACCTTTACCCAGGACTGAGCATCCCAGCAGCAGCTGCTCAGCACCCAGTCCATCTGCACCAGGAAGAAATTCTCTTCTGGGCTGAGGGCAGGTGTGAAAGATGAGACAACAAAGGATAACTTCTTAGGAAACTGAACATCATTCCTTGCACTGAGAGCCTTTCCTTATAGCAACACGTAGTGCTGTCACGCCGAGCATCATTTGCCTCCAGCACCAAGCAGTAGGAGCCAGGCACAAATCCCACGACCGGAGGCGGATTGGTGCTGCTGTACAAACACAGCCCTGCTGCCAGGTGCCAGCCTGCTAGCAATCCTGACAGCCAGACACATCTTGTTGTGACTCAGAAGCTGAAGGAACGGGTCTGAAGGAGCGAACACACACAGCCTTTTGCCTGTGTGCACAGCAGTAAGGTTCTCGGAAGGGCAGCACCCCTTCCAAGTGGGGCAGGTTGCTGCTGTGCACCCAGATGCCATGATGTGGCTCTCCCAAAGCACAGCATGGGTGCAGATGAGACAAGCATTGCACACAGAGCTGGGCTGGCTTGGCTGGGTTCAGTGTGCATGACACTGCCACAGCTTCACCTCACTGCAGGCGCTGACGGACATCCTTTGGCCCTGCAGCAGAGGAAGAATTCCCACCCAGGTATCAGTACCATGGCACATGGCCTTCAGACAGATCTCAGCCAAATTTTCTTCCCAGTTTCACACCTCATCTTTTCTTTATCCTCAGTCATTTTCTCAATACACTTCAGAACCCAGTTCTTGTCTTCATCTTCCTTCATCTCCTTCTTTTTCGCTCTTTATATTTTAAAAGAAACTATTAAAAATTGTGTATTTTTAGTACCAAAAGTCCTGACTCTTCTTGCAAGATTCCTGCATTATCTTTTATTTAGTTGCCACATTACTGAACATACTGTTTTGGATATGAGATTTTCTACTGTGTGCCAGACCCAACCACCCACTAACTCCACAGGGAACAACCTGGGGCTTTCTCCCTGTCTTTGAAAGAGCTGCTGACTGCAAAGCAAGCTGAGGAGATGGCAAAGTGCTGCATAACGTGCCCTTAGGTACCATAGCACCAAAGACCACCTTTTTCACAGCATTTCAGTCCTTCTCTTTTCATTTAATGCATATCAAAGTTCAATTTAAATTCATTTTAAATAAACTTTGTGAGGGAAAAAAAAATATTTTGCAACGTCAGTCAATAAAAAGCACAGATCACAAAGCTCTACCCTGCTCAGCTCTGCAGCAGCAGAAGTGATGGTGTGTCTGGCACATAGAGCCCAGGGCAGGCACCACTCTCACTGCATGTCTCCCAGATCTCATCTCCGTTTGAGAGCTGGTAACACAAAACCAGCCTGATTGTGCACAACAGGAGTCCACACAGCTCCAGTGGGTCCCCAGCCTGCCCGTTCTGCATGCCCTTTCTGACTATGAGAAAGTGCTTCATATGCAAGTATCCTCTCCGTTAGCTAAACTGAGCAGCACAGCAAGATTGGAACACGTTTCTATGATACATCAGCTGCCTTCAATGCACTGAACACACAGCCTCTTGTCTTGGCACAGATGGTCTTAAAATGCAAAGTTCCAGCACACAGCATTGGGTATATGCTAAATATATCAATTCTTCAAGGGCCAAGCTGCTCACCTCCTGTTAGCTGAGGCAGAGAAAAATGGAATTGTAGACCCTCGTTTTCATAACTCTCACATAATTTTCTTATTAAACCTTTATTATGTATATGGTCACATTGCCAGTTTTAGAGCATGTAAGTATGAAAAAAAAAGTGAATTTTAGAACTTGGAAGGATGAAAGCAGCTCCAAAAACTGCAAGAAAGAAAATGTGCTGAAAATTCTGCTGCTGTCTTGGGTAGGAATAATTAACTTTGCTGCTTGCAGTGTAAGTAACCAGATAATGCTATGTAATTGCTTATGATTTGCATTGCTTGAGATGGTATTGCTAATTTCCAGCAATGATTAGCATGTCATTTGAATAATTATTCAGCACCATATCACTTGGACACTTCAATTGCATGCATTTCTACTGTGAAATTCCTGGAGGTGTTCTCAACATTCCTGGTTCTTTGTAGACCATCCCATTCCTCATCCATTCCACTGTTTGGGAAAAATGATGGCAAAATGGACGTTAATAATGCTGTGTACAAATAACTAACTTAACCCCAGGGAAGTTTTTAAAACTTGACTATCGATAGTTGATCTGATTTTATTCACAATTCCTTCTTAGCCCTCTGGAAAAATGGTCTCAACAACAGCTTCAGCTCACTACAAACACATTTGGGGGGTGAAGAAAGGGTGATACATTGACAGCTCGTGAGTAATTGGTACTGAGCATGGTGTCACACCCTGCCTAGCACAGCATCCTTGTCTTTCAAGCAGGCTGTTTTTCAGAAAAGGTTGGTTCTGTTCACTGTCCCCATGCACAGAGCACAAACAAAGCTCTCACAGCAGCACACATCAAACTGAGCAAAAACTGTATGGAATGTGCTGCTGTTATTAATCACAATTTTCCAGGAGGAGAAGAAATCGATACTCACTGGCACTGGTCAGCACTGGGTTGTGTTGCCCTGGCACTGCCTGAGCTCCCATGCACTGCCTGCTGCTCCACTGCCTGAGCTCCTTGCCCATCCTGTTCAGAGCAGAGGGTGAGTTTAAAGGCCAGCTACCAGCTTCATAGTTTCTCCTCAGTGGCACCTTATGAGTAGGGAACTTCAGCCATTGCTCCAGCACTATGTTTTCTAAATGCTTATCAGTGATGTGAGTCACTGCTGCCAAGCATGAGTTAGGAACACTGCAGGCTGAGAGCCACTCTGCCTTTTCCCCGAGCTCTATGCATGCACTGTGGGGCTGGGCATTGCCAGAACATCCACTTGGCTGTCAGTGCTGGGGCAGTCCTTGAGAGAACTCGCCAACACAAAGCATTTGAGAAGGCAGTGGTTCCCTTCGTTTTTTGTTTGTTTTCTTCCAGTAATACATAAATCTCAACAAAACATCTGTCAGGGAGTTAGGTTCAGAGAAGGATGGATGGGAGATAGGAAATGAGCAATGAAATTGTCCTACCCTGATGGTCAGGGTGGTTTGCTGGGGTGTCTCACACCTGCATGCATTCTGCTGTGGTACAGAACTTCAGTTTTTGGCAAAAGTCTTGGTTTGTTTCTCTGTCGTACCAGGAGATTCTGCAGACTGACTGGGCTGCTGACTTCTTTTAGTTGGGCTCATTTTTTCCCTTTTTTCACATTTCTTCCCTGATTTTTGCAGTCATGAAGTAAGTACATCTTCACATTTTAATTATGATGCTATACAGTGTACAGTGCCTGATCCCCCCTGAGAATCTTCTACTGATGGCACTTTAGTTCATAGGTTTTATTTTGCTCATACGCATGAACTCAGGGTTACTGCCACTTCTCAAACCACAAGAAATGTAGGCTCAGTCAATTCATTCAGCTACAGAGAGCTGTGAGATTCTCTACTTTTCATTCTACTGCCACCCACATTACAGATGTCATCCTAAAACCATAAATAGCTCTCGGGGTCTTTGCTTTATTTCTACTATTTACATGACAAACCTTAATGTCATTGATCCTATTTTAAAGGCAGCAAAAAATCCCACACCCATCTGTCAACGTTTCGACGTTGATTGACTGACAGCACACCAAGAAAGATACTTATGTACATTTTTATGGTACAGCAGAGGCAAACAGTAATCAGTCAGACTGACAGCACTTGCCATGGTTCCAGGTGTGACATGAAGGTGATCCACGCCACTCCAGAGACGGATTTCTATTGCTTGTCTAAGGACTGGCCTGGCCCAAGCACCACAAAGCTCCATCGTTGTGCTGCCTCTCAGAGCCCAACACATGAGTGATTTTCTCCTGTGCCTCACTCTTAGAGCAAACATTTTGCTGTTGGAATGCATGGAGATATCACCAAATGGCAGGCGCTTTCAGGGTTCTGGGCTTTTGCAGGGGACAATTGCAGTTAAGCTGCACTAAGCCTCCAGTGCTACTGAATCCCCACAGCCACATGTGACAGGCCGAGAACTCTCCTTGTAAAGCACTGCTTTGCATTCCTGGCCCACAAAATAATCTGAGAACAAGGCTTCAGACATCCACTGATTGTTTTACAGAAGACAGCTGTGCTCACTGATACCTCTATTTATTTGTGCTCATTTGGGGAATACATATTCCTTTGAATGTCAATGGAAGCACTATTTAACGATGGTGGCTTTTCTGGCAGTGGCTGAACAGAAGGCCATGTTCTGCCTCCCTGCCTTCACAGCTACAAGGTCTCTAGCAGTGCAAGAGCTGAGCGAGATGCACTCCCCAGGTGCTTTCCTACATTAGCATCTGCAAATCTGACCCACAACACAAACTCCAAATCCATACTTCTAAAAGAGTTAATATAGAGACTTTGGATGAGCTTGTGAAATCTTATCTGAAGAATCAGACAGTTGAAGATACGAATCAAGACTACAGAAATAAATAAAACAAAAATATTGATCTAAATACATTGCGTAAAAATATTTCTGAGATGATGGGATGAGGTTTTTGAAGGCAAAAGAGCTTCCAGAGAACCGAAATGGCCCTAAGAAACCTTCTCCCAAATACGGCATTTTTCTCTCACCGTGAACAAGTTTGTATAGATCACATCTCCCGAGATGAGATCTGTGGTGGTTCCTGGCACGAAGAATGAATTGCCTCTTCTGCTGTTGATAAAATCATCCAAGGTCTCTTTTAAAGTAACTGCCAAACCAAGCTTGTTTTTCAGTGATTTTGTAATCTGCGTATGAAAGACTTGATCTGGGATGCTGACCCCAGCCTGGCTCCCGGGTGTGTTCCCTCAGGTCTGAAAGTGGAAAAATTATGCATGCAGGGTCTGATTCTGCACTCAGAAGGGAAGGTGCAAGCAGGGTAACTGCAAGGAAGTTGGTGGAACTTCTCCAAACTGGCAGTCACTAATGAGAGCACAAACTTAGTCCACATTTTTGTGGGAAAAACAATTGTGTACAAAATATTGCAATTGAATTCATTTGCAATTATTCTTACTCATAAAACTCAGGAACCGTATACTCTTCAATTGCAGCCATTTAGATTTCAAACTGGGATAAAAGAATCTCCTGACTCAGCTGTAACTGCATCGTAGCCACTCTGGAGGGCTTTCTCTCCAAATGCAACATCCTCAGTTCTCACTCCCACCTAAAGGACATCCCGGTCGTTGGCTGATTTTCTTCCAAAATATTTAATACCTAATCAACCCATTAGAAACAAGCTTCTCATCTTCCTTTCCAATATTATGGAAAGGAGTGGGCCAGCATAACAGAACATGCAGCGAAAGAACGCCAAGTAACAAATCAGATATCCCTCTCCTCCTAGAGTTACAGTCACCCTTGGCGGGGCGAGCTGAAAGCTGGCAGCATCCCTTCTGGCAGCCTTCAGCCCCTCGCAATGCTGGACATTTGCACGCCGTGCCTGAGCCGCTGGGCTGGTGGAGCTGAGGCGATCAGCCTGCTGCTGTGTTCCCCTGACACAGGGCACGCTGTCACAGCCCGCTGCCTTCCCATGAGGTGTCCCAGCCTCTCCTCCTCCCCACCCCTCTCCCAGGTGCTGTCCTAGAGAAGAGGCAGTGCACGTGGTGAATGTGCTGATGATGTCTACAGGACAAAATGCCGTGTTCTGTTTCGATCCGTGGCTGTTACTAATGGCACCCTAACACTTGGTATTCTCCCCCCTTCCAAGCTACCGTAGAACAAAACTTAAGTGAATCCTGTGAAGTTTCTTCTCCCCTGTGTTGGTGCTTCTTGGGCATAAAGCTGGACTACATCAACAAGAGAAAATAATACTATATGAAAATAACCTCGAGTCCATGGAAATTGATGGAAATGGCCCCTCAGGCTTCAGCTAGCAGTACATCAGATTTTAGTTTTCACATCGAGTGAAAACATCTTTAACTCTAGTATTTCTTGTAAGATGTTAATCATAGAATCATAGAATGGCCTGGCTTGAAAAGGACCACAATGACCATCTAGTTTCAACCCCCCTGCTGTGTGCAGGGTTGCCAACCACCAGACCAGGCTGCCCAGAGCCACATCAGCCTGGCCTTGAACGCCTCCAGGGATGGGGCATCCACAGCCTCCTTGGGCAACCTGTTCCAGTGTGTCACCACCCTCCTAATATCTAAAACTTCCTCCTAATATCTAACCTAAGCCTCCCCTGTCTCAGTTTAAAACCATTCCCCCTTGTCCTATCACTATCCACCCATGTAAGCAGTCGTTCCCCCTCTAGCATATACACTCCCTTCAAGTACTGGAAGGCAGTACTTAAGGGCTCCCTGGAACTTTCTCTTCTCCAAGCAACTTAATCTTTGTCTAAAAAAATAACAAATTCCCATGTGCTCACTTCAGCTCAAAGGAAAAGACAACTGTATTATCTGAATAGATGCAATAGTATGAATGCAAAAAATTCCCAAATCCTTCATCTGTTTCTCATTCAGGACAAAATTGATTTAAGTACATACACACAATATTGTGGTCTGAGCAATGGCAGTTTTTTCCAAGATGTCTTAAAAAGTATGTCCCCATCATTACCAAGGATAAAAACGTGTCTGAAAGATTATAAGAAAACGTTTACCAACCTCACCAGGTCAGGCTTTTATTTTGGAGATAGCAGTACCTATGTGCACTCAGTGCTGCCAGTGATGAGCTATAATCAAAGCCGTAACTGCGACGTGTCTGGGTACTCCAAATAAAGCTCCCAAGGTACTACAGAATCCTTTAAGTGATTCCATATAGAAACAGCTTTTCTTACTCAGTACAATGCAAGCACGAGTTAAGTTGCAAAACTGAACTACCCAACAGCAAATAGCCATGTACTGTTCACTAAATACAATAACCATTACTACTAGCAATGATTCATCCCGGCAATGTTTTCCCACAGAGGTGCTTTATGTGGCCAGCACACAGCTAATCTCAGCCCCCTGGTGCTACACAAGGCACAGCCATCTCCATCACACACGCTTACCCCTGCCTGGCTGCTGTGGCCATGCACTGCACACACAGCCCAGCCAGCTCGGCCATTCCTGCGCCAGCACCGACCTCAGCACTCCAGCATCAACTGCAGCCATCACTGTCACTGTGATAGGCAGAAAGCACGGCGCTGTTTGAACCAAAGGACTTATCACAGTTCAGATGTACAGTTACAATCTATGCCTCCCACTGGCTTAAATAACTCTCAAGTCAGGTCTGCTCTGGGTACCAAGTCTAGGGATGCTCCTTGATGCTGTTCAGCATGGGCTCTTGGAGAAGAGTATTGCACTAATGGACATATCCTCTTATCTGTAAATGGCTGCTTGTCTTAACCAACACTTATAATACAGCTGCCTGTTTGTGACACGCTGGAAACACAGGGTTACGGAAAACAAATGGAAAGGAATCACCAGAAATGGTGTCTGACGTGGTCAGCCCCAGCTGCAAGCCCACGCCCTCACCCATTTGTTGTGAACAACCCAGCGTCTTTGCAGTGCTTGCAGAGGAGGCACAACAGCTCCTTTCTCACCATTCAGGAGGAAGCAGCTTCACTTTAAGAAAATCTGGGATCTTTCACACATTGCTCATTGCTTGAGGCAACTGACACAGGGCCATATTTAGCAGCTACAACAAAACAGAGTTTCTGGGGAGTAGAGGAATGTCAATTATAGTACCGCCATTACTATTTGCCTCTGCACGTATTGTATCACATGTATTAAGCGAGGGAACAACACATTTTGTACATGGCTACAACTGACATGGCATTGCTTATAACTTTCTTATCCTTTTTCAGGTCCCTAAAATAGCACGTAAATATTACTGAAAATTAACATTCCCTTCTGTACTGCATGTAATGGCTTTTACAGAAGTTCCAAAGCAGAAAAGACAAAAAAGAAACCACTTTAATTATAAATTATTCATAAATACATTATATGAAATAAAATGTTAACGTGAAGAAAGCAGAGGATGCTGCTGCAGCATCCTGCAGTCCAATGATAGGGAACAAAGGTAATGTACAACTACCAGTGCCCTGCAATAGTGACAGGAAATGGGACTGGAGGAGAAAATTTGTGTAAATGAATGAAAAGCAAGAGAGTTCTCTTCTAAACAGCTACAGTGTGAGCTCCAAGCTTAGTAACTCAGTGCACTCTAGGAAGTCCTACAGTAAGCAGACTGTTATAAAATGAAAACTTGTGATATTCGAGTATTGGCAAAAAGCTTCTGGTGTCAACCATAAGAGCACGTTAAACCATGAGGACTTACCAAAGAGCTGTCTGACTTCAACATCCTTTCCATCAGTCCTACATAGCCTACTGACTTGTTGAAATATACAGCAAACGTACAAAAGGGATTCTTAACATTGTTACCATGAGCAGGCTGGCAGCCCAGCCATCCCTGTCTGATATGTCTATCAGAAATAATGTTTTTCCTACCTACAAAGTTCAATGTCATTAGACATACTGACTGTGCAGCAAAACAGAAATTATGAATACAACACATTGGTGCTGCAGGGACACTCCAGCACAGTGCTTGTGACAAATGTGTGGTGCTGGGGCTTGGCTCACCACCAGCTCCTGCCTCACTGTGCAGCTCCTCCTGGATCCAGGCAAGCATCAGTTCAGAACTAGAGGGTTGCATGGGGTACATCAGCCCAGTATTTAACATGCTAAAATCAATTAGCAGCTATAGGGTAGTTATTTTAAGTGGAAAAATGTGTTTCGTAAGGGTTGTTTGTCACCTCTGCTCAGTAACACAACTTCTGAACAGTATCCAAAGGCTCACTTGGAATCATCTTAGTAGCATTTCAGGGTTTTTTTTTTTACCATTAAAAAAGGGTCCTCCAGGCCAAAAGTCCAAAAACAAATGCTAACTGTAACTAAAGCAACTGAAGGACAGAACACATCTGGACCTTGGGGCACGCAGTGACTCTTTCAAAATCTAGACACGTTTCTGTTCTCCTAATTCATTTTCGAGGCCCTCACACCCTACAGGGAGACATTTTTCCACCCTCGCTGCCCAGCCGCTGCCCCTGGGAGAGCCTGGGCTGCCCACACCGTGCTGGCCCCACGCACACAGCACAGCTGGGAGCAGAGGGTAAGGCCAGGGGTGGCTGTGCCCTGCAGGGAGGTCCGCACACAAAGCACCGCGGCTGCGGTCCTGGCTTCATTTCCTCTCCCAACCACAGCAGGAGTAACCACCACCCAAGAACTTTCTGCAACTCAACACTTGCTCTTCTAAAATAAAATGTAAAATTCATCCTACATTTACCTCTAGCAGTTTTATTTTTCAGTTCTGTCCCACTTTGCCCTTTCCCCTGTGTTTAAACCTGAGCTGCAGGAAGCTCTCCCAGAGCTGCCCTCCATGCTAGGTGGAGTTCCAGCTGACCTCCAGGCAGACACAGCTCAGATAAGAAAACCTCAGAACACAAAAGGCAGAGGTCTGAACCAGAAACACGGCTGATATATCTGGACTCTATTAAAGCATTTGATACAGTGCCTTGAATAATTTTACTTGAGTTTGAATTTGCTTGGATCTTGGCACTTTTGTGTGTTCTGAACATTAACTGAAAGTTGGAAGATTACAAACATGGCAAAAGTATTAAGTGGAAGGATGGAGCCTGGGATAATCTGACATACAACTGTTACAAATCTCCTGAAATGTAGCAACAAACTCATTAAGTGGGAAGGCAGAAACAACTGGGAAACAGTACCAAACAACAAACAAAAAAAGCATAACAAAAACAAATACAGACACATATCTGAAAGCATTTAAGAGTTCACAAGTGAATGAGATGAGATGTACTGCCCAGGGCCTCGTGGGCCACATTCGGATCTGCTTTTACATATCAGCCACACGTGCTCAGCCATCACAGGCTGTCCCTGGCAGTTCCCCGCCTCATTCAGCACCCTCAGGTTCAGAACAAGGCCAAGGCCCAGCACAGGCAAAGGGCAACACATCTGGTTGAGCACTGCGGGGCCCAGACAGGGCAGAGCCTGCAATACAGCCCCACAGCCGCCCCTACCTGGGTGTGCATTTCAGATCTGCTACAGGGCCTGTGCTAAACCTGAATATAATGGAGTTACTCCAGATGCATAAGGCATAGAAGAGCAAAATTTACCTCAGTGAACCCATTGGATTGCTCAGTGTTACAGTGCTGGAAGGGGTGGATGCACTGTTGCCTGGGTTGGGTCTGCACTGAGCAAAGGCTCTCAGTGCTACAACACAAAGCTGGAAGAAGGATCTGGTGGTGTTAGCTGACAGGTGGCTGAACATAAGCCAGCAGTGTGCCCAGGTGACCAAGAAGGCCAGTAGCACCCTGGCTTAGATCAGAAATGGGGCAGCCAGCGGGAGCAGAAGGCATCGTCCCTCTGTACTGGCACTGGTGAGGCCGCACCTCGAGTGCTGTGTTCACTGCAAGAAAGGCACTGAGGCTCTGGAGTTTGTCCAGAGAAGGGTAACAGAGCTGGTGAAGGGTCTGGGGTATGAGTCTTACAGGGAGCAGAATACTGAAAATAGCCTCTGCTCCTCTCAGGTAACAGCGACAGGACAAGAGGTGATGGCTTTATGTCGCTCCAGAGGTGCAGGCTGGCTATTCAGAAGAATTTCTTCTCAGAAAGGGCGGTGAGGCACCGGCACAGCTGCCCAGGGAGGCGATGAGGTGCCTGGAGGTGTTGAAGAACCGCAGAGATGTGGCACTGAGGGAGACGGGGGAGGGCTGACGGTTAGACTAGAAGATCTTCGTGCTCTTTTCCAACCTTAACGGCCGTACGACGTACACAAGCACAGCGGCGGCTCCTCCCGGCCCGGCTGCAGCACAGGCACCTGCTCTTTGCGCCGAGCGGAAAGGAAGGAAACGGCCCGGGCACGTGAGGTTCCTCCCAGAAAGAAGCGGCGCCCGCAGCGCACCCCGCGCCGCGGCAGCCGCTCCCGACCCGCCCGCGCCGGAGAACGCGCGCCCCGAGCCGAGGCGGCGCCCCGGCCCCGCCGGCCGTGCCCGCCGCAGGGCCGCGCAGCCCCAGGGGCGGGCGGCGCCGAGCCCGCCCCCCGCCCGCGGAGCCGGGCGGCGCCGCCAGCCAGCCAGCCCGCCCGCCCGGCCCTCCGCCGCCGCGCCGCGCCGCGCCGCTCGCCGCCTTCCGCTCCGCAGCCCGCGGGCGCGGCCAGGAGGCGGCGGCGGGGCCGCGGCTGCCGCCCGCCCGCCCGCCCGGCGCGGCCCGGAGCCCGGCACCCTCCGCCCGTCCGCGGCGCGATGTTATGGCCGAGCCGGCGCAGAAGGGCGGCGGAGGGCGCGGCGGGCGGCAGGAGGACGGGGCGGCGGCCGCCCCCAGCTACGAAGACTACGAGTGCAAGATCTGCTACAACTACTTCGACCTGGAGCGGCGGGCGCCCAAGCTGCTGGAGTGCCTGCACACCTTCTGCCAGGAGTGCCTGAGCCAGCTGCACCTGCGCGCCGCGCAGCAGCCCCCCGCCGCCTCCGAGCCGGGCGCGGGGCCGGGGCCGGGCCGGGCGGCCGTCGGCTCCCTCGCCTGCCCGCTGTGCCGCCACCGCACGGCGCTGCCCGACCACCGCGTCCACGGCCTGCCGGTCAACACCAAGCTGGCCGCCGCCTGCCCGCCGCAGCTGCGCGCCCGCGACCCGCTGCCCCAGGACCGCCTCCCGCCGCTGCCGCCGCGCCGCCCGCCCCGCGCCCGGGAGGCGGCGGCCGCCCTCGCGCCGACCCCCGCGCCCCCCGCCCGCGCCGGGCCGCGCTCCTCGGGCGGCGGCTACGAGAGCTGCCAGAGCTGCAAGCGGGCGGCGCTGAGCGCGGGCTGCGTGTGCGTCGTCGTCTCCTTCCTGTCCATGGTGGTGCTGCTCTTCACCGGCCTCATCTTCGTCAACCAGTACGGCGGGGACGCGGGGCCCGGCGCCTCGGCCTCGCCGTCGCCCGTGGGGCCCATCTGCCTCTCGGTGGCCAGCGTGCTCGCCCTCTTCTCCGTCGTCGTCACGTGGCTCATCTGCTGGCTCAAGTACCGGCCCGAGGCCGCCGGCGGGGCCGCCGCCAACGCCCCCGCGCGGGGCCGTGCCGCTGCCCGCAGGACCGACACGTAGCGCCGGGAGGGGCGGGGGCGGCTCGGGGCCGCCGGGACCGCCGTGCCGGGGCCGCCCGCCCCGGGCGAGGGCGATGCGGGGCAGGCCGCGGAGGAACGGGCGTCCCCCCGCTGCCGTCACGGCCGGCGGCCCCGCGTGGCTCCGCAGCGCCTGCAGCGCGCCGGGGACGGGGCGCGCCGTGTGGGGCCGGCTGCGCTGCCGGCCGCTCCGGGGACGGGAGGCGGGCGGGGCCGGCGATGTCAGGGGCGCGGCGCCGGCGCGCAGCCCTGCGGTGTAGCGCTGTGCGACCGCTGCCCGCTCGGTGAGGCGGGACGGAACGTGTATGAAAGAAAACCGGCTTACTGTTGCCCCCACCTGGAAGACAATTGGAGATCCGCGCTGGCGTTAGGAGCGGAGCGGCATCGCGAGGCTAAATGCGTTTTCTATTTCTCTTGTTATGAAGTTGACAAGTGCACATAGATGCTGTAATGGAAGCGTATTATCTTAAAGAGACTGAGCCAAAGTATCCCTCCTTGTACCGAGTACGGCTTTGTTACATTCCTATTAGAAGGCCGTCGAGTCCTCTATTGGTTGCTTAAAATAAGCTTTATTATCTAATTCTTTTAAATTCTCATTTAATGTGGGAGACCGAACCGCTGCATTGCACTCTTAATTTATGGATGATGATTTGATTAATGGAGCTCTGAAAGACTCCTGTGGTAGAGAACAGTACTCTGATCTCAGTTATGCAGCGAGAGAAACCCACGTTAAGGCACAGACTTTCGGCATCGCTGTAGAGGTGGAATGCAGCAGCTCTGTGTGTGATCTGATCGCCTACCTGTGGTGCGGCGGTGGCTTTCCCCTCGTGGGGAGTTTCTCTTCTGCGTTAGGAGTTTCCTTGGAGGCCAGTAGGAAACGTTCAGAGATGTGTTAGAGATGTGATGAGACGCCCGTAACGTGGTGTGAAACGTAGCGCCGTATGGCTGGTCTTGTAGTATATCAAGGAGAGCACTCATATAGATACTATTCTATGTTGCAGGATGATTCATTTGGTGCCTGAATTTTTTTAACTTAATTAGTTGTTACAACCTACGACATTGGGAATAAGATAGTGCTTCTTATTCCATGTTTCTACACAGTACTGTATTGGAATGAGGTAGTTATTCTCGTGCTTAAATTCAAGAATTTTAACAGTGATCTTTGATTATGTGTGTTGCAAGCTGTGTGCATGACTTCTGACACGTATCCTCATAGACCTTTATCGGCCACTTCTATTTATCACAAGCGCAAAGGAATTTACTCTGTAGAAATGTAAAGGCAGCAAGTGGAGCTGTGTGCTGTGTTTGATGACTGCACAAGTGACGTGTGCTGTGCATTGTCTTCGTTATCACAAAGCTGTGAAAAACACCCCCTCAAAAAAGAAAAAGAAAAAAAAAGGTATTTATACGACAGACGTAGTTTGTGGAAATAGCCTATGACTTTTGTGTCACTTAAGTTGATTTACCAGATCCACACCAGCCTTTTAAAGTCGTATTTAATTATAGAGAGGCCCTGAGGAGGTAAATCCCTGCGCTGAGTTCTGGCTCTGCTGTGGGCTGTGTGTTTAGAGCTGTGTTCAGGCACGGAGCAGTTTGTTGGCCGTGCAGAGCTGAGCCTCCAGCAGCAGGCCTGACTCCCAGCCCCTGGCTGCAGCAGTAGTTGTGGATGTTCTGCACCAAAGAAAACCACGAGACTTTTATTTAAGCATCTAAATGACAATTTAGATGGTCGACTTCAGGTACAAATGTTCGAAAATGTTGGCCTTAACCTCTCTGTTTTCAGTTACTGCATCTGTAAAGTTTGATAACAGGGTGACCTACCTCACAGGCAAGATGTGAGGCTTTATTTATTGACGTTTTTAAGCAATTGGAGATCCTTGAAGAGGAGGTGCTATAGAGGTGAAAGTATTATTATAAATGATACTGTAGTAAGAATAAATACATGTAAATTAATGGACATAAACAGCCGCAATGTTTTCTAAGGAAAATAAACATACAAAATATGTACGCGTGTGCATCATACGCACCAATTTCTGGTTTGCTGCTCGTGCTTCTGCTAATGCAGCGCGTTTCGGTGTTCTCACTCAGCCAGGTGAGCTCTGGTGAATGCAGCTCAGGTCGGCCCTGCCCTCACTCTGCCTCATGTAGGCACAGCAGAGCTCGGAGCACTCGTGGAGCTGGGCTGGAGCTCAGTGCCCGGCTCCTGCTCTGCTCCACTCAGCGGCGGCTGCTGCACCCCACTGCTGTGCTGCCAGCACTGCCTGCCAGCCAGCTGCCACCTGGGAGCCTACATGTAGAGGAGCCACGGTCACAGCAGGTGGCTGTGCCCTAAGGTACTGCTTGCAGTACGTTTATGCTCCAACTTTTACTTCCACATCGTAGTTTTATTTCTGCCTTTTCGCTGTATTTGCCATTGTGTCTAAACCAATGGTTTCAACTGGGATCCATAGACTACTTCTAAAGGATTTACAGAAGGTAAGCAAGAACAGCAAATCAATCACCCGAAGCTCAGATTTGTTACGTGAGAATCAAATCTAAAATGTTTATGGGTTTGCATGTTACAGAAGTGGAAGATCACAGCCTAAACAGGATTTTCAGGGTTATTTACAATAGGACGCCCATATTGCATATCAGGTTCCTGCCCATATATTGTAAATATTTCAGAGCCTAATTAAAGTGGACAGTCCCACCATACGCCAAATCCTTCCCTGCACTTATGCAGATTTTTGGAGAATCAGTGTGGACCCACATCTCAGTACCAGTCAGAACAAAATCTGTACACATCCCTGGCTGCTGTAGAGTCCCAGCTTTACACTTGTGTTCTGGGTTCCTTCGGGTGTATGGGTTGCTTGTTTGAAGCCAAACCTTGCTCAAGTTTCAGGAGGAAAAAGAAAGTAAACACAAAAAAAAGAGATTCCTTGTCACTGGTGTTTGATTATTGCAATTATTTTAGTGAGGGTGCAGGCCTTTGCAAGTTGTTTAAAAACATGTGGAGATATACAGCTAGTGGGGTGCACAGCAGAACACCATCCTGCAGAAAACAGTGCTCGGAGCACTGTGGGGAGCAGAGAAGGCAGAATGTACTGCAGCACTGAGGGAAAGCCGTGGGAAATACAAGCTGGCTTCTTTGGCTTCCTTTGCACAGGTTTTTTTTGTTTTGTTTTGGTTTGTTTTTTTTTGCTGTGCAGCTCTCCTCTGTGTTACACAGTCTGATGGGAGCAGCTATAGCCAAGGCATGGGAACACCAGAAAAGCTAACCTGAAGCTTCCATGGGAATTGTTGGACCTCTGCTTGAGTTCTGGGAGATGGAGAGCTTCCTGGTGTGCCAAAGATCCTAAATGTGTAGCACTAATCCCGTGTCTGTCTACCTGACTGGAAGCATGCTGGGCTCCGAGCTGGAGGATCAGTGAAGCCATTTGGGAATGACTTGCAATAGGCTGCTGGACATCAGTATTTTAAGGTGTTAAAGCCCAGCCAGGTTTTTTCTAACACATGGCATGTACTGTCAGTGCCACTGTGTAGGAGTTGTTATTTCTGCTCTCTCTTTTGGACTGTCCCTGATAAGCACTGTGGCTGCAGGGGAGAAGCTGTATTCCTTTTGGCATTACCAGCCCACAGTTAGTAGTAAATAATCACAAAGTGTTTGCTGACATCGTGGCAGACCTTCATCTCGTGAAGGCAAGTGTGGCAGACACACACAAGCATTTCACACATACACAGGAGGAATAAAGGCAGTGGTCATCTGACTGGATTGGCACCGTGCAGAGGTGCTTTTGTGTTCCATCGCCAGGGTGTCTAACAATTGGAAAAGCACCACAAAGGCAAATAAGAAAACAGTACCAAACCCTCCGGCACCAGAAGCTGGGGTGGTGACCTCCGTTCCCAGGGGTGGCTGCTGGTTGGGATCCCGGTTTTGCCTGGGTTTTCCAAAAAGATACTTTGAGAATCGGGCTCTGTTCTTCCATTATCCTCTGGTAGTGCAGGCGGGGAGCTCAAAAGCGCCTCCGACCTGAAAAGGAATTCCTTTCTGCGTTTATTCTTCAGAGAACAAAAAAGAATAAATTCCAGCTATTTTTTTCTGTGCACCAAAAATACATTGCTGAAATTCAGCGGCTTACAGGTACGTATGAGATCTTCTGTTTCTTACCTCAGCCCTCCTCTTCAGCAGCTCAGGTTACCGTTCAGAGAGATTCGGGTTAGTTCTCAAGGCATAAGTCCCAGAGTAGCTTCCTGTGCATTGTCACGCTGTGTGTGAAACACCTTTTGCAAATGACGAAAGAGTGGATTGCTGTTACTTGTTGTGCACTGAAGACAGATGTAGTTACGGAGTGGATGTGGGCTTCCAGTTGAAATCCTGCATCAGTGAACAATCCCAGCAGCGTGGGCACACTGCTCAGCTGGCCGAAGCTGATGGTTGTGCAAAAAAAAAAAAAAAAAAAAAATTAAATTAAAAAAAAAAACCAAAACACCCAAATCCTGCAAAACTGGAGTTCTGGATGCATGTAACTGCCAGCTTCCTTGGTGAATGGCATGCAGCCATGTGTTCAGGCGTGGTTCTGGAGCTGCTCTGAGTGGAGCAGGCACAGTGAATCACAGCACGCCACTGCTGCAGCTCCTTCCCTGTGTCCATGGCCAACACGGTCTTTTCCCTCTCAATGCTGTGTGTACCTGCCAAAATTTAACTGCTGCAGAAACCGATATTTAGATTGAGTTTGGTTACGATTCAGATAAATGGACATTAATGTCTCTGGTTGCAGACTTAAGGATAAGCGGTACATTTGATATTCATGCAGTGCAAGATGTGGTAATGGACACTGTATTGAGTGCCTAATGTCTATTGGAAATAAAAATGTAGGAGAATTGCGTTCCTCACTTGGGAAGAGCTCTCGTGCACGCAAACCCTACCTCACCCATCTTTTTCCCTGCATTAGGGACATTCTGTGGCTGCAGCGTCCCCACCTGTTCTACTGGTCTACTAGAAAATGCACCCTATGTTGCTGGAATTATATTGTTAGTGTGTTATATTGCTGAAGAAAACACTAATCTTTCTTTGCGCTGACCTCTGAGCATTTAAACCACACGAGAGGCAGCGCCTTGCAGGATATCTACACAAACACAACCCATTCTCTGTGTGTGTTACCAACAGGTCAGGGAAATGGCTGCACAGCATGGCTTCATGGCTGTGATTTCTCATGCTTCTGAAAGCTGCTCATATTTGATGGGTGGCTTTTCCTACAGCCAGAAAGCCCTGCTGCTCACCTGCTGCTCCACTGCAACTGGGTGCTGTAGAGATTGAGCTGTCTGGAAGAAATGCCATGGCTGCACTAACCAAATGCACTTGTATTTGCTTACACGAGACACACCGAGCTGCACTGATCTCTGATCAATGCTGTACAAAATATGTGTGGCTGAGCTGTGGGGAAAGGGCGATGCTGATCTCCATGAGCACACATGGCTGCTTCCGAAAAGCACCCAGACCCAGAACTGGCCTGCAGCCCTGATCAGAGCCACTCAGCTCACTCTTGCTTCTGCCTGTGAGTTCGGGTTGTGGGATTTGGGATCCAGGTGATTGCACTCATTTACGTGTATCTTCAGTTAGCAAACACCTCGTCTGCTTTAAGGAGGTTTCTACAGCAAACTGAAATACCACGGGGCTGATTGGTCTCATTGGGTTACAGCATTTGGGAAGAACAGCTCAGACACTTCCATTTGAATGTATCCCCACTGTACTCGTTCTGTACCAGCGAACCCAGATCTCAGCCCTCAGCTCCTCTGAGGTCCAGACCCAAACACGTCCCGTCCTACCTGGGGGTGTTGAGCACATCCCTTCCCGTTGCTGTTCTGTAACTGTCTGATTAATACAGACAGCAATAATGGTTCATGCATTTGAGACATAAATCAAAATTCGATTTCATTTGAATAATGAAAAATTCTATGTGGTAGAAATGTGGGCAGTAAGCACTAATTTTGGCTTTGTTTCCGCCAGATTGTACATAAGGAGTTCTTGGTCATGCAGTTGGCATTAGGGGACAGAAATATATTCTTCTGACCAAAGGAAAAGAAAAAAAGAAAAGAGCAGTTGCTTTTGCAGACTTTGAAGCAATTTAAATAATATAATTAAAAAAAAAAAAAAACTAATCACACTTCCCTGTAGTCACATAGTAACGATTCTCTATGAGAACAGACTCAGTTCTCAGAGTATTATTTAAGTATCACGATCGTGTGGAAAGTGAGTGCCATTGTCGCTGTCTGGAGCTGCCTCCGCTCTTTCTGACGGGAAGAGGCAGGCTTCGGCTGCGATCCTGCAAGTATTCTTCCAGATGCTGCCGGGGCCATGTTGTCCCCCCGGCACAAACCCTCATTTCTGCGGTTCCTGGGGGCGGTGTTTGAGGTCCCTTTCCCCCGGGACGAAGCCCCGCTCCCGTTATTTCCCGAGCCTCTCCGCTTTCAACGGGACGGGACGGACGGTGGAAGAGCTGTTTGGAGGCCGAATTTTCCGAAAGGTCCGCAGCGGGGGCTGCCCTCTCTGGGGCCGAGCGGGGGCTCCCGGCGCGAGATGTGCCCGTGCTGAGCCGGTGCTCGGGGTGCGTGCCCGTAGCGCGGCCACCTTGACACCGCTGTTCCCTGGCTCTGCGACAGGCAGTGCTTCGGGACCGAGACTTTATTTCCCTTTCCTTAGACTTCAGCGCACGTCGGATGACCGGGAGCGAGAGAGCAGCGACATCGCCGATTCCTGCCTCCGCCCGAGAGCGGCTCGGGGGAGAGCTGCAGGACCTCCCATACACGGCCGCGGCGGGGCTGCGGGGCCGGGCAGTTCCCCTGCACGGCGCTCCTGAAGCCTGCTGCGCTGCGGCCGGCCTTGGGATCTGCCGAGGGAGCGCCCGGCCCCGCTGCTCCTTCCTACGGAACTGGGAGCTGCGTGGGGCCGCGAGCCCTCTCGCTGCGGGGAGCGCTGCGCGTCTCTTCGCTGTAGCACGGGAGTCAAGAAGCTGTCAAATAGGAGAAACGCGACGGGGCAGAGAGGCGCCGGTCGCCCGTAACGCTCGGCATAGCGCGGCAGGGCGGGCACCGCTGCCGGCACCGAGGGCTCCGCACGCCGGGGACCCAGCCCGAAGCCCATCCAGGCGGGGTGCGCTGCCGCAGCGCTCCGAGGCGCCGACCCGGAGCTGTCCGCCCGTGGAGCGCCCGGCACGGGCAGGGCGGTGCTGGGCATGAACCTCTCGGAGCGGGGAGCGACCTCCCGGGGGACACGGAGCGGGGACCCGGCCCTGCACGGCCTGCCTTCGTACCCTGTGTTCCTCGGTTCAATTGTTCTATTTTCTCCTTCTCTTCTCTTCTCTTCTCTTCTCTTCTCTTCTCTTCTCTTCTCTTCTCTTCTCTTCTCTTCTCTTCTCTTCTCTTCTCTTCTCTTCTCTTCTCTCTCCTCTCCTCTCCTCTCCTCTCCTCTCCTCTCCTCTCCTCTCCTCTCCTCTCCTCTCCTCTCCTCTCCTCTCCTCTCCTCTCCTCTCCTCTCCTCTCTTCTTTCGCTTTCTCCTACTCCTTCTTCACCTTTATTGTTCTTTCTTTCGTTCTCTTACCTTTTTTTTTCTTCGATTTTCTTTTTTGCTCTTTCTCTTTTGCGTTCTCTCTTTCCAGATTGTAATCCAGTTAATCTTTAAAATAATAAGCGTTAAAACCACACAGCTGCAGACGAGATGCCTATTGCTGAGCTCAGCCTCGGTGCGGATAGGGCTGCACTCCGACCGATGTCGGTACCCCCGGCCCCGCAGCGCTGAGTGCGGGCAGAGGACACGGGGACTGGGCTGGGCTGCCACCCGGGCACACGGCCCCCTTTCTCAGCCCCCGGGCACTGCACGCCGTGAGTCGTGTTTTCCCCCGCTGCTACGGAAATCCCCCGCTTCGAGAGAGAATGTATTCGATCGGTCCGAGCCTTTAGTTCGTAAAACCCAAACGGTCTCTTTGCTGCTGTAAAACCCCCATGGAAATGCACTGCGATAGCGCTGGAATTAATCACCCTGGTGTTTGTACAAGCAATTAACGGGGATTAGACGCGTCGTTTTGAGACATGGCTGTGAACCTCGGGGGCGGTGAGGAGCGGGGCGCGGATTTTCCCCTCCGCGGAGGAGCGTGCGGATTGCCTCCTCCGTTCCGTTCGCTGCGCTCCGACCCTTTCACATCGTAACGAAGTGACCAAGGCGCGCCGCGTCCGCGCGTCCTCCTCGGGTGCTCCCCGGGCGTGGGGCAGGACGGCAGGACGCGGGGAGCCCTGTCTCTGTTCCTGACCCTATCTCTGTTCCTATCCCTGTCCCTATCCCTGTCCTTATCTCTGTCCCTGTCCTTCTCCCTATCCTGTTCCCTGTCCCCCGCTCCGGGCCCGTTGCTGCGAGCCGCGCTGGGGCCGTAAATTGACGAGGACACGACACCAAAGGGGAAAAAATCAGCCGGTGCTGAAGCGTGTGCACGGGACATAAAAGCAATGGAGAAAGGTTCAAAGCTTCCCGTGATGACTTTTCAACCTTTATTTATGTGCCTATTAATGCAATATCCATCATGGAGATATGCATCTTTATCCTTTTAACCGATATGCTGGGAATCGATTGGATGTGCAGATTACATTTCATAAGTTTCCAAACGTTAATCTCCTCGGCCCTTCGCTGGTAATTTCTTTTTTTTTTTTTTTTTTTCGCCAAATAGTATTGGGTTTCTGCACCAAAAAAAAAAAAAAAAAAAAAAAAAAAAAAAAAAAAAAAAGTGAAAAAAGAAAGAAAAAAGTCTTAACAATTAATCCTGGGGCTCCTTGTCTCTAAGTACCCGCAGTGCCGGCACGGACCCTCCCGCCCTGTGGCCGGGCATCGCTCCCCGCAGGCGGCCGCGGGCGGTGCGGGGCGGGCGGGACCCGCACGTGTTCTCCCACGGCCGCGTCCCGCTGCGGGGCGGTGCCTCCCGGCGGCTCTGCGGGACGGGGGGACGCGTCCCGCTGCTGCGTGTGGATCGCCGCGCGGTTTCGGCCCCCGAGGGGCTCCGATTCCTCTCGGCCCCGGCCGCGCTCCGCCTGCGGAGCTGTGTCTGAGGGCACTGCGGTGCTACCGCTGCCGCCGTCACCTCCCGCCGGGCCCGGAGCGAGGCCTGCACCGAGCCCGCAGCCCGCAGCGATCGGTCGCCGCTCAGCTTGATTTCTTCTTCTTTTCTTCTTTTCTTCTTTTCTTCTTTTCTTCTTTTCTTCTTTTCATCTTTCCTTTCCTTTCCTTTTTCCTTCTTTCCTTTCCTTTCCTTCTTCCTTCCTCTTTCTCTCTTTCTTTCCCTCTTTCCCTCCCTCTCTCTCTTTCTCTCCCTCTGTCTCTCTTCTCTCTTCTCTTTCTTCCCTTCCTTTTTCTTTTTCTTTCCCCAGTGCCATTTCCCCACGCACTGCCATATGTAGGTCACTCTCTTTCCAAAACTTGCTCCGAACTGAATGTAACTCGCACCCCTCCCCTCCTCACTGCAGCGAGGCGAACGTGCTCGGGGGGAACGGCGGCTGCTGGAGACCCGCAGCGCCCCGCAGCACGCAACGCCCAGCAGTTCGACCCTGCAGGGCAACCCAGCACAGCACAGCTGCCCGCTCCGTGGGAGGGAAGGAGGAGGAGAGCTTTGTGAAGAGCTGCAGCGGGCACCGAGTGTGACACACAGGGCCCGTGCACAGCCCCAGAGAGGTTCTGTTGTGTTTGTTGTGGGGGCAGTGAGGGACAAGGGCCAGAAATAACAGGCACTGCTACACACGCTGGAAAAAAACTTTTCTTTTCTTTTCTTTTCTTTTCTTTTCTTTTCTTTTCTTTTCTTTTCTTTTCTTTTCTTTTCTTTTCTTTTCTTTTCTTTTCTTTTCTTTTTTCTTATCTTCTCTTCCCCCTTTTCCCCCTTTCTCTTCTTTCTTCTATTCTCTTTTTTCTTTTTATTTTTTTATTTTCTTTTTCTCTCTTCTCTCTCTTTCTTTTCTTGCCTTGCTCGATCTCTTTATTTCCCTTTCTTTTTCTTCTTTCCTTTATTTCTTCCTTTTTCCCCCCTTTCTTTCCCTCTGGTTTTATATATCTCTTTCTGTCTCAGTTTCTGGTCTCCTCTCCTCTCCCTTCGTTTTCACTCCTCCACTCACGCCCCTACTCACAAACCCCAGCGCCTTTCTCCAGCATCACCTTCCCTGGAAATAGGTCTATGCAAAATTCCCTAATGACGCCCTTATTAGAAATAAACGTACGCGCGTAAAGGCGGAAAGAGTTTAACTGATTTATTTCCAATGCTCTCGTTTAGAACGAACTGCCGTTGTCCCGAACAGCGCCGAGTTTCGCTGCCCATTCGATGTGCCGCAGGTTTCATACCGAGCGCTCGCTAATCCAATTAAAAGTGCACCTGGCCTGGAAGAGCTCTGTAATTAGAGGGAGCGTTTTTAGCCATTTCCACGGGAACACCGTGAAATCATCTCCGCTGGCCCAAGGACAGTCACATGGGGGTGGGGGCGAGGGGGGAGGGAGGAGCGGGGCCGGCACTCGGGGCTCATCTTTTCCCCCGGATTTCAGCAGTTTCGTGCGGAGGATGCGGCCGTGTCCCTCCGCCGGTTGGTAGCGAGGGCGGCGGCCCAGGCGAGGTGGGTGCGCGGGGCGGAGATACTGAGAGCCGCGGGGCCGGGGCGGCGGAACGGGGCCGGGGGGTCCGTCGGGGAAAGCGGCCGCGGGCCGCACGGAGCGTGGCGGGCACGATGCGGGAGCGCTCCGCGGCTGCCCCGGGTGCGGCGGGAGGATCGCTGCGGGACCCGAGCTGCCGTGTTCCGGGAGCTCAAAGTGAAGCTGAAATACTTCCTCCCTCCCCCTTTTATTTATTGATGCATTTATTTTAAATAATACTCCCACATCCCCGCCGAGCCCCACACGGGTGCTTTGGAACTCGGTGCCTCGATAGCACTGCGGAACGCTTCCTAGCTCCGGCCGCAGGCCGTGCCCGGGTCCCGCAGGAGCGGAGCTCGATGCTCAGAGCGCCACTGTGCTCGGCAGCGGGCAGCACGGGGAGAAATAGGCTCCGATTCTCCCCGCTATACGAACTTTTCTTACGAGCCAGTTCCGTGGCCATGGTAAAAACTTTTCTCCCCGCCCCGCTCGGCTCTGATGGTCGGGAAAAGCGGCCGACTCCGCTCGGACCCGCGGCCGAGCAGCGGCCGGGGCTGCGGCTGCGTCCGGGGTTGCATAGGGCCGCGTCCCGCTCCGATCCGCTCCCCGCAGCGCAGGGCCGGACCGGGCAGCGCCGCACCGCCGCTGGGCCCCACGGCCCCGAAAGGAGCGCCCGAACCGCGCGGGGAAGCGGCCGCGGGCCCGACACAAAACATTGTTTCCTTTATTTCAAAGGGGGGAACCTGAGCGACTCTCATCCCTTTGATTGATTAAGGGCCTGAATAACTCGAGGCTCGGGAGTGACAGTCGCTGAATAGAGGATTGCAAATAAAGGGCGCAGTGGAAGCCGGGCTGGCACTTCACAGCGCAGAGCCGAGCTCGCTGGCACTTCCCGAGCTGTAAATAAAGGGCCGCGCACAATGGTACCTCTCTGAGGACAGACGGCCTTTACAACACTCCTGGCGTCATGTCCTGCTGCGGTCAGCCCGGCTCCGGGCGGACGTCACCTCCTTTCTTTTTGCGGCACTTCGGGCTGAATGCTACAATAAATTCCTGGGAACAACCGCCCGTCGGTTGGTGGGGCCGAGCGCGGCGCCTCGCGCACGGCACAGCCGCGGGGGTGCGCGGGGCCGCCCCGTCCGTCCGTCCGTCCGTCTGTCCGTGAAAGCGGAGGTCCGCGGCGGTGCTCCCAGCCCGTCCACGACAGTGGGGCCGGAGGTGCTGCTCCCGGGCGGCGCGAACTACAGAAACAGAAGGGAGGGAGGGAGGAGGTTGTAGCGGTGTTGGAGAAGAGAAGGGCGGTCGCTCCTCCGCGTCTTCCACGCTTACAAGGCGCGCTGCGAGCCCCGGGCCGGGAGCGGGACCCCGAGGGCGAGGAGCGACGCGCGGGCCCCACGGCCGCTCTCCCGGAGCCGTCGGGGCACGAAGCCCCCCGGGGCTGGCGGCTCTCGTCCGGGCCGGGCCGCCCCGGGCAGCGGCGGTGCGGGAGAGTCCCCGTTCCCCGCCCAATCAGCGGGGGCGGCGCGGCCGGGCCGGGCGGCGGCGGCCAATCGCGGCGGCGCCGCAGCGGAGCCGCGCCGGGTCCGGAGCCGATAAATGGAGGCGGCCCCGCGGCCCCCGCTCCCGGGACAGCACCGCCGCCGCCCGCCCGGCCCCGCCCGCCTCGCTCCCGAATCCGCGGGGTCCGGTCCGGCCCTCCCGGCGCGGGGCAGCGCGGGTCACCGACGAAGGGGCAGCGGGGAGCGGCCCTTCCCCGCCCCCGGCGGCGTCCCCTCCCCGCGGGGCGGCTCTGACGGCGCTCTCTCCCGCAGCTGCACCTGGGCAGGAGCGCGCCGCGCCGCCGCGATGACCACGCTGGCCGGGGCCGTGCCCAGGATGATGCGGCCCGGAGCCGGGCAGAGCTACCCGCGCGGCGGCTTCCCGTTGGAAGGTGAGGGCAGGAGGAGGGGCGGCGGACGGAAAGCGGGGAAAAGTTGGGGGACGGAGCGCGTGCGGAGGTCGGAAGGGGCTGCGGGGACTTCGGGAACTTCGGCCCCGGGTCCCTTCCCGGCGGCCCTCCCCGGTTGGGCGCAACAGGTGCCGGCACGCCGCGGGGTCCGAAGGAAACGTTAACGCCGTTTCCTCCTCCTCTTGTCCAGTCTCTACCCCTCTAGGCCAGGGCAGAGTCAATCAGCTCGGAGGAGTGTTCATCAACGGGCGGCCACTGCCCAACCATATCCGCCACAAGATCGTGGAGATGGCGCACCACGGCATCCGGCCCTGTGTCATCTCCCGGCAGCTGCGCGTGTCCCACGGCTGCGTCTCCAAGATCCTCTGCCGCTACCAGGAGACGGGCTCCATCCGCCCGGGGGCCATCGGCGGCAGCAAACCCAAGGTGAGCCCGGCGGGAGCGAGAGGGGGCAAAGGGCCGCGCACGGGCACGGTCCTGCGCGCTGCTCCCGGTCTTGAAACGATTGTGAGGAAGATTTATTATTTGTATGAAAAGAAAATCGCGTTTGAAAAAAGGAATAATCCGAAACGAAGTGAGGGAGAAAGGGCGGCTCCGGGAGCGGCGCTGCCCGCTCGGCCCTGCTCCGCCCGCCGCCCCTTCAGCCGCTCGGCTCCTTCCGTTCTTTTTGCAAAGCGGCCGCTAAAAAGTTCGCGCTCACAACAGCGCAGAGCGATATGGATCCTCCTCTCGAGTTTTGCCTCTCCCTTCCTTATATCTTTTATTTTCCTCACTAAGAGAAGCGAACTTTTTGAGTTTTCGTTGAAAGCCGCGGGCCGGATTTTTTCCTTTGTTGCTACCAAAGTGGCGGCTCCTGAACTTTCTGTTCTCGTGTTAAAACGACAGATTTTTCTACAGGCGCGTGACCGAGCGCGGGCCCTCAGCCTGCATTTATTTCAGTTCGGCCCCACTTTAGAGCACCGGAGAAACCTCCCCGGGTCCTTCTCGGTCCCCCCACAACGCCCCAGCTCCACTCTCCGTTCAGTGCTGCGGACTTTGTTCTGCTCAATCTCTCCCTACGCACAGTTCTGCTCGCACCCCGCGCTGTCCCTGCACAATTCAGCGCTGTCCCCGCGGAGCTCCATTCCCCCCCTCCCGCGGGTTCGGGCCGTTCTGTCTCCCCGGGGTAACGCCGCCGCCTCCATAGCCTCGGGCAGTCCCGCAGCGCAGCCCGCGGGGCCGTGCGGCCGCTCCGGGAGCTCCGTGCGGGGCCGGGGGAGTCCGGGCTCCGCCGCCGCACAGCTCCCGCTCGCCCCGTGTGCTCTGAAGCAGGTGACGACGCCGGACGTGGAGAAGAAAATCGAGGAGTACAAGCGGGAGAACGCGGGGATGTTCAGCTGGGAGATCCGCGACAGGCTGCTCAAGGACGGCGTCTGCGACCGCAACACCGTGCCCTCAGGTAGGCGCACTGCGGGCTGCTCCGTGCCGGGGGGAACGGGGCCGGTGGCGGTCGCGCAGGGAGCCGGGGACGCTCCGCGGAGGGTTCAGTTACGCTGCGGGCGGAGGGTACCGGCGGGCGGGGGCGGCGGGACCGAGTCCGGGCGGTGTCGGGGGTTCCCGTCACCTCGGGGGGAAAATGCGCGGGGCGGTGCCAACCCTGCGGGAGGACAGCGAGGCCTCCGACGGCAGCGGCTTGAAGGAGGGCTCGGCGCGGGGGAGCGGCTGTCACAGCTCCGCACTCCCCCCGAAGTGAGCTCCATCAGCCGCATCCTGCGGAGCAAGTTCGGGAAAGGCGAGGAGGAGGAGGCCGAGCTGGAGAGGAAGGAAGCGGAGGAAGGAGACAAGAAGACGAAGCACAGCATCGATGGCATCCTCAGCGAGAGAGGTAACGCCCGCACCCGGGAACTGCGGCGGGAGGTGGGGGGGTCCCGGCGGGGAGTCTGGTCCGACCGGACTCGGTTCGAGCCGGGAAACGCGCGGGGGGCGGTCGGGCTGCTGCCGGGGGAAGCCTCTGTGCTGCGGGGCCTCAATCGGGGGGACCGCCTTCAGCCTGGCGGCCGCGGTCACGCAGTGCGATGCTTCTCTGTGAAGGCTGCGGAAAGTTTGAGCTGTGTTGATATGTGCTGGGCCGGGCCGGGCCGGGGGCTGCGGGACACGGCCGGGCCGGTTTAGTCGGGGCTGCCGGGTCGGGCCGGGGCTGGAATTGGCGGCCCGGCACAGGCACGGCGCTGGGGAAGGCGAGACAAAAGTACCAAATGAGCTGGTCAAACATTTGTACAACTTCTCCAGCTTTTACAAAGAAGGCCTTCTATACACAATCTACACTTGGAGATGAACTTGGAAAACAAAGAGGGGAGAGTCCATTGAAACTCACACTTTGGCTTTGCGTAGACAAAGCTCCAGCTAGCAGCAGCTTGATGTGAACAAAGGAAGGCAACCTTTTTATAATTCAAGGAGAAAAGAAGAGAAAACAGCCCCACAAAAGGCCGAGAAAAGACATTATGGGCTTGCAATGAGGGATGAATTATTCAATGAGCCCCTAATAGCTGATGCTCCACACAGTTTTATGGACTCTCCACCGTGGAAAAAGTGCTGTTCGTACCTACAGAATGTTTGTGGTAATTCCAGACATCTGGAGGTGCTGAGAACCGATCAGGAAGGACAGCAAAAAACGCTTTCTTTAAAGCAGGCTGAACCCTTGTATTGTAGCAACAAACCCGAGTGTGCACTCCAAAGTTACTCTGTGGCTCCGTTCTTAAAACCCCATCTTCGTGTGTGTGTGTAATGCACACACAGGAGGTGATAGGAACTCTGTGAGGGCCAGAAGGTGCCCGAGTGCCTCTCTGTGCCCCTATGTGCACGTGGCTGTTCCCCTGGTGCCTCTGATGGAGAGCTGTGCTGAGGGGGAAATGCTGAGCTCGATGCCCTGGTTATTAACTAACAACGAGCTGTTCTGCCTTCCTGAACGTCTCAGCAGAGATTAAAAACAGCAGATAGGAAACTCTGATAACGCTCCAGCTTTATGGAGCAGAGTGATTTACAGAGACAGCAGGAGAAAAAAATATATTGATATAGCCCACCTCTCTACTTCTCCATTGTCTGTCTACACTCCATAAAATAGGCACCCGGGCTCTGTCCACTCTTTGGGGGTTCCTATTGCTGGGTCTGGAGCTCCCCTAGACCTAAGTTGGAGCTGCCTCGCAGAGAAGGGAGGACCTTTGCCTGGGCTGCTTCTGCACCTGTGTACCTCCTTCCTGGCCTCCTGCTGGCATGTGTGCCCCGTTTTGATTCCTTTGCATTCAGTTAATGGAAGGATTCTCTTGAACACAATGGGCAGTACCACCCTGTGCTGTGTCTGTGTGTGCTTGTGGGCTGGGTACCAGTTTGGCAGAGAATGGCAACAGGAGGGAGGATCAGCTCCCTCCACAACCACTCCTGCTTACCCATATCATCCTGTTGCTTCATTTTGTTATGGAGTGCCCAGTGTGCTACAGCGAGAGTGCTGCTGATGGGGAGAACTTGTTTCTGTGTGTGTGTGCCTTGCTCTAATGGGATGCTATGGGAACAACACAGCAGAGAGCTCATTGTGGGAGCAAAACAGCCCTAAAATGGGTTTGCCCCTCCTTGCAAAGTCATGCAGAAAAGAGAAGTTCTACTTCAACTCCCATTGCCAACAGAGGAGTGAAGGCTCCACTCTGCCCACACGGGCACCCAGCCCTGTGCTTCTTGCTGCGGTGGCTGCAGAGCCCCAGGGCAGTGGTGCTGTGTGTGGAGCTGGGTGACAGTGTTGCTTCCACGGGATGGTGTGGGAGAATCCAGCAAGGTGCTCAGTGCTGTGTGCCCTCAGCAGCAGTGTGCAGTGCTGCAGAGTGGGGAGAGTGCGGTGTGCTGGGGTGCTCTGTGAGCTGGGCTGTGGCTGGGGTGGCACAGGGGCTGTGGGGCATGACGACAGAGGTGTTGGCTCGGCTGGAGGTTCTGAAGCAGAGTTCTGCTGACTTTAAAGGCTGCTGATTCCCTGTATAGGATTTGAGGCATTCTTGCAGCAGTGGAATCAGACAGAAGAGAAAAACAGCCTTTTAAATAACATGCTCTTTACAGATACTTAACCTTGCTCTCTCACATCCCTGGCAGATGCCACACGTGCTGCACTACTGCTCTGCTGCTGATGCTGTCCTCTGCCCTGGTCTGGGACATGGATTTAGAACGCAACCTGGCTGCCACGGCTCCTATCTGCCTGATAGTGGCTCTTTCACAGCCCATCTGTTTTTCTTGTGGGCACGATGCATTTTTCTTAACCGCCCAAACCGTAAAGGCAGCACATGAAGGAGAAACCTCAGCCTTTATATGGCACGGGGGGCCTATTTTTAGAACGAGGGCTGCGGGGAGGGAGCGCTCGGAGCTCGCATCCCACGGCCGCTGTGTGCCCGCTGCTGGGAGCGCCGTGCCGGGCCCGGCCTCAAAGGGGCTCTGTTCGCGGCCGGAATTGGCCCCCGGGCCCCGTCCCGCAGATCCTCCCCCAGTCATGCGCCCGCAGAAAGGGCCCTACTCATCCCCAGCGCTGCTCCGGGAGCGATTCAGGCTGCAGCAGGCTAAATTGACTCCTTTCTTTCCTTCCACTTTCATCTCGCACCAAACCCTCCCCCCTCGCCCTCCCCTTCCTCTTTTCTTTTTTTCTTTTTTTTTTTTTTTTTCTCTGTGCCCGAGGCTCACATTAATACAATTTCAGCACCATTCCTATTTTTGTGTGTATGTGGGGAGCTTATGGGGGGGGCTGGGGTTAGAAAGGGCCTCAGCACAAAGCGCTGCTCAGCAGCTCAGCCGTTGCTTTGCTTCGCTGAGCGATGCTGTTCCTGTTCGTGAGTTTGGGGGAAAAGCATTTCTGCTGTGCACTGTAATGGAATTGGAGGACAGATGCTGCCTGTGCGTGGGACACGCGACCACCGGCCCCAGCTTAAATATTTAGATGCAGTGTTACAATCAGCAGCTTGATGTGCGGGCTGTGACGCGGTGCCATGCGCTCCGGAGGGCATGGGGCTGGCACGTGCTGCAAGGAGGGCTGCTCAGTGCCTGCAGCCCCTTGGGGTTAGTAATACTGCTAAACTGCTACGGCAGCTGATGGAGGGAGGGACTGCCCTCTATCTCTGCTCTGCGAGGGGCTGCTCCCAGTCCCAGGTGCTCGTTGTCCCAGCTGCAGCCCCTGAAGTGACACCCAGCTGCACCTGCCCCCCCAGTGTGGGGATCTCACCCATGTTTGGGAGCTTGACTGACTCAGAAATAGTTCCTAAAATGTTGGAGGAGAACTGGCAGGCACATTCTGCCACGGTTCTCTGAGCTCAGGCACCGAGAGCGAGGGCAAACCTTGCTTCAGCAAATATTGGGATCGCTTCCTATGTATTTACCTGAGTTTGTACTCAAGCTTGCATCTGATTGGATTGCTTCAAAACTCTTAATTAATGCTTGGTTAAACTTAGGGTAATTCTGAAAGGACTGAGGTCAGAGTCTGAAGGGCTTGCTCCAAAACTGTGGTTTTTATCCCCGGCTTTGTGACTTTCCTGTGATTGCCAAATTGTGGCCATCAGCAGGAATGTGCCCCAGCAGAGCTCAGGCTGTGAGGTGGGTTTTGGGGTGGCTGTATGCACCCTGTGAGATGTGAGGAGCCCCAGTGAAAGGGCCCGTTCAGCCCATTCACACGTGCTTCGTTTCCATGGGCAGGGCAGGACTGGTGCCTGAATCCACCCCATTCTGCTCAGAGCCACCATGCTGGGCTCAGGTTGTGTGTGCTGCACCAGCAGGGCTTGCTGGAGCAGGGATGTCAGCAGCTGCTTGTGCAGCAGTGGCGATGGCATCAGCAGACAGACAGAGATTTTAATTAGATACAAAATTAATTAGAGATTAATGCTGAAATTAAAAGTTGATGCTGATTAAATCCTTATGACAGATTCTTTTGGGGGTCTAATTCCAAGTGGTACTTTACTGTTGTGTCAGTTCAAGCTGATGTTTTTATCTGACACTGACTCGGGGAGGGTTCAGTTCTGATGGCTTCTGTGTTAGATTCACTTATTGATGAGGACTGAGACAGAGGAGCCCGTAAAGTTGATAGTGATAAATTATGGCGGGTCCCCAGGGCTGTGTAGTAAAACTGCATTGGGAAATGGAGCAGAACTACAAAGTGCTCTCTGGTTAATTTAAGGAGAAATTGAGTGAAACGTGAAGCAGTAAATCACAGCGCTGCACTCAGTGCGGATTTCTCCATGTAAACGTCACTTTAAATCCTGTGTGACACACACGTGTGGCTACAGACAGAGGAGAGCATATAAAGAAGGATGCAGGACCCGTCCCAGCATTCCCCAATTGCTGTGCTCTGGCTACTAAGTGGGAACCGAGCTCACCGCAGACCCCGCTCTGCTCCCCTTCCCTGCAGTGTTCCTGCCCCATGCTGCTGTGCTAATTCACCTCCAGTCACTCCCCCTAGAAAATGAAAATGGAGCGAAACGTAATGAAATTAAAACTCACCATGGGCACATTAGGGCCACCGTGTGTCATGTGCCGAGATTGTTTGGTTAGCGGGGTTTGATGTGCTGCTGACAGCTCATTTGTTCACTGGTAAATAAAGGTTTGGAGCGATTAACAGTGTGCATATATAACGAGTGGGACAGTAAAAGGCAATTAAGCAGTCGGTGCAATGCCTTATCTCACTGGTTGCCCTACAGTTGTTTTACAACTAGGAATTAAAATCTGAAAAGGCAGTTTGTGGTGTCGCTGGCCAAATATTGATTAAGTGGTGTTTGTGATGCCATTGTTACAGACAGAAAGGGCACCGTTCTGCCCCGCGTGGTTCATCTCCCATTGTGAGCAATGCTTAACCTCTGGGATCAAAGGGATCGTTGCAGTTTATCTGTCCTGGAAAATCCTTCTTTGCTCCTAAACCCGTATGGATTAATGGCCAAGTTGTCTTTAATGACATGTGAAATTTAGATGGAATCCTTATTCTGCATGGTCTGCCGGGTGTACGCACTGTACACAGTTTTGTGGGAGGCTTTTCTTGAACGCTTTTGGATTTGCATTTGTGTTAATCACTGTTTTTAGTACAGAGTGCGCTGAAACTTTGCTAAAACAGGGGGTAAAACACACGGTACCTCCTTGAGTCTTAATGAAGCTAATTTGGTTGCATGTAATTTTTTGGATGCATGTTGTCTGAAGAAAATTGGGTTTTTATGTACTAAATGGGTAAGATAAGTGGCCAGGGGCTGCTGCTGAAAGAAAGGGAGTTTGGGTTGGAGGAGCTGCCGGGGCTGGGTGCTTGGCACAAAAGTGTCCCAGCGAGCTGCAGTGTCTGTGTGCGCTTCCTTTGCAGCAGTGATGGCTGCACAATCACTTCCCAGGCTGCAGGGCAGGCAGAGCACATGGGATCGGCATCTTCCCACCCGACTTAAAGCTGTGCTTGCTTCAGGTAACAGAATGTGTCCCACCAGCCCCACAGCAGAGGAAGCTGTGCAGCTTGGATGTGACCTGTGCTGATGCTGTGGGATCTCAGCTGGGTGGAGATCTGTGAGCAGGAGGTGCCGCTGCTGCCACCGCAGGCACAAGTGGAGCTCCGTGCACAGTGGCCGGGCAGGGCCAGAGAGCCCCTTCTGGTCATTATCTGGTATGTGTGCCTGAGCCTCAGGTGCTGTGGAGAGAATCAGCAGAGTAAGAGCTGAAAGGGTTTATTTTTAGTCATCGGTTTCTCATTGTTTCTTAAACACACTGCTTTTCTTTTGTCTGAAGGAAGTGTCAGCCTGTGTGCTTTGTGAGTGCCCAGCTCTTTAAGAAGGCACACAGCCCCAGAGCAGCAGTTACTATTCTCTGAAAGCATTTTAGGTTCATGTTTCTGTGCAGCACACAGATGCAGCTCTCTGGTTTCAGCAGGAGCTGTGAGGAGGGCAGCGATGTGCGCTCTGTTCCGCTTTCTGATGTTTTGTTGGTATGGATATATGCCTGGATGCAAACTGTCTGCCAAGTGTGACCAAGGTTTGTCATGCATGTGTCCATATAAGGACCCGCCTTAAGGATGCTTGCATTCACGATATGCTAACATTGGATGAGGCTTCAAAAATGCCTGAGTGGTGATCTCTTTGTCAGATGTAGTACCACACAGATTGCTGCTCTGAGCTGGCACTTTGCAGGCATTTGTCTGGCCCCCTCAGACCTCACTCGCCTTATTTAATGATCAGTGCTGCTCAGCCAGTGCAGTGTGCAGAAGTTCCCTATTGGAGGTGGCTGTGACGTGGGTGTCCCCTCCTATGCTGTGGAACAGGGGAACTCCTGCAGCTGGAGTGCTGCTGCTGGCATGCGAGTGGAGCCGTGGCGCTGGCACGGCAGTGGCATCCCCTGGGTAGCTCCAGTGGGTGCTGAGCAGCTCCCCCAGCAGGAGAGCTGTTTGAGGAAGGACTGCCCTCTCAACCAGTGGGCTGTTCACGTGGGTGGGCATTGAACCTTCTCAGCACGCTGCTTGGGAAGGAGGTCTGCAGCGTTTTGTAGCGTGTGCAGTGCAGAGAAGGGCACAGCGTGCTCCCGGTCTGGGTGCTTGTGCTAGCAGTTATGCACATGGTGTTTGACTTATCCACGCTCTTTGCCATGACCTGTGGAACGGGCAAATACTAGCAGAAAACAGCCAGGAATCAGTGCAATCTGTTCCTCTGCTCAGGGGTTGTGCAGTGAATGCCGCAGATGGGAAATGCCCTGCAGGTTCCCTCAGGGAACCACCAACAGGAGCAGACCCACTGCCTGCCGCACTGGTGGGGTCTGGCAAAGAGCTCAGGGGGTTGGCAGCCACACAGCAAGACACACAGCCACCTGTTGCTTCAGCACCCACTGTCGGTGTTCCAGTGAACTCAGAGCTGCCAGACCGTGTGCGGCTTTGGGGAACCTCTCAGAGTTGTGGGACTTCAGGGAGAGCCATGGGGTGTGTGGGACTGCTGCTTTTGGCAGCAGTGTGAAATGGCCGCACGCAGCAGACATCTTGTACTTCTTGCCGTCTCCCTCTTGATCTGTGTAACAGGGACCCCTGGCCGATGTGCAGCCTTCACTTTCCATGGGGCTGTGTGGTTGCTCAGGGTGGGATGGGGAGACAGGAGCTCACTGCATCCCAAAGCTGCTCACTTGCTCAGACCCAGCAGGACGCAGCAGCACTGAGATCTGTCTGTTGGTCAGTGAGTGCTCTGACATGGCAAGAGGGCATAGTGTGACAGGCAGAGCAAATTAAGAAGAGCTGTTTTGGCAAGCTGAGCTTAAAAGTTTTCTAACATGTGATTTAGCAAAAAAAAAAAAAAATTAAAAAAAAATCATCTGGCTGCGTGCTGCACACAGCTCTGTGACCCACGCTCTGTCAGGGCGGGCAGGACCTGGGGAGTGTGCCTCAGGTCGGTGTGTGGCCCCCTGTGGGCTGAAAGCTATGGGGCTTTCCCTGTCCTCAGCTGCACTCCCCCTCCTACTTTGATTCCAACCAGTTGTGCCAGTGGGATTTGGGGAAGGAAACTGGGAGCTCTGGTCTGAAAGCCTGTGGGAGCCAATGCAGCCGGTGTATAGGGGCTGTGCTCCAAACTCTCAGCGATCCCTCAGCTGGGAAAGAGCTTAAAGCAAAGTGGGTCTCAAAGTCACTGCACTGCACTGGCAGTGGATGGGGTAATGACTGATGGTGGTAGTGCCTCTCAGTCTGACATCAGAACAGCCGTGTTGGTTCTGGGAGAGTATAACAGGCAAAAGCAGAGAACAGGTGTTGAACAAATCCCAAATACACCCAGAGTCCAGCCGGCACTGGGGTCACACAGAACGGACAGTGACCATGGGTAAGGCATTTTGTAGGATGCACCCAGCCTTCTCCATGCTCTGTAGGAGGCACTGTGGTCACCACTATGCTGTGAAGGTGGTGGTAACACCCAGGGATGCTCTGCTCTGTGTCAATGCCTCAGGTCCTTCCGCTCACACAGCTGCCCACAGCGTGCAAAGGGGGCTGCTGTGAGCACCTGTGTTGGGTTTTACCAGGCTTTTTGTAGGGCTGCGGTGAGCACGGTTGTTTATCTTTGGGATGGGACAAGGGAGCTGAGTAGGAAAGAGTGATTCTGTGACTTGTGTTTGTAAGCAAATACCCCTAAACAGAAACAAATAAGAAAAGAGTGGTCACAGCAGCACAAGCACTAGGAGAGTGAGGTTTGGTTTGCACGGGGACAGCTCTGGGATGGTATATGCACTGCCTGAGAGCTGCTCTGCAGTGTCTGCACGGACCCCTGGTACTCCCCCTGCCCCGTCCCAGCCCCCCCAGCAGGAAGGGAATGCTGTGTCTTGCTGGAATCTTACTAATTTCTTTTTTTCTCCCCCTTCTGTTGCTGTGCATCCAGGCAGTGTGTGCAGTGGGGAAGGACTGGAGCGTAGGACATGTGGTGGCTATGTCAGCTGTTCCAGTTTGGGCAAATCCTGCTCTGTGCATCTTTGCTCATTTGAGATTGAAACAATATATTTTCTGCTCTGAATGGTATTTCCAAGCGTCTGGGATGCAGAAGTCAAGAGTTGTGCAGGATCATCTGCTGAAACTGCAAGCTCGGTGTGGGGAAGCACTCACCATGTGTGAGAGCTGAGCCACGGTGTGATCAGCAGAGCTCAGCAATTACCAGGATGTGCTTGGTGCTGGGCTGCCTGTGGATCGCTGCAGTTGTTTGCAAACATGTGCTGTGGAAAATGTACTGAATGATGTATGCAAATGGTCTTTGGTTCGAGCAAGTGTTTGGTGCTTGAAATCTGTGTGGTTACGGCTGGGCACAGACTGTTCGCTTCTAGTACTGGGTTGCAGTTAGTAAAGACATTAAAACTTGTGCAAAGCTGCTGAAAACACTTCTTTTTCTATTTGGGTGTTTTACTAAAGCCCCCAGTAAGACAGAAATATGAGCTTGAAAGAGGAGGAGACAAAATCAATAAAAGCATTTAAGCCACGTACACTGATAGTATTTCCGTCTTGAAACTGCAGCTTTCAAAATCTTCCTGCAGAGGAGATTGCACTTCTGTGGTGGCATTTGGTGCAGGGGTTGGGGATGGGCTGTGTTGTTTTGATTTTAAACTCCTGAAGCAGCAGCAGTCTGAAAGCAGGAGGGAGCTTCGTGCTCAGCCGGGCTGGGGAAGCACAGCCTTCCCAGGGTGGGAATGGCAGTCCTGCTGCATGCTGCTGTCTCTTTGCAAAAGTAATACAAAGAACTTACAGGCAGAGTAGTTGCCTCAGGGAAAAAGCTGGTGGTTTTTTTTGGTGTGTTTTTTTTTTTTAATGAACAAATGATTTTATGGCTTAGCAACAGTGCACTGAAGAGAGGTGTGTATAAAAGTTAGACTCTAGAGCTTTTGTCCGGAGAATAATGCACTTGGTGGAAAGCACGGCACAATGGAGGGCTTTTCTTTCAGTTCTGTATGGGCGAGCGTCAGTCAGCCACGGAAGAACTTCAAAAGCCAAAGGAAAAGCCGTCAGGCTGCCCCGATCCCGATAGGTTTCCCTGAGGTGAGGGGAGAGCTGGCGCTGGGCAGCAGCACAGGAGGCAGAGGGCGGTGCACACTGAAAGAACCAGCTGAGCCGCTCCGTCCCCACGGCACTGATGCACCAGTTGGGAAGCTGTTGGGTTGTCCCATCTCACATGCCCTGTGCTGCTTGTTTCTGTGAGTCCCACCTCTCTGTTGCTGGAAGTGGTGTGAGGTGGGAAGCTGTGTGCCAGGTGCTCCCAACTGTATGGCTGGCAAGGAGGTGGGTGGTGGAGCACTGAGTCGCCTTCCTGTAGCAGGCTGCAATTTGTTGTGCTGTCTCATGGAATGCGCTTGGTGCTGGTTTGGTTTCAGCCCTGCAAGAGGACAGGTGGTGGTGGTGGTGCTGGGCTGTGGTCCCACTCTGTGCTCCTGTCCGGGGCATCTGGCTGAGCCAGGGACAGCTTCATGCTGCTGACACTCGCCCAGTTAGCTCTGTGTTTGGTGTGGAAACAGCACTGGGTAATACTAGGTAATACTACCTTGGCTTTCAGTAATTTGTGTGGTTACGGCTTCAAAAATGGA